>NC_090922.1:1541368636-1541681492 GCF_040938575.1 Ambystoma mexicanum
GTCATAGCTATTTGCCAATAGCCTGAGGTAAGGTCAAAAGTGCTCACAAATTTGGCAGCACCTATGGTGTCCACGAACTCATCAGCCCTGGGAAATGGGTGCGCGTCAGTTTTAGTGACGGCATTGACTCCTCGGTAGTCCACACAGAACCTCCAATCCTTGGTACCTGCCTGTCATCAGATCTGGAGAGAGATGTACTCCCTTCACTGAGCCATCCTGAGGGTTGCTATGCAGCAAATCAGGAAGGGGCTCACTCTCGTCCTCTTCCTGCTCGGAAGCAAGGAGGAGACACAAGACTTCTACTCGCCTGTGGAAAGGCTTGAGCCTGTTGACATGGAATACCTGAGGGATTACCTCAGGGACTCCCAAGTCAACCAGATAATTTACCTTGCCCATCTTGGAGATTATCCTGAAGGGTCCAGTCCATTTGTCTGCCAAAGCTCGAGGCTTGGCAGGCTCCATCACAAGGACCTCCTGTCCTGGAGTTCAATCCACTTGCAATGCTTTAAGGTCATGCCAGTACTTGTTCAATTCCTGGCTGGCCTTGAGATTTGCTGTTGCCTGACCCATCATCTGTGTCATCCTCCATCGGAGGCCTAACACATAGTCCCCCACTTGCTTGGCAGGACCTGGAGGGGTGGGTTCCAAACCTTATCTGATCAAGGCAAGGGGCCCCCACACGGGATGTCCAAAGAGTAACTCAAAGGGGCTGAAACCAACACCCTCTTGAGGTACCTCTCTGTAAACGAACAGCAGTCATAGCAGGAGGAGATCCCATTTCCTCCTTAGGGGCTCTTCCAAAGCACCTAGAATGCCCTTGAGAGTTTTGTTAAATCTCTCGAACAGACCATTGGTCTAGTGGTGGTAAGAAGTGGAGAACTTGTAGGTTATGTTATGTTATTTTGCATTTATATAGCGCCTTATATACCATTGGTATGGTCTGAAGGCGCTGGTAGGTTGAACGCCCTTGGGAACCGAAGTTCAGAGCAGTAGAGGGAGTAGGGAGAGTCAAAGGTGCGTGTGGGCACCAGGTATGTGTGCAGCTTGTGCGTGTAATAGCTGCTTCTTAGCGATAGGTGTGGTGATTGAGGGGTCAGGAATATGTGTTAGTTCTGGCAGGATTTATCCAGACCGGATGTGACTGCGTTAGGCCTGAGGAGTACGTCTGGCTGGGGGTGTGAAACCAGCAGTGTTTACATAGAGTGATGTGGAGTATGTGGCGGTTGTTGGCATTAGAACAGTTATACCGAATGGTGTCATAGTATCTCTGTGTTCTAGTTGAGTGATGGTGAAGGAGAGAGTATGCATATGGTGGTTTATGTGGTCATTCAAACGTTTCTGCATTCCAAACTATACTATGGGCCTCATTACGACCCAGGCGGTAAGTTACCGCCTGGGCCGTGACTTTACCACCATGGCGTAAACTACGTTTACGCCATGGTGGTTGGCAGACTTACCGCCCCATTCCGAGTTTGGCGGGGCGGTAAGTCCCCAATCCCCATTTACCCTTCCCCATTCCCATTTTTGCCCCATAGGGCATAATGGGAGTGGGGAAGGTGTTAATTACGCCACCGTAAATTACGGTGGCGTAATTAACTCCATGGTCCCTTAGCGCCATGGATTTTAACACTTGCTAAAAGCAGGTGTTAAATCCGCCATGGCGCTAAGGGACCTCGTACTCAGGCGGTAAGGGTCGGCGCTGTTTACGGCGCCGTAAACCCCTTACCGCCTGAGTTGTAATGAGGCCCTATGTACTTTACAACATCCGTTCTATGCACTCCTATCCACTCCATACACCCAGTCTGTTCCCTACATTCCGGTCCGCTCCACGCACTCATGGTTTCCAGTTCCAGTCCGTCCCGCGCGCTCCAGTCTGTCCCACATGCACGAGTCTGAACCATGCATGCTCTACGTCATCATCCGTTCTACACAACTCGTCTGCTCTACGCAGCACGTCCGTTTGTTCCAGGCACTCCTTTGCTCCTGGCACGGCACTCCTTCGCTCCAGGCACTCCTTTGCTCCAGGCACTCCTTCGCAATATGCCCTTATACGCACTACACACTCATCCCCTCTGCGCACCCATCCCCTCTGAGCGCCCATCCCCTCTGAGCGCCCATCCCCTCTGAGCGCCCATCCCCTCTGCGCACCCATCCCCTCTGCGCACCCATCCCCTCTGCGCACCCATCCCCTCTGTGCACCCATCCCCTCTGTGCACCCATCCCCTCTGCGCAGCCATCCCCTCTGCGCACCCATCCCCTCTACGCACCCATCCCCTCTACGCACCCATCCCCTCTACGCACCAATCACCTCTGCGTACTCATCCCCTCTGCGCACCCATACCTTCTACCCACCCATCCCCCACATTCTTTCCACATGGTTTTCATGTAACTAGAAATGAAGTTGGATCCTCTGTCAGAGACAACCGCCTTAGGGAATCCAACCCGGGTGAAAATGCCCAGGAGAGCCCTGGCAACCACCTGCCAGTAATAGACCGAAGGGGTATAGCCTCAGGGTACCTGGTGGTATGATCAACCAAGACCAGGATGAACCGATGTCCACCTGAAGTGGGAGGGTCAAGGGGACCGACAATGTCGATGCCCACTCTCTCAAACTGTGTGCCAACCACTGGCAATGGCTGAAGTGGGGCAATGACACTGCCTCCAGTCTTGCCAGACAACTGACAAGTTGGGCAGGTCCTGCAGTGGAACTCCCCTTCTACTCCCATCCGAGGCCAGTAGAAATGGGCAGAGAGTGTCTGCTTAGTTTTCTTGGTACCAAGATGACCAGCTGGTGTACCACCAAACTCTTGAGGGCACCAGGTTCATGCTCTGTGGGCTCACTAACAAGCAGCTCACCCTCCCAATAAATCTGGAATGTCCTAGGCACTCCCCCTTGTGCCTGGGACTGGGCCTGTTTTCTCAGAACCTCGAGAGTGGCACTCTCTCTGGCCCTTACAGAAGGCCGCCCGGGAAGGTCCCCCTTCACCTAAGAAGCATTGAAGGTCGGGGTGGTCCTCCGGGTTGAGAACCCCTCCCACAGTAAAGTCTTCTGGCTCTTCTCTCCCAGGAGTTACGACTGAGTTCACCACTGGACTCAGCCCATCCGGAGCATGAGTCCCAGCGGATGCTGCAGCAGCAGCAGAAAGAGAAGGAGTCCCCTCCACAGAGGTGGCCTTCTTACCTTTCTGTTTCCTTTGTGCCTTGGGTTTCCCCATCAGTGAGTGTTCCAGGCTCGCAGCCGGACCCTGTGTGACCTGCGATCGGGTGACTGCCACAGCAGCCATTGGTAGACCATCCGCGATCATCCCCAACTTGACCAAATCATTGCCTAACATCTGAACCAGGACAGGAAGCTTTGCTGTCTTGTCTTCAATCGTGAGTGTGACCAAGGTTACAGGTGATAATTTGGGAGGCCCACCAGCTAACTTGGTTAGGTTAGGAGCACCTACATAGTCCTCTGGCTGGAGCAGGGTCCTGTCCACCACTGTCATGCTTTCCCCAGTGTCTCTCAAGCCACTAGAAGGCTGGTCATTCAAGAGGACACTTCTCAAAAACCTACGGGTGTTCTATGGGATAGTTGCCAGTACTTCTGCGTACTGGTCCCAGGCCCCAAGGGACGCTAGGGAAATCTCTACAGGGGCACCAAATGTGACCCCGATAGAGATGGGGAGGACAGTGGCCTCCACCTCAGGTACGGAGTAGGGGTAGGTCAGGCCTTACCCTTACACTTGGGGTCACCCCTTTTGTGATCCAGAGCCCCACAATCCCAACAGTGTTGGGGGTGCGGGGTACGCGACTGGAACCACTGTGACCCTGCTTGGCAGCAGGTGGAGCATTACTCTTACTCCCACCCACAACAGACTTATCCCCACTAGGTTTTTGAGTCTTAATAGAAGAAGGTTTGAGTTTACCCGACTGTGATTGGTTTTGGGACTCCTCAGCTTTCTGAGAGGTCCCCTTTTATTTGTCGTTGTCCTTCCCACTGGTGTGCTTAGGGGACACCCAGTGGGAGACCCACTTGTCAGCCAGCCTGGCCAGCTTGAAGGGATATGAAATATTCTGGTCAGCAACATACTGACCCAGCTCTGGTGAACAGGCTCCCGAAAAATGCTCAAAAAACAAGAGGTGGGATAATTCAACAAACGTCTTCACTTTGTATCCCTCAATCCACCCCATCATGTTCATGTGCGCAGCACTCACCCAGTCAATCCAAGACACATTCTCTCTTTTCTTAAAATCCATGAACCTTCAAAGGTATTTTGGTAGGTGTCTTGCCAAACCTGGCAATCAAAGCAGACTTCATACACTCATACTGACCCCTTTCTTCCACACTCAGTTTCAGAATACATTCATATCCAGTCTGAGGCACTCTGCTTAACAAACACTTAGCCCAATCTCTCTTATCAACATCATGAATTGTACAAGCCATTTCAAACGCTTCAATCCATTGGAGGATATCAGAACCCTCTGCATACACACCCACCAAATCTTTCATAACCTTGTTGGCTGGGGACCTGACACTCTCAGCTGGTTTCGCTGAAGTCTCCACTCTAGCTCTCTCCGGCTGAATTTTCTGGTGCTCAGTGTCCCTATCCTTGAGTACCACCTGCTGTGCCAACTCCTCTTTCTTTAACTCAACTTCTGTTTCCCACTTTTTGAACTGAAAGGCTAACTGTTCCTGTTGTAGCTCCAATTTTAAAAGTTCAATCTTCAGGGCTTTCCCCTGAAGAGCAGTGCTGGGGTTTGGAACAGCGGCAGCAGAAATAGCGGCATTCCCAGAATCAGATTAAGTAACAACCCCAGGGGCAGAGTCCTCATTGGTTGCATTCCCTCCTTCAAGAGCTTCACAGTCCGTCTGCTAGTCCACCAGGACAGCTATCAGCTCAGCCCTAGACTTATCCTCAAAGTCTAACTCCCTGGCTTCACAAGCACGCTGGAGAGCCTCTAAGCTCACCCAAGTCAATTTACCATTTGCAATAGATTCCATTGCTTGTAATACAGTTATCTTGTACACAACTAAACCTCAATTTAACAAAGTGCAGATATTTTGTAACTAAGTGGCATGGTTATACACTGATTCTTAAAACCATAAGCATCCCACCGCTGCCACCAGTGAAAAGCAACCAGACGGGGTGCCTGTACTCCTGCTCTCTATACGGCAGAGGAGAGGCACAGAGGACCCCAGCCAAGATTCTCTATTGTGGTAGCAATGGATGAGCAATCAGCGCCTAGAAGGTGATGCGGGCTGGTTCTTAAGTACAGTGTAGTCGCCAAGCACCCAGAAAGGAATATCCACACACTGTATTAGTTAAAGCACAGACTTTATATAATTAAGGTTCACGATTATATACACTATCACGATAACTCACTTTGTACTCGGTTAATCTACAATAGCAAATATTTACAGTTCTACGTGGTACCACAATTACTATTAGATCTCATTAAAGTGCATCAACTGTACTGTTAAATGTCACACAAATCAGTGCATAAAGGTAACCAACAATAGATGTAGGAGGAAAGCAATTGGTTAAAACAATAGGCAGAATACTGGCCCTGTATACCTAGACACAGTTCTGTGTGGAGATCCCCTCACCTGGGCAACCTGTAAGATAAAGATATTCTACACGCGCAGTCCATACATTGGCCCTCATTACAAGTCAGGCGCTGTTAACCCTTAACGCCTGATTCACACTTTAACGCCTGCTTTTTGCAGGCGTTAAAGTCCAAGGCGCTAAGCGACCTTGGTCCTAATTACGGCACCGTAATTTACAGTGCCGTAATTAGCGCCTTCCCCATCCCCATTATGCCCTATGGGGCAAAAATGGGAATGGGGAAGGGCAAATGGTGAATGGGGAATTACCGCCCCACTCACCTTGGAATGGGGCGGTAATTCCGCCATCCACCATGGCGGAATCCGACATGGACCATGGTGCTAATAGCACCATGGTCCACCGCCTGACTTGTAATGAGGGCCATTGTTTACAAGAGCCTTCCCAATAGTTCAGCAACACCAAAGTACCTGGTGTTAAAGAGTTCCTCATCAGAAAATTGACGGCTCTTCTTGAGTGCTCTCCCTTTAAGGCAGGAGCCACGGGTCATCGAACGTCCGGCGATGAAAAGGGTGAACTACGGCGGTGAAGTGGCAGCTTCGTTCCTAGTGGTGCTCATCGACGATGGAGCGTAGACGTCCTGCAAGGAAGAGGCGTGCGGGGTACCTCGCAATGATAGTTCCGGACCACAAAGAGTTTGAAGAACTTTGGCCCAGCAAGGGCGTTGGGTCGCTGGCGTCTCTGTAGTCTTCAGGTGGCGGGAAACCCACCGGTGGATACTGCTCGGTGCGTCGACGGCCTCGACTTTCTCCTGCGGGACAAAGTGGTCGACGAGGTGGACGAGAGCGTCCTTGGATCAAATGTTTTTAGGCAACGGGATCGCTGCGGCTCCCTCGACGGGGATGGAAAACAGTCCGGCCGCTTCTCCTTGGGATTTCGCGGCAGTCCATGTCTCCGGTCGGCAGCCTTTCGTAGGTCTGTCTACCAGGGAGCTTTGGCAACGATCAGCTGGTACACGATGGTCCCTCGTAGCTCTGGGAGAGGCCTGCTTATCAAGTCCTCCCTTGGATCAGTTCTTGGAGATGAAACAGCTTTTAGATCGGTGAAGTAGAGCAACAGCAATTCTTCTCTTCAAGCAGGGCTTCAAGGTCAAGCTCCAGTTTCAACTCCAGTTTCTCTTCAGCTTCTGAACAAATTCTAGTCCCCAGATATACTGTTGATCTTCCATTCATTCTGCTGGGTCACACTCAGGCAACCAATCACTCAGAAGGGCATTCAGGCAGTCAGTCAGCCAATCAGGCACACAGTGCATTCAGGCCATACTCCTCCCTCTCAGACACACACAACAAGGTATGTGTATTGGGACAAGTACCGAGCCATTCAACACTCCAGACTGCATTCATACCAGTTTCGGGCAGGGTTGTCTCAGTCATTGTGTCAAACACCCGATACTAGACATCCACAACACAGAATGCGTATTCGTCACACACTCCATTCACCCAGGTCCCACCCACAGGGTGTACCCACAACATACAGTCACTGGGAAGGCTCCAGCCAGTCTGGCCTGGACTTCACTACAATACCATGGTCCTCATTACGACCATGGCGCTAAGTGTTTAACGGCGCTGTAAAAGGTTGCGGCGCCGTTAAATACTTAGCGCCTTACTACGAGGTCCCTTTGTGGGACCCGACCTTAACGGCTGGTCTACACCAGCCGTTAAAGTAGGGACCCGCAAAGGGACCTAGGAGCTAAGCACGGTACCGCAATTTGCGGTACCGTACTTAGCGCCTTCCCCATTCCCATAGAGCCCTATGGGCGAAAATGGGAATGGGGAAGGGCCATGGTTCAATGGGGAATTACTGCCCCGCCAACCTTGGAATGGGGTGGTAATTCCCCATTGAACCATGGCGGACCCGTTACAACACCAGCACCAACCATGGTGCTAATAGCGCCATGGTTTAGCGCCGGTGTTGTAATGAGGGCCCATATATGGCACTTCCACCCAACAGCCAGTCAGGGGGAAAGGACAGAGTCAGGGCTTCCCAGGTAACAGGTGATGGAAGGTAAGTGGCCACGGGGGCCATTTTGTCTCCATCAGAAATCCACAGACTCCAATGACAGGGCCTGGGCTTCCCAAAATGGAGGATGCTCTGGGCACATGTCAATTCAGCACAAAGCTGCCACCAGCCCGTACCCTGCTCTGTGCCCAAAAACATACACTAGGGACACAGGGTTGTACCCCCACCCATGGGTGCCATAAGAGTATCCCATGGGTCTGTACACCAAAACCAATAGAGAGCTGCACCACCAGGAGTCCCACATGAACACCTGCACGGAAAAAACAACAGAACACATGATATAAAGCAGTAAAAGACAAGGATACAGAGGCCCTGTCCCTGTCCCTCCGATGCATTTCCAGCATCACAGACTCCCAGGACCCTTTGTTGTTTGGATAATTTAAATAAGTTTGGGTCTCATCCTAAGTTACATGGGGAATCTAGATGTGGACCCCTTGCTCACTATTCTTAGAGAATTAAAGCTCCACCCCACTGACGAGGTCCAACCAGACTGAAACACATGTCTGTGGTTGCTGTTGGTACTCTTGTTCCGAGGAGAATTGCCTAGCATTTCGATGAACTTCCCCAGGGCAGTAAATATTAGAAGTTTGAGCCCAGGCTTCCCTGCCCATCCACTCTCTACTAGGGTGGGTGGAAACTACATTGCAGTTGTGTAATTGAAACATAACATATAGTCAAGGAAAATATATGATGATAGCATAACATTTATTCAAATAGTAACACAAAAAACATATTTAAAAATTCTACCACATATCAAATAGGTTTGCAGAACATAACACAATTGTACTATGACAGACATGATATCCCAAGCATAAATGGGACTGTAATCCATTAACAGTGTGAGTTGTTAATGTGACTGTGGAGTTAGTAACAGTGACAGCGCAATCACACTTTATCCAGATATGTCAAAACATTTCCCTAAAAATTATGATTCTGGTAAATGTTGAATCTTTTCTCTATAATAGGTCGGCACAGTATTGTTTCCAGCTCAGAAGGCTAGCTGTATCTAGTATCAGTCCTCACTCAAAGTTGTCCTAATGAGCTTTCTTCAGGACAATCGGTACAGCATAGTGTGTGACAATCGGATACCCCTGGCGGGGGACACCGACTTTGAAAAGCACTAAAAACAAAATACAAAAAATGTGTTTTAAAAGGTTTGACCAAAGGATAGTCCCAAGTACTATCTCAATCCTGCAGTATTTCACCCACCTTCTTAATCCTTGTTTGGAAGTGTTGGGCTGCTTATTATTCACACCTAAATATTTGGTGTGTGTCAAAGTAATCTAGACTGCAAGAAGCAGAGGAAAAAGGCTCTGAGGGACCTCCTGTTATTTTAATCTTCTGCAGATGTACATTACAAATGTTAAATTGCCCCATTCCAGGGCTAGGAGAGAAGACTGCCCATTACCTGTGACTATGTAGTGGCAAAGCCAGCATGGCCTTGTTTTTTGCTGGATCTTTTAGCAGTTTTTTATCACAGCAGAAGCGGTATCAGATGTGTGGTCCAAACGCTTTTATAAATGGCGATCCTTGGTCTGTAGAAAAACAACAGAGGAAGAAATCATCTTTTTGTTTTAGCCGCAGTGTGCAAAGCTATAAGTGTTTGTCACATAGTGATCAAGACTGGTATGCGAGGTATCCCACCACTGGGTTTGCACCGTTCATGGTGGATGCCTGAGCACTCACCTCCTAGTTGTCCTTGTACCTGTATTTCCAAATCCCTGTGCAATAAAATGTTTCCCCTATGGTCGCCTGGTATCACTGGGATAAAAGAAGTTTAAAGGTTTGGGCACACGTATGTAACTACTAATGAGTCCAACTCTTACCATGAGTTTAGAGGTGCTGGGGGAGCTTGCACTGACTCATCTGTATTGTCAAAAACGGCAAATTCTTCTGTGATCTTTCTTTGCGCATGCGTGCTGTTGCATATAACTAGTCTGAAGCGCCATCTTGTGATGGGCACGAGTACCGTTGACAAGTGACACTCATGAACTTGTGCTTGATTGAAATATTTGATGAACTTCTAGCTGGCTCATGGCAGTTCTAAGGAGTGGCGATCTTACGGTGGGCATGAACAACCTCTCCGCAAGGCGTGCTATGAGGCTGCACCAACCAGTGTGAAAATCTGTGTTATCAACAATTTGTTTAATCATAAGTTTGGTGTTTGATATAAGAGGCCGAATTGTGGTATTTTATTCGCAGCACTGTTTTTTTTCTCCCTTTTTTCTTTGCAAGACCATTTGTCCTACTGGTGAAAAAAGTTTTTGGGGTGTTAATGAAAGAACAGGCCCCATTCGATGGAAGTGTTAAGGCCTTTGTTGACCGAGTTGAAACTGTAAATTCATTGCTGTTCAAGTTTTTTCAGGGCGAGATCACGAACACTGACTCGAGGGTGGCATTTGGTTATTTTTAATAACAAACCATAAAAGATCAGTATGCTTGATTTGGGTTTAAAATGTGCCACCATGGGTTTATCAGTGACTTGATTTTTAATACAGGTCCGTTGCCTGATCTCTCGTTTACATTTTCCCGATGTAAATTAGCCCAAATGGGCATTTTATGCCATAAATCACCCATTTGGTGCAACAGTTGGAAAAGGTGTTTAATTTCCACTTATGTCCATAGGGATTGATTACTTTAATATCTTTTGTCAGCCTACACACAGAGCATTTCCCACATCTGAAATGGCCAGTGGCTGTGTGGCTGGCAGTAGTGAACATAAAGTTGTCTAATGTTCATCTTTTTTGCGTGGTACCTCATACGTGTGCACCAGTCTATCTTTTAGGTTTTTACTTTTTTTAATGCAAACCTTAGTTGTGCAGTTTGGAATTTATCAGTTTTTAGGCTGTACCAATACTTTAAAATGATGTGTCTTGGCAAATGACTAATGGCAGTAAATGTTGTGACACAGGTGTTTTTCTGACATCCTTTTTTCTCTTTTATTGAGATAAAAAATCTGTCTATCTGTATTGCATGCTCTTTTTTCAAGCTCTTGCTATTAATGTCGAAATCCGGCATCGTGCTACAGTTGTGTCGTATTCGCAAAAACTGTCCAAATGGCAGATTTTCTTTTAGGACTTGTGGTTGAAAACTGTATGTCAGTAACGTGTTTTTATCTGCAGGTTTTTTAAAGAGTGGCACCAACTTTGTACTCCACGTTCCTGTAAATTTCAAGATCTAAAAAAGGCTTCCTCTGCATATCACTAAGCATATTGACGTTTATAAATTCATCTTGGTGGTTCAGCCAGGTCATAAAGGCATTCAAACCATACGAGGAACCTTTCCACACCAAGAATACATCATTGATGTATCTATACTAACAAGTTAGATGTATCGGAAAAGGGTTACTTTCATGATATATTGATTTGGACTTTAACTGGTCCATGTTAGCGATATCGGGAGCAAATGTTGCTCCCATGGTGGTGCCATGATATGATATGATATGATAATTTATTTATATAGCGCCTATACACAATGTGTTTCAAAGTGCTTCAAGGCAAGGGAGGGAACAAGGGAAAACACAATGACATTCTTACAGGTCATGAACGGTAAGTATGTGAAATTAACTATCGTACTTGGACTGATGACATTTCAGATACTTTGAAAGATAGACCCTTTGTTGCCAAAGGGTAAAGGTTGTCTGCACTCCAATGGGGTCTATGCCCTCATATGTCATTCTACGGTCAATATTTGACCAGTTCTAACAGTCAATTGGTGTTGCATCAAGTGTAATTTAAATTATTTCAAAGGTAATGCATTCTTTCAAAATATATTCGTCATACTTAAAGTATGTCTATTACTGCCTAAATTGTAATACATTTCAATATTGACAGGCATGAATTTAATAAATTGGGTAGTGCACAAATTTAATTAAAACAATTAGATTGAACATTAATTGCATGTCCTTATTAGTTCATTCAATCAATATTTACATCACCACACAATCTGAAGTATGGACACTAGCAGGTGCGCTGGTCATGTGGGTGGGGGTGAGGAGCATGCAAAGTTATTGAGGGAGTGGACGGAGGGGACAGCTAGATGCTCAAGGGGCCTTGAATGCAAAACGGGCACGTACCTTCTGAGGCACAGGGTGCGCAAGCACCCCGTCGTGTACGATTACACAAGCCCAAGTGGTCAATCCAGGGTAGAGATACCAACTAACCAATACCACTAACAATTTCCTTCTCTGCATACACCTCTCAAACTCCAAACCAAACACAACCACAAACCTCCAGCACAACAAACCGCATGAACTTCACTACACTGCAACAACAAAACAAAAACACACATAGACTCGCACATCAGCACACGACGACTACCGGCCGCATACACCACAGGCTCAGCCGACGGAACCACCGGGCTGAGGCTGCCAACAGCACATCACTGCAATCTTGCACTTTTCCAGCCTTCACCCACTAACCTACCCCTCCCTCCCTCTTTCAGAGCCGCCAGAGCGCCAGGGGACCACTCCGGTGGTGATAGTGCGCGGTACAAATGTCCATTAACATTAACATTAAATGATATAGTAAATCAATAGTTCAAATTAATAATAATGATAAGATAATACATAAACATAAGATTCAAGTTCAACTTGTCTTATACGTGTGTGATATTCAATTCAAGGACTAACGTTATATATAAATAATAGGGTTGTAACTAACAATTCACAATCTGTAGGTGCCCCTTTAATACCATGGGGTTCTTGGTAGAATTGTGCCTAATTTATGTATTCTACATAGTTGTCCTTAAATTTGATTTTGTCAAAATCCAGAAAATACTTGGGACGATGTCCTGTAGCTAATGCCAATGCGTTTCATCTTCAGGGCCTTCAAGTTATCTGTTTCAAAACGTGATGTCCATTCTGTGGGAAAGACAGAAATGGGCTTTATTATATTAGTTTGGCATCATATCATCTATTGCATTTACATTAGTCTTAGTAGATTGTTTTTTTTAAAAGAACGATGGGTGTCAAATTGCATCCTATGTTGTTTTAACTCCTCAAGTTTCATCCATAGGTTACAATTCTTTTATTTCACTAAGTATAGTTAATGGGTTAAGAGACAAATACTCACCACAAGGGCGAGCTTTATTTCTCCAAGGTAAGTATTGAACTGGAGGATATCCTGTCAATCGCCCACAATATGCGTTCGAGGTTCTGTAAATATAAAATAAATTTCAGCTAATCTGTGGAAGCAGTACGCAAAATTCAAGTTAAAATGAGTTATGTGTATACTCTAGTGGAAGTCAGAGTAAAGCTATGATATTGGGTGCGTTGTACGCGGTTACTCCTATAGTTGTGTGTGCTCTGGGAATTGTCAGAGTAATACCACTAACCAAGGGGTTATACTGCAACAAGATATTGCTATTGTTTCATTTACCTTTGCTATTCGAATTCTGCTCATCTCACGGGGAGTCTGTAGCAGCCGACATCGAGAATGTGTCCTTGTAACTATGGCGACCTCGCGCATGCGTGTGTTTTATTATGGCACCCGCCATCTTGGTGTGGGCACGTTGAGACTGTATATGTAACCAAGGTAACTCCAGGAAGTTCTCTATCAGTATTATGTATTGTGTAGACTGCACCATGATTAGTTTGTCTAATAGTTAGGCAACGAGAGGTCGCACCATGATTCTAAGTGATTGTCTCGCTGTGAGTGGACTACAAATAAGGAGTAAGGATTACACGACCTCAAGTGCAGTATGGTCGGAACGCATAGAAGTGTCCCTGTGTTCCTCCGGTGCACCCGGGTCGTGTATTACAAAATAGCATATCTCTTGCATTATTCAATTTCAATTCACTCATGGTAGTGAGATAAGAGGTACCCATAATATAGTGTATTTTTTCACAGTGATAATGTCATGTGAGACATGACAAATGGTAGCAGGAAGCATATCGCATATTAAAATCAATATCTACAAATCTGTAGTTGGTAAAAGTCACCTGTTGGTGGTTCCACTCACAATCTATTTTCTCTGAAGCATTAGGTAATGGCAATCAAGTCAAACAAAACACATTAAATCAAAGTCAGAGTTCATTCCGCTAGGGTTCAAAGCATCTAACTTATCAACCCAGAATATCTCTCGTTGTAACAATCTCTTCCGTAAATTGCCCCCTTTCGCGGCTACTTTGACTTGTTCTAAGATCACACACTTTAATTGTGCAATGGTGTGTTTGTGTTCTAGTGTGCAGCCTCAGGGGATTTGATGTTCTGGGTTCTAATATTGGACTTGTGTTCAGTCCATCTGGTTTTGACTTTACGGGTGGTAATGCCCACGTAATAAAGTCCACACTGGAATTTTAAGGCGTATACCACATTTGTGGCATCACATGTGCATGAATGTTGGAGTTCAATGCTCTTCCCTGAGTATGGGTGAGAAATCTTTGTGCCGTAATCACATTGCCACAATGCTGAAAGTTGTGGCATGGTTGGGTGCCCCGGGGTTGTTTCTTTATTCTTTGGACGTCTGTCATCTCACCTTTTATCAAACTGTTTCGTAAAGATTTGCTGTTTCTGTAAGCAAAAATTGGGTTTTGCGGAAAGAGATGTTGTAACTGTGGGTCTAGTTGAAGCATGGACCAGTTCTTCTTAATGATGCTTTTAGTTTTTCTACTTTGTAGAGAGTACGTAGTCACATTGACTAGCTGTTCTTCAATTTCTTTTTTGATTCGAACAGAGTCTCTCTTTGTATCGTCTCACCTTTGGTGGCTAATTTGCTGATAGTACTTTGTTTGTACCCTCTCTCTGTGAATTTTGCTTTTAGAGTTTTTGATTGTTGTTTAAACTCCTCTGTGTCTGAGATATTCCTCCTGTACCTAAGGAATTGACTGTAAGGTACACTGTCCAATGTCCTTTCGGGGTGAAAACCTGTTGCCAGCAACAGGCTGTTTCTGTCAGTTATTTTGGTGTAAATTCTTGTGTTCAGGTGGTCCATTTCCCAATTGATCTGTACGTCCAAAAAATTGATTGTTGTTTCACTGGTTTGGGTGGTAAATTTAATCCGTCTGTTCATGTTATTCATCATAGAGAAAAATTCTTCTAATTCATCCAAAGGACCTGTCCAGATTCCAAATGCGTCGTCGATGTAACGAACATACATTGACAAATGTCTAAGCCAGTGAGGGGAATTAAGGACATGTTCTGTCTCGAGATATAGCATAAACGCGTTTGCATAGCACAGGGCCATTGCTGCTCCCATGCTTGATCCTGATATTTGTAGGTAGTGTTTGTCCTTAAATTTGAAAAAATTATAGGTCAATACCAGTTTTAATAATGTGAGTATAAACAATCTGTCTCCGAAGCATGTTTCTGAATGTAACAGTAGCCATTCCACTGCTTCCAAGCCATCCTCATGTATGATGTTGGTATACAATGAGGTGACATCCATTGTGAATAATGTGTCTCGGCCCTTTATGAACCAGATATCTTTCAGTAGTGTGAGGAAGTGAGTTGTATCCTTCACATAGGTGGGACTATTCTGCATCAAGGGTTGTAGAACTTTGTCAAGGTATTTTGCTAACGGTTCCAAGATGCTTTCTGTAGCTGCAATAATGAGTCTTCCTGGGGGTTTCACCAAACTTTTGTGTACTTTTGGCAATATATAGAAGACAGGCATAATCGGGTGATCCTTTGTAAGAAATCTGTATGTTTTTTCACTGATGACTTCTCTCTCAATTGCTTCATCCAGTGTCCCTGTGATTAGGATCCGTACTTGTTCTGTTGGGTCAAAGTTGATTTCTCTATAGGTCTCTTTGTCATTCAATTGTCTATTGACCTCATCTATGTAGTCACTCTTGTCCATGAGGGCAAGAGCTCCCCCTTTGTCTGCAGGTTTAAAAATAATCTCTTGGTTATCCAACAGTCTTTTAAGGACCAGGAGTTCAGCTTTAGAAAAGTTACTGTGTTTTCTCTGGATATAAGACAATCTTTTCAAGTCTTCCAAGACCTTCTCAAAAGTTGTGAGTAGACACGCATTTTGTATATAATGTCCCATCAGCGCAACTTGGATAATCCAACCCAAAACATACATTTCACAATTAATATTGGGCAGTCACAATATTTGGACATCCAACTTGCTGACAACACATCTCAAATTAAGCAAACTAACTTAGGACTCACCACAGGTTGACCAAGACTGCAATTTCTCCAATCCAGTACTTTCTCATGTAACGTTTTGTGTTACCCTCACTACTTTAAATGGATGATGGCAGTGGGTTAATTTTTACTACCATTGTCCTTTTTACCGCAGGCTGAACCCTCAGATGCAGTACTGCACCCATGACTGTCCATTTTGTCAAAATGGCCCCCGTCTTCTTTTTACGCCCTTTTCTGTTTGTGAGGTCTTTTCTTGGCTTTTGCTCTGTGCGTGGAGACAGAGACAGATTTGTGTGTTTTTGCCTTTGGCGGGCTTCAGCCCTGTAGCCTGCCCTTGGTTCCAATGTATCTGGAAGGGCAGGAAGTGAGGAAGGTTCCTGAAACTCCCCTGTCCTTTGTCTCTAGGAATGCCTGAATGAAACCAGTCCTGATTGTACGACTGACACCCTGCTGTGTGATTGACAGCCTAGGTTGTGCATGAATCTGAAAACTTGCGAGGATTTTGGGACTAGAGGCAGTTGACCACTGGAATTAACATCCGTGAAGAGAAGCCTGTTGCAACTGCCTGGACCTTCAAGTACCGGTGAAGCCCTGCTGCTCTGCTGACTTCCTTTTTCGAATCGACAGAAACTCCGGAAAGGATAACTCCCTCCCTTGGGTTAGTAGGACCAACTAACCCTGAGACAAACTCCACTTTGGCACAATCCCCGACTTGCTGTGCCTCTCCGTTGTTGCGGAAGCCCAATGCCCGGGGTCGAGTTTCCATAGTTGAGTGCAACGTCTGCCGCGGAACGAATCTGGCCAAAATCTCCAGGAGCCTCGTAAGGACACTCCAGAAGCAGGAAATCCCAATCCAGATTCCCCTCTCCAGAGTCTAGGACCGAGGAAGCATGGAAAGTCCAACCAGAGAATTGTTCTGCATCAGTGTTGTTTGCGAAGTGCTGAAACCGCTAAGTGCTGCTGAATCGAAGAGCGCCCGTAGTTGCTGACATCTTTCCAGAGTACTGGCGCAGGAGCCCTCCAGACGTCCTCCCTCTTGTTCCCATGACTGAGGCTCAGGAAGCAGGGTCTGCATAGCCGTAGGAATCTAGCTGGACCACTTTTCTTCTAACCAAAGGTACTGTTTGGGCTTGCGGGTACTGACGTTCTTGCTTTAAGTCGTACTGTGTCACTCGAGATTTGCCCTTACTTACCCTTCTGAGTTCATTTCAACTCCCTTTGCACAGACTTACATCAGAACCGTAAACGTGGTCGAAATGACTTTGGCTGTCCAGGCTCCCTAAAGGCATTTTTCTAAATCCATTGACTTTGGCATTGCTTGCCCCTCCATAGGTTGTAGCTTGTTGAATGCGGTTACTGCTGGGAAAGGGTTACCTAGACTTCATCGCAGGATTCAGTTGTCCTCACCTTTTTAAGAAACTGTTCTAACTTTTTTATTTTCCCTAATCCTTTATTTCTGCAACCCAGAGTCTACAAAGTTTATTGGTGTGATATGCAAATGCAAAAACTATTCTTGTAGTTGAAGTCACTTTAGGGTGTAGGAGAAGTGCATTGAGCATAGTCAAAGTATATTCACCTGCTTTATTGATTCTGTAAAGTATTTCCAAAGCTTACTTGAATCATTACTAAGAATTGCCTTTTTAAGCGATGCTTATTTAAAACTGATGTTAAATAAATAATTATTTGTAACTAAAACCTTAAGTGTAAGTGTTACTTGGCTACTTGTTTTGACGGATTTCCTCTGTGCAGCTCACATGTTACCCCTCTTGGCCTGGCTGCTCAGTCACACTACCGACTTGTGTAGTACGGACCTATACCAAAAGGTAGGTTACCTAATACCATGCAGATAAGTATTGCGTAGTCTCACACACTGTGACTGCACCAATTCTTACCTAACAAGGGTACAGGGGCTCGTTGAGGTTGTGGCTTTTTTACAGTAGGCAATATCTAGCGATAGATCTAAAAATGCATTACACATGTAGCCCAATAATTAGATCACAAAACATTGTTCAGTAAAAAAAGCAGATTTTCTTATATAGCACAAATGATTGTTTCCAAACGATTTCTTTGTGCAGCTTACTAATCATTGCAAGTCATAACTTGGTTCACTTTAACATCCTCTGTATTGTAAAGCCAGGATTCTAACCCAAAATATGGCGGCTGGAATAGAAACTGGGGTAGGACTACTATCCGTCCCCATAGCAACACACAGCAAACAAATCCTTTTAATTGAAACCTGTGTCCGATCGCGAGCACGAACGCATGGGCGTCTAACTTTATAGGACTTTTCAGGTAAGCCCTTGTATGTTCTGAGGCACTGGTGGATGGATAGAAGATGAACACATTGACAGTAGAAACAGTGAACTATTGAACAATAAGCCCCAATGGGGAGATGTAAATACCAAACATTTGAATTGCCTTTTTAGCTAACTTTGAAAACCACGCGCCCATTCTACAAGCGAGTGGTTCAGTGCAAAAACTGTTAATGGTGTATTTCAAATACCAAACACTTGGACGACCCTTTAGAGCATTTTGGTAAACACGCGTGCCTTCTAAAAGCAAGCGGTCAAATGTATAAACTGGTAATGTGTTAAGCACTGTTACATGACCAGCATGAGCACATTATACGTGCACATTTACACTTTTAGTACAGACATGATTTCTAACTTGAGCTGGACAGGCAGGACACATTTATATGTACTTTTTGAACAAGCAGGCGACACGGACACCATAATAAAATGGTGTATTATGTTGAAAAATGATGTATTAGGGAGCTTCTATAACTGATTTAAGTTCCTTTTAATCTACTAGGAGGGATTTTACCTATGACTAATCTTCATTCAAGCATTTTGAAATCGGATACGGAATATAGGTAAGGTGGTTCTCCAAAAAAGAACGGCCGTACCTGAATGTGTTGTATCTGATTACTTTACATATTTATTTTTCTCTTCCCATTTCTCCCTCATTTCTTTGTGTACATTTTTTCAATATTTATTCCCTAAACATCCCTCCCACTCCCTGTGGCGTTGCCCCGTAAGGGAGACGCGCACGCGGCGACGTGACGTTGCACGTCGCCGCGTGCGCCTTAAATAAACGGGGCGTTCCTGGCCGCGTCAGAGCGACCGGGGAGCCCGAAGCACACAGACGTGTCCAGTCTGAGTCTGTAGGTGGAGGGGCTCACGGGCACGCGTGGGGGCACCCAGAGACCCCCAACAGTGGCGACGAGTGTTGGATGCCCGGGCCCGGCGGTGAGAGCGATCCCGGATAATTTTTTCTTCGATGACGAAACATCCGCGGATGTCTTCGTCTCAAGCTGTGGCCGCGGACCATACACGCGGCTGGCGGCCATCTTGCGCACGTGGCTGAGAAACTTCCGAAAGCTCCGGTTTGGAGTAGGAAGGCCATCCAAGCCCAATTTTTGGATTTGCTGACTGCGGGCAGCATAACCCGCAGGCCCATGCCTGAATTTTGATGTTTTAGCCAATTTTCAGTCTGTAACGTCGTGTGGTAGCTGGAAGATGGACTGAGGTGGCTGGGCCTTCTCAGCCCACTCCATTTTTGAAGCTCAATTTTTGGAACATTTGGTTCAAGGACCTTCTTCAACCCCTTCATCATCACGAGGGAGGTGGCAGTGTGGGGAATGGTGCAAGTTGCGGCCCTCAGGAATAGTACGAGGGTGCCTGTGCGCTTGGGCCCATGAGTGATTTCGGCGCCCTGGAGAGTGCGACTGCCACAGCATCGGAGGATTCGCAGGACGAAAGCCTGGCAGATTTGTTTCAACAGAATCCCCCACAGCCAACCCCACATCCTGCGACGTCTGGGCTGCCTACACCCACGGTTGGTGCCGCTATTCCCCCAAACCAACCACCACCACCCCTGGCCATGGCCCAAGCCAGGGCGCAAGCGGCCTTGCAGCCCATTCCGGAGTTTGACGCTACGGGTCCTCCGTCCAGCCTGGGCCCCCGATGGAGAAGATGGATTGGACGGCTGGACATGTACTTTCGGGCCGCCCAGGTCACGGACAATGACAGCAAGGTGGCTACGATGCTGTATTCGGCCGGAGCAGCTGTACAGGAGACATTTGAGTCGTTAACTCCGGTGGACAACTCGTATGACCAAGCCAAAGCCGCCCTCCTCGCGCATTTCATTCCCCTTGCCAACGTGGACTATGAGAGGTTCGTCATGCTCTCGGCCAGACAAAAGGAGGATGAAACGCTCGACACCTTCTATGGCCGCCTGCGCCGCCTATCCCAAGGGTGTGCGTGGGGGGATGCGGAGGATATGATGAGGACAATGCTAATTCAGGCATGTTCGTCTGGCAAGCTGAGGCGACAGGTCCTGAGAGAGCCCGGACTCACCCTGCCCAGAATCCTGGAGCTCGGGCGGTGCCATGAGGTGGCGGAGGCCCGTGCCAACAAGATGGAGGCCGGATCCCGCGCAGCGAAGGCCGGAAGAGGTGTGCGCTGTCTGGCGAGGCGGCAGAGGGGTGCGAAGGCCCGGTGGGGCTCCCAGAGACAGAACTGGTAAGCCAGTGGAGTCATGCCAGAAGTGCGGCTATGACCTCCCCCACTCGTCTGAGTGCATGGCAATAGGAAAGATCTGCGGACGCTGTGGGGTGCCCGACCACTTCTCGAGGGTGTGCAGGGTGACCCTGCCTGTACTGATTCCGAGTGGACAACCCCGTCTGTGGACCCCGCGCCAATACCGCCCGCCCAATGTAGCTCAGGTGGAACAGGCGGGAGAGGAGACGCCGGCGGAAGAAGCGGAGGAAGAGGATGAGGAGAATATCTTCTTCGTCTCCAGCATGGAAGCCCTCAAGGGGAGGAGCAGGAGACAGCCGAGATGCGTCGTGGAGGTGAACTGCTCGCCGGTCCCGGTGCTGGTCGACACGGGGGCCTCAGTCAACGTAATGGCGAGGGAACATTATGCCGCGCTCAACCCACCCCCGAGGCTGGCGACGCCGAGAGCCCGCATTTTTGCATTTGGCGGGCGGGAGCCCCTGCCGCTGGACGGTGCGTTTGTCGCCAAGGTGGAGCACGACGGGTCGGAGATCAAGGCCCGCTTCTACGTGACTCCGGTGAGCAGCAACACCCTGCTGAGTTGTGCGGCAGCGGAGGCTCTTGGCATAGTGAGCTTCGCGTACTCAGTCTACTTAGAGGACATCAACGATCTGCTGGACAAATATGCTGACATCTTTAAAGGGATTGGGAGAATGAAGGGTGACCCCGTGAGGCTCCACATTGATGAGTCGGTGCAGCCCGTGGCTCTGAAACACAGGCGGATCCCGTTTCATCTAAGGGACCAGGTGGACAGGGAACTAGACAACCTGGTGAACTTAGATATAATCGAAAAGGTGGAGGGCCCCACTCCATGGGTATCCCCTATCGTAGTGGCGAGGAAACCAAAACAGCCGGACTCCGTCCGGATCTGTGTGGACATGAGGCTGCCCAACAAGGCCATCAGGAGAGAACGACACCTGACCCAGACAATCGATGACATCATTGCTGAAGTGCAGGGGGCCCGGTTCTTCTCTAAGTTGGACTTACGAGCGGGATACCACCAAGTTGTCCTCCACCCAGAGTCCCGATACATTACAACCTTCACTACCCACAGGGGGCTCTACCGATATAAGCGGCTGAGTTTCGGAGTGTCGTCAGCAGCCGAGGTATTTCAGAACTTGATCCGAGGCGCTCTCGCAGATCTGGAGGGCGTCCTAAACATTAGTGACGACATTCTGGTCTTTGCCAGGACGGAACTTGAACATCTGAAACGTCTGGCCAAGACCCTCGAGAGGCTGCAGTCGCTGGGGCTCACTCTCCACAGGGACAAGTGCGAGTTCCTCCGCCCGACCATTGAGTTTTTTGGTTTCATCTTCAAGGAGGGCGGTGTATCTCCGGATCCCAGGAAGGTCCAGGACATCAGGACCGCGCGCCCCCCTGAGTCGGCGTCAGATGTGCGGAGCTTCCTGGGTATGGTAACATACTGTGGGCGTTTCATCAGGAATCTCGCCTCGAGGTCGGAGCCTCTGAGGGCCCTGACGAAAAAGGATACCACCTGGCAGTGGGGCCCGTTGGAACAGTCGGCGTTCGAGGACATCAAAGGCGCCCTGACAGCAGATGATACCGTGGCTTTTTTTGACCCCTCCCTGGAGTCCGAGATTGTGGTGGACGCCAGCCCGTTTGGCCTCGGTGCTGTGCTCACCCAAGTGGGCAGAGATGGGGGGTAAGGCCAGTGGCATATGCCAGCAAAGCCCTCTCCGAGACCGAACAGAGATACTCGCAGATCGAACGCGAGGCCCTGGCCGTCTTGTGGGGATGTCGGCATTTTCGGCTTTATGTGCTGGGGAGACCCGTGACAGTGGTGACGGACCACAAGCCACTGCTTCCGATCATGGCCGGATCATCCTCAAAACCACCAGCCAGAATCGAGAGGTGGATGTTGGCCCTTCTGGAGTATAGCGTCACCCTGATCTACCGGCCGGGTACCAACAATGCGGCTGACTACCTGTCCAGGCACCCGGTGGGCGGTGGAGGACCCGCACAAGACTCGTGTGCTGAGGAAGCCGATGACCATGTCAGGATGGTGGTAGAGGGTGCCACCCCCAACGCAATGCCGCTACCCGAACTGGAGAGTGCTGCGGCCAACGACGAGTGTTTCCGCATCTTGAGGAGCTCGATGCGGTCGGGGTCCTGGAAGTCCGTGCTGGAATTGGTGGCAGGGCGCACTCAAGAAGCGAAAGTGACCCTCGAGCAACTCTGGAAGGTGAAGGACGAACTGTCCTTCACGGAGTCGGGCCTGCTGCTGCGGGGCGATCGCCTGGTGGTGTCGGGCTCCAAGATCCATGAAGTCATCAACCTGGCACACCAGGGGCACCAAGGGGCCGCCAAGACGAAGGCGAGACTGAGACTGAAGGTGTGGTTTCCCGAGCTAGAAAAAAAAGTGGACGACTTCGTAGCGGCCTGTGTGTGGTGCCAGGCGGCCTCCCCAGTCCAGCGGGAGCCTGAAATCGAAGTAATGCCACGTGGGACCCGGCCGTGGGAGGTCGTACATGCGGACTTCGGATCCACGGCCGTAGGCACTCACTTCCTAGCCATTGTGGATGAATACTCCCGATACCCTGAGGTGGAATTCGTCGAGTCGGTGGCATTTGAGCACGTGGTGGGCGCTGTGGAGAAAATCTTTGCCACCCATGGGTTTCCAGTGACTCTGTGCTCAGACAATGGGTCCCCATTCCAGAGCGCTAGGTTCTCGGAATTTCTGGAGAGCTGTGGAGTGGCGCACCGGAACGTGTCCCCGCTGTGGCCCCGTGCGAACGGGGACGCGGAGAGGCTGATGAGGACATTGAACAAAACATTCCGGATTGCCCAGGGACAGGGCCAGCCCCTCCAGCGGGCGCTTTACCAGTTCTTGAGAGTGTACCGCACCACCCCACACGCCTCAACGGGGGTGGCTCCGGCTGAAGTCCTGTTCCGAAGGTGCCCCCGAGGTCTCCTCCCGGAGGTACATGAAAAGGAACCCGGCGTAATAGATGACCAACGGGTGGAAGCGGAGCGACAGGCAAGGACACATCAAGAGAACATACGGCGGGGTCTTCGTCCGCAGCGGCTGGAACCGGGCGACGAAGTGCTGATCAGGAATCGGCATCCCCACGGAAAACTCTCGCTCCCATATGAACCGGAGCCGCTGGACGTGGTGGCAGTAAAGGGATCGATGGTAACGGCCTCGGACGGGAAGTCGGCTGTCACTCGGAATGTGAGCTTCTTTAAGAAACTGGGGGACTCTCGAGCTGAGTTCCCGCCTGACCCGGATGAGACTGTCCTCCCGGATGAAGATACCCCCCGGGGGGAACTCGTGGGGTCGCCAGAACGAGGCACTGGAGCAGCTGGGACTCCTGCGGATGAGGTAGGCGGGAGGTACCCCCAGAGGGCTGGGGGAGGGAGACCTGCCTATCTCGGAGACTATGTCCTGGGGCCGATTGACTGTGTGCCGGAGTAAGGGGAACCGGGAGGCTGACATTAAAGGGGCATGGGCTCTGAGTTTGTAATTGTTATGTTGTGTGCAGTGCAATTTTTGGAAGTGTCTGTTGTTGTTGTTCCTCCCGGAAAAAGGAGGAGTGTGGCGTTGCCCCGTAAGGGTGACGCGCACGCGGCGACGTGACGTTGCACGTCGCCGCGTGCGCCTTAAATAAACGGGGCGTTCCCGGCCGCGTCAGAGCGACCGGGGAGCCCGAAGCACACAGACGTGTCCAGTCTGAGTCTGTGGGTGGAGGGGCTCACGGGCACGCGTGGGGGCACCCAGAGACCCCCAACACTCCCCATCCTTTGTGTCTGTGTTTGAATACTTTGTATTATATCAAACCATTTTGACCTCTATGATTCATCAATGCGATTTATGAACACATTTGAATATGCATGGTATATTCAACATTTGTGCAATGTCAAATTTTATGTAATAGTGATTGTATGATGATGCTAAATGACTACAATCAATTGCGTATCCTTTATGTTTGATGTTTTGATCCATATCTCTACTCTCAATGCACTACACTTTGTTGGTCACGCTCACCTTTATTGTGTTGCTCTATTTCTTTTTGTAAAACAAGTGACATTGAATCATTCATTGTTGGAAATAGCCCTGATTTGAGAAAGGCGCTGTGTTCGCTGAAACACATGTTATCACAAAGGGCCACTTTTTGAAATACTAATCACTACACAATAAAAATCATATGAAACCTTTACTTTTTGTGGCACTTGAGAAATATATAACAACCATATACTGCATTTGTATAAACAATTAGGAAGGGAAATGGGATGATAGTTGGGATTTGGAGGGAGGCGTCTACGAAACACTTTGCCTCATTGCCAAACATGTCATTCCATCAGTCTGATACAAGCTTGATCTTTCTGTCAATTCTGGGGGAGAATTATTTGTTTGGAGTTTATTTGGGTTTAAAGTCAATGGGCCTCATTACGACTCAGGCGGTAAGGGGTTTACGGCGGCGTAAACAGCGCCGACCCTTACCGCCTGATTCCGAGGTCCCTTAGCGCCATCGCGGATTTTAGCAGGTGTTAAAATCCATGGCGCTAAGGGACCTATGGGGCAAAAATGGGAATGGGGAAGGGTAAATGGGGATTGGGGATTTACCGCCCCGCCGACCTCGGATTGGGGCGGTAAGTCCGCCAACCACCATGGCGTAAACGTAGTTTACGCCATGGTGGTAAAGGTACGACCCAGGCGGTAACTTACCGCCTGGGTCGTAATGAGGCCCAATGGTTGTAGTGCTATTCTCACTATGGGAAGAGACTGGTGTTTTTTTCTTTAAATCTCAATACAGCCCTCTTGTTCGTCAATAGTGCTATTGGTTATACATTTGTGTTCAGTGCAATATACATTTGCCCAAAGGTAACTAGGAGGTCATCACTAATGACATAATAGACTGGTCAAACAAGGTGTCTGATTGGTGATAAAATTGCTGACCTAGTGTCTGTGGACCTAGTGTCAAACACCTGCCCTTATCATTTGTATCGGGAAATTGGGAGCTTTCATGTACATTACTGAAGTAATAAAATGATAGAACAATATATGCATTGTCCTGATGATTAAAATATCCACATGAAATGTTTTCTTCTCCCTGGCTGTATGATTGATCTTTTACATTCTTTTGGCTACTGAACGGTTCTATATAAAATTAATCACATATCACCTCTATTATATTTTATCATTCGAGAGCCACTACTCTGACGGCTATTAGGGTGCCTTTCCCAATAGATGGCACTTCACAGTCTTAATACGTACAATGTGAGTAACTAAGTAATGCACATCACTACTACTGAGAGCCAGGCATTGGTAAGTGTTAAGACGGATTTCTGAACTCTGTCCTGGTGGCGCAGAAGTTCAGAAGGCCAACCTAATTACTTGGAACAGTGTAACCTCTGGACAAGCCAGACCAATCAAGGTAGCGATCGCGGCGGTCAAGACTAGGTCTCAAGAGGGGTGAGGGTGACTGAAAGCCTGCAGTGAGCACACAAAGCAAGAGCGCTGACAAACTACTCCAAACAGTTGTTATATCAAAAATAGATACACATTTATTTTAAGGCCTTTAAAATAATGACCGTAGCGAGAAAATCACAATATCACAATATTAAACCAACACATACCATATCAACACAATATATATACAAATACACAGTCGCAAGCGTTTAAAGCACGAAATATGTAGTCCACCTGCCAGGGAAGGAAAACAGGCAGTGCGATAACGCTTTAGACTCAGTTCGCCTTCAGAGGCACCTAACTAGATGGAAGTCTGAGCCCTGCGAAGAGTGGAGCCTTGTGCTCAAAGTACCTGCCACGCCGGTGCCAACGGGCAAAAGGGGGAGCTCTTCGGAGGAAGTCAGGCAGTTCGGGTTAGTGCACAGCAGAAGAAGAACATGTTCCGCAACTCAAGCGCAGCCTCCACAGCGGGCAGAAGCAGAGCGCGAGCGCGGCAAAAGGGTGCTGTTTTTACACAGCAGGGAAAAGCAATGGGATACTGCAGGAGTGCGACCAGATCCTAGATATACTACTCACCGGTCCCCGAAGCAAGCAGACCCAGGCTTCTCCACGATAGTTTCAGCAGCTGACAGGTTCAGAAGAGCAGGGAACGCTTTGTAGTCATGTAGAGCAAAAAGACGTCCCAATCGACGAAACCGGCACAGTTTTGTTGCCGCACAGGACAACGGAGCGGCCGTGTGTATTCGAGCCAAATGAACCCTCCTCCCTTCAGACCTGGGAACGCCAAGCGTACGAAGCGTGGGAGAGGGACAAGGACTCGTAATACAACACAACCTGGCGGCGGTTGCAGAGCCAAACTCCTTGGTAAGATGGTCAGTCAACTGGATGGCCCAGAGACGCTTCCGAAGGCTTACTTGGCAGGAGATGGTTGAAGATGCCGGGAATAGCTGTTCCTGCTATTCCAAAGGTCGAAGCACCAGTACAGGCCTTCTGGTTCGATCAAAGGAGGACAGGGGCTCTCCGGACGACAGCAGTGCAAAGGAGGATTCCTTCAGCGGGTCACCAGCGATTCCTCGGTCCAGCCTCGTAGTTGCACGATACTTGGCTCCTGTATTCCTTCGTTCGTGAGAACTCAGGAGATCGACATGGTAGTGGTGTTTCCAGCCCCCTCTTATCCACGGTTCCCTTCGCGCCAAAACGGAGGGGAGCCAATGGGAGATCCGCTCATCAAAACACATACCATACGTGGACCAATCACGGACCACGGTGGTCCCAGGCATTCACACCACCCTAGACTCTCTGGCACCCAGGATGTGTATTGGGACCAGACATCCCAGCCCACACCCTGGAGGCACACAAACGACATGTAGAAGCCCGCGAAAGCAACCACGTTTCGCGGGAAAGTACATGCCCAAATAAGGAAGGCCCCGGGTCGCCGGACCTGGGGAAGGTGAAGGGAGCAAGACGGACAGTGGACAGGACAAAGGAGCCTCGCGGCCTGGCCATTTTGGGAGCCAGGCCACCATTTTGGGTTCAGTGCAAAAACGTGCTCAGAACGCCAAAAGGAGCTCAAAATAAACAAAACGATCGCTGCCACCATTCCAGTCCCTGAATGACTTGCACCGATCAAATACCATCCTAAAAGAGTATCTAGGGCCTGTAGAAGGCTAGAGACCCAAGAGAGCTGTAACTTAGCTTACAGTGCCCTCTTGTGTCGTGTTGCACTAAAGCTGCGACACGATAAAAGAAACTACGGGAAACCACGTTCCCCGGTACTGACTGTCTTAAGGGCATGTCAGTTTCCCCGTAAGAAAGGAGCGAAAGCCCAGAGAAGTGCGGCAGAAGGCTGTACTTCTCTGGCAAAGTCAAGAACAAGGTTAAAAACAATAGCAAAAAGTTTAGGGGTTGCCACATGGAAGGAAAATTCCCTACAATTACGAAATCTTTCCTAACACTCGCCCCTCCCAGACTATGGACAGGGGGAACTAATCCACCCCTGGATGAGTCTCTTGTTCAGGTCGGTTAAACATTCTGGACAACCCATCAGCATTGCTATGTTGGACACCTGGCCTATGCTCAATAGTGAAGTCGAAGCCTTGAAGACTTATGGACCACCTAAGCAACTTTGGATTCTCCCCCTTCATGTTCATTAGCCACTTTAACGGCTTATGGTCAGTCTGCACAGTGAAGTGGGTCCCATAGAGGTAGGGCCTCAGCTTCCTTAGGGCCCACACAACAGAGAAACATTCTTTCTCTACCGTGGACCATCTGAGCTCTCTGTCCTTAAGCTGGCGACTAATAAAACCGATAGGGTGTTCCTTACCCTTCTCATCTACTTGTGATAGTACAGCTCCTATCCCAGTGTCAGAGGCATCCGTCTGCACGATAAAAGGTCTTTGATAATCAGGGGCCCTGAGCACAGGGGCCTGGCACAAGGAGTCTTTTAAGCCATTGAAGGCCTTCTCACACTCGTCGGTCCAAGTTACCTTCTTGGGTTTCTTCGGAGTTGTGAGGGCAGTCAGAGGAGCAGCTATGGTGCCATAGTCTGCCACAAAATTGCGATAATACCCCGTGAGTCCTAAGAAGGCTCTCACTTGGGTTTGCGTAGTGGGGGTAGGCCAGTCTTGTACTGCTTGTACTTTACTGGGTAGAGGCTGTATCCTCCCTCCACCTACTTCATGTCCAAGGTAAACCACTGAGCCTTGTCCAATCTGGCACTTACTAGCCTTTATGGTCAAGTGGGCTTTCTGAAGAGCCTGGAGCACAATCCCGAGGTGTTTCACATGGTCTTCCCAGGTGGCACTGAAAACTGCTATATCGTCCAGATATGCAAGGCAGAATTCGTCCAACCCATTCAACACATGATTCACAAGCCTCTGAAAAGTGGCAGGTGCATTCTTCAACCCGAACGGCATTACCCGGAATTGGTAAAGGCCGTCTGGCGTCGAAAATGCCGTCTTCTCCCTGGCATGTTCTGCTAACGCTATTTGCCAATAGCCAGCAGTGAGGTCAAACGTGCTGAGGTACTTGGAGGCACCCAAAGTATCCACCAGCTCATCTGTTTGAGGCAAGGGGTGGGCATCTGTCTTGGTGACAGCATTCAGAGCCCTGTAATCCACGCAGAACCTCAATTCAGAAGTGCCTGCCTTTGGAACCAGAACCACAGGACTGGACCAAGGACTACTAGAGGGTTCAATCACCCCAAGTTCTAACATTTTGTTGACCTCGGTCTTAATATAAGACCGTACTTTATCTGACATCCTGTATCCCCTACTTTTGGTAGGTACACTGTCTCCTGTGTCAATGTTATGTTTGCACCAAGGTGTCAAACCAGGGGACTGTGAAAACAGGGGGGAAAACTGCCTAAGCAAACTTTTCACCTCAGCCTGCTGATCAGAAGTCAGGTGAGGGGCCACTCGGACACCCTCAACGGAGCTATCTGAAGGACTGCTCTGGAACAGGTCGGGGAGAGGTTCAGACTCCTCTTCCTCAACGTCTGATGCCAGTAGCAGTGCTGCGATTTCGACTCTTGGGACGAAAGCCTTCAGCCTATTTACGTGGAACACTTTTGGAGCCTGTCCAGGCCTTCCAAGGTCCACTAAATAGTTTACCTCACCCAGGGGCTCCACCACTGTGTAAGGGCCTGACCATTTGTCCTGTAAAGCGCGAGGCCTTATTGGATTCATGATCAGGACTTGCTGACCAGGTGTAAAGTTGATGAGGGAAGCTTTCTGGTCGTACCAATGTTTCACCAGCGCTTGCCCTGCCTTCAATTTATCACTAGCCAAGCCCATCAGAAGTACCATCCGTTTTCTGAGCCCTAGCACATAGTCAACTACATTGGTAGTAACAGGGGGAGTGGGCATCTCCCATCCCTCCTTGACAATGGCTAAGGGTCCCCGTACGGGATGACCGAACAGAAGTTCGAAGGGGCTGAAGCCAACACCCTCCTGTGGTACCTCTCGGTAGGCAAACAGTAAGCATGGTAAAAGAAGATCCCATTTTCTTCTCTGAGGCTCCTCCAGAGCCCCAATCATGCTCGTTAACGTCCTGTTGAAACGCCCCCCCAGACCATCGGTCTGGGGGCGGTATGCAGAAGAGAACCTGTAGGTGACCCCACATTCTTTCCACATAGCCTGCCTATACTTCGACATAAAGTTGCTGCCATGATCCGGCACAACTTCTTTAGGGAAGCCAACCCTAGTAAACATGCCGAGTAAAGCTTCTGCAACTGGCTTGGCAGTTACAGTTGTAAATGGGACGGCCTCAGGATACCGGGTTGCATGGTCGACCAGCACCAGGATAAACCTATTGCCTGAGGATGTTTGCGGGTCAAGGGGACCAACCATGTCGATCCCTACCCTTTCAAATGGTACCCCCAGAACTGGGAGCGGTACCAACGGAGCTTGGATTGTCGCGCCAACCTGACCAGACAACTGGCAGGCGGCACAACTCCTGCAGTGACTTTCTACTTGCTCCCCCATCTTGGGCCAGTAGAAGTGCATGGATAACCTTTGCTTGGTCCTCCTCATACCAAGGTGATCAGCAAGGGGGACGACATGCGCCAACTGCAGGAGGAAGGGCCTAACAGCAAGGGGAACCACCAACCTCCTATGGTCTCCTTCTGTAGACTCTGTGGGCTCACTATACAGGAGTCCACCTTCCCAATAAATCCTATGCTTCCCAGGAGGTTCACCCTCAAGCTGGGAGCAGGCCTGTCTCCTTAGGCCTTCCAGAGATGGGCACTCACGTTGGCCTTTACTGAATTCGTCCCTATCAGGACCTCCTTCAACTAACACGTCTTTTAGTTCCGGATGTTCGTTGGGGTCGAATACTTCAGGCATCGCCACCTCCTCGTCAGGCTCGGGCGATTGACCAACTTCCTCCACCGCAGTGGTAGGCGAGCTCGGGGGAATATTCTCTTTCCCCCGTCTTGACTTGTAGACTCCTTTCGCCTTGGGTTTCCCCTTTGGCTGGGGCGGCGTATTGGACTTGGCCAATGCTGCCCGTGCTTGAGACCGTGTGTAGGGTCTTTCGGCAGTGTCTCCTACGAGCCCTAAAGCTCTGAGATCATTACCCAACAAGACCTTTCCCGGGACGTTTCTCTGAATGCTCACTGGAATCCTGACTGCTGTACCATTTAAAGTAAGATTTACAGGGATCACGGGAAACATACGGAGGGGGCCGTCAGCCAACTTAGTGGGCATCAGAGTAGCTCTGGCAACTTCCTCTGAGTCTACCAAGGTAGAATCCACTACAGTTCGACTGCACGCACTATCCCTAAGAGCTGGAGTATCCACTCCATTGATCAGCACACTGTCTTTAAAGTAGTGCTTGGTATTATCCGGAATCCTAGCATACGCCTCTGCGACTTTAGGCTCCCAGGAACCCAGGGACACTAAAACTACCTCGGCCTCTATTCCGCTGGGAAATGAGTCCGAGGAGAAGGATGCTCCTGTAATCTCTTCTTCCTCGTAGGAGGAGAAGGCCAGATTAGCGGAGTGGACCCCCAAAGGTCTAACCTTACAACGGGGATCCCCCTTCACATGGTCAGTTGCTCCACAAGAAAAACAAGCCCCAGTGGGTCTGTTTACGTAGCGAGGCTTATTGTAACCAGAGTTCTGTTTCGGAGGCGCACCTCCACTACCCTGTGAGTTCTCTTGTGTCTTACCCTTGTTTTTCTTTTTGTGGCCCTTTTGGGAAGAAGATTTAGCAGATTCCCCACCCTCCATATCTTTGGACTTTTTCCCCTCCTCCTGCTTACCAGGATGAGTTTTGTCCTTATGGGACACTCAATGTGACACCCATAAGTCTGCTGCAATGGCCAGCTTCTTAGGATCTATCTCCTTCGAATCGGCCAAATGCTGCTTAAGCTCCGGGGAAGAAGAAGCAAAAATGTGTTCCAGCATGACCAGATTGATCATGCCTTCGAAGGTAGAAACCTTATAACCTTCGACCCAGCCAGTTAAGTTTTTCAAAGATTCAGCGACATAAGATACCCAAGTACCACCTTCCTTTTTCTTATACTCTCGAAAACGCTTTAAATATTGGGCCGGAGTCTTCCCAAACTTTAAAATGAGAGTCTGCTTTAACATTGCGAAATCAGCCCGCTCAGCCTTCGACATTTCCATAATGGCACTACAGCCAGAATGGGGCAGTCTACTGAGCAACCACGCAATCTTATCAGCATTGTCAACTTCCTGGACCTCGCATGCATACTCAAACGCATTCAGCCAGTCCATAATGTCATTCCTCTCTTCATACACACTGAGCAGATCTTTTGGAAACCGTGGATGAGAGGCGGCCCCAGACCCATGTCCAGGACCCTTGGATCCATTTGCAACCTGAAGCTTGGCCAGTTCCAACTGGTGATCCCTGTCTTTTTGTTTTTCTGCCTGTTCGATTTTTAGTTTGGCTATGCTGAATTCAAGCTCCTGCTGCCTAAACCGCAGCTCTTGCTTCTTGAATTCAAGCATAGCCTCCCCATCAGCACTGGCAGAGGAAACATTAGACAGCTCGTCCTCCCTGTCCTCGTGGTCGCGGTGGAACAGTGCGGCGGCAGAACCGTCGGTTCTACCAGTGAGAGCAGCCTCACCACCTTCCGCACTGTCCTCAGAAGTAATAGCGTCAAGCTGCGCTTCTTGCCACGCCATGATTCTTTGGATCATTTCCAATTTCGTGCCTTGAGAGGAAACACCTCTCTCCGCACACATCTTTTTCAGCGTTTCTGATTTGGAAGCATTTAAAGTTAACAACGTACTTGTTTCCATACTGTTTGATAGGACTATGGCCTTTTTAAAGTTATACTATAACAATTCACTACGTGTACTGTTTGGAATAACCTGAAATGCCTTAGTTCGAGCGCAACACTGGATACCTTCAGTCGTATCCCACCGCTGTACACCAATTTGTTAAGACGGATTTCTGAACTCTGTCCTGGTGGCGCAGAAGTTCAGAAGGCCAACCTAATTACTTGGAACAGGGTAACCTCTGGACAAGCCAGACCAATCAAGGTAGCGATCGCGGCGGTCAAGACTAGGTCTCAAGAGGGGTGAGGGTGACTGAAAGCCCGCAGTGAGCACACAAAGCAAGAGCACTGACAAACTACTCCAAACAGTTGTTATATCAAAAATAGATACACATTTATTTTAAGGCCTTTAAAATAATGACCGTAGTGAGAAAATCACAATATCACAATATTAAATCAACACATACCATATCAACACAATGGGCCTCATTACGACCCAGGCGGATTTCGCGGTGCTAAATGCACCGCGAAGCATGGCGGAAAGCCGCCGATAGCGCCATGGGGGTTGGCGGATTTACCGCCCCATTCCGACCTCGGCGGAGCGGTAAATCCCCAATCCCCATTCTGCCCTTCCCCATTCCCATTTTTGCCCCATAGGGTATAATGGGAGTGGGGAAGGAGTTAATTACGCCACCGTAAAATACGGTGGCGTAATTAACAACGAGGTCCCGTAGCGCCATGGTTTTCTCCGGCTGGTAAAACCAGGCGGAGAAAACCTCCATGGCGCTACGGGAACTCGTAGTATGGCGGAGAGGTACGCCATGCACTACGCTGGCGTAATACCCTCTCCGCCAGGGTCCTAATGAGGCCCAATATATATACAAATACACAGTCGCAAGCGTTTAAAGCACGAAATATGTAGTCCACCTGCCAGGGAAGGAAAACAGGCAGTGCGATAACGCTTTAGACTCAGTTCGCCTTCAGAGGCACCTAACTAGATGGAAGTCCGAGCCCTGCGAAGAGTGGAGCCTTGTGCTCAAAGTACCTGCCACGCCGGTGCCAACGGGCAAAAGGGGGAGCTCTTCGAAGGAAGTCAGGCAGTTCGGGTTAGTGCACAGCAGAAGAAGAACAGGTTCCGCAACTCAAGCGCAGCCTCCACAGCGGGCAGAAGCAGAGCGCGAGCGCGGCAAAAGGGTGCTGTTTTTACACAGCAGGGAAAAGCAATGGGATACTGCAGGAGGGCGACCAGATCCTAGATATACTACTCACCGGTCCCCGAAGCAAGCAGACCCAGGCTTCTCCACGATAGTTTCAGCAGCTGGCAGGTTCAGAAGAGCAGGGAACGCTTTGTAGTCGTGTAGAGCAAAAAGACGTCCCAATCGACGAAACCGGCACAGTTTTGTTGCCGCACAGGACAACGGAGCGGCCGTGTGTATTCGAGCCAAATGAACCCTCCTCCCTTCAGACCTGGGAACGCCAAGCGTACGAAGCGTGGGAGAGGGACAAGGACTCGTAATACAACACAACCTGGCGGCGGTTGCAGAGCCAAACTCCTTGGTAAGCTGGTCAGTCAACTGGATGGCCCAGAGACGCTTCCGAAGGCTTAATTGGCAGGAGATGGTTGAAGATGCCGGGAATAGCTGTTCCTGCTATTCCAAAGGTCGAAGCACCAGTACAGGCCTTCTGGTTCGATCAAAGGAGGACAGGGGCTCTCCGGACGACAGCAGTGCAAAGGAGGATTCCTTCAGCGGGTCACCAGCGATTCCTCGGTCCAGCCTCGTAGTTGCAGGATACTTGGCTCCTGTATTCCTTCGTTCGTGAGAACTCAGGAGATCGACATGGTAGTGGTGTTTCCAGCCCCCTCTTATCCACGGTTCCCTTCGCGCCAAAACGGAGGGGAGCCAATGGGAGATCCGCTCATCAAAACACATACCATACGTGGACCAATCACGGACCACGGTGGTCCCAGGCATTCACACCACCCTAGACTCTCTGGCACCCAGGATGTGTATTGGGACCAGACATCCCAGCCCACACCCTGGAGGCACACAAACGACATGTAGAAGCCCGCGAAAGCAACCACGTTTCGCGGGAAAGTACATGCCCAAATAAGGAAGGCCCCGGGTCGCCGGACCTGGGGAAGGTGAAGGGAGCAAGACGGACAGTGGACAGGACAAAGGAGCCTCGCGGCCTGGCCATTTTGGGAGCCAGGCCACCATTTTGGGTTCAGTGCAAAAACGTGCTCAGAACGCCAAAAGGAGCTCAAAATAAACAAAACGATCGCTGCCACCATTCCAGTCCCTGAATGACTTGCACCGATCAAATACCATCCTAAAAGAGTATCTAGGGCCTGTAGCTTAGCTTACAGTGCCCTCTTGTGTCGTGTTGCACTAAAGCTGCGACACGATAAAAGAAACTACGGGAAACCACGTTCCCCGGTACTGACTGTCTTAAGGGCATGTCAGTTTCCCCGTAAGAAAGGAGCGAAAGCCCAGAGAAGTGCGGCAGAAGGCTGTACTTCTCTGGCAAAGTCAAGAACAAGGTTAAAAACAATAGCAAAAAGTTTAGGGGTTGCCACATGGAAGGAAAATTCCCTACAATTACGAAATCTTTCCTAACAGTAAGTGTGGGTGTACTCCCACTTTTACATCGCTGGCACAAAAATGTCCTTTTCCTACGTAACATACATGGCCTTCTTAGAAGCCAAATTAGTGGCGAAACTCATGTCAAGGATTATTGAGGATAAGAATTTTGAAAAACAAACTAAAAGAGGATGAGGATTATTAAAGACTAGACTAAAATGAAAGTAACAATTTTATTATGAATAGAAGATGTAAGAAGGACCAATTGTGGACTTAGAAATAAGCAGAATTGACGCATTTGAAAACCAGAGGATGACTGTGAACATTGAATTTGAAGTAAGCACTGCAATATTTGGAAATTGAAACCATTTAAGAAGCAGTGGAAGTGACAACTGAACAGCTGAAATCTACTGTTATTAAGCAAAAGGCAAAATTTACACTAGAATACCCACACTTATCAATGCCTAAATCACTATTTAGAAATAAGAGCAGTTTATTTCTGGTGGATTACTAAGCAGCAAAAGGCCAAACAGGAAGCTACTAATGTTATATGTATGTACTTGAAGAAATATATAACTGCTCCTTAATATTTTGCAACTACTGAGAACAGTCGGCCTGTTAGTGATGCCTGCGACTGTGAACATGCTGAAACTAATAATGTGTTTCTCCTTTTTCTTCAATAGGTGATTGATGTCCCAAAAACAAAACAAGATTGATTGTTAAATTGTCTGGAATAATGCAGTGCGACAATTCATTGCTACAATATGAAATTTCCTATCATCGTGGAAGCGGACAAGTTTGTGGTCCAAATTTGTTTTTAGATTATTCAGGAATTGAGATTGAGAAGCCTATAGATTACATGATGGGTTTCATCCATTCCGCACACGTGTAGTATCCAGCAACACCGAGCTAGAATACATATATAGCATTACAGAGCAATTATAACAACATTGCTTGGTGTGCAGGAAGACCAGACTTTTTCTTGTGCCCATTCCTGAGAGAACACAAGCGAGTGCTATTTTATATATGTTCTGAATGTGAGACTAGTTTACGAGATTTTGCAAAACACCTGTAAATGGTCGAACAGTATCCATGCACTGAATATTCTTTCAGCCAGAAGAAACATCTTTCTGTCGCTATAAAAGACCTACACATGGGAAAGCTCATCTGCACTGTGAATCTGGGAAAAAGTTAAGTAGACCAAGTCAACCCGACAAATTAAACTGGCGATAAACCTTACTAATGTACAGAATGTGTGACAAGAGGCCACCTAATGAATATATTCATTTCCCACGTGAGAACATCAGTGAAAAACCGTATCAGTGCACTGAATTTGGGAATAAAGATATGCTTATTTCCCCCCAGAGGACCCATTCAGGTGAGAAACCTCATGAGTGCACTGAATGTGGGAAATGGTTTTCTCAGAAGGGACAGCTTACTCGGCACCAGAGAACACATACAGGTGAGAAACCTCATGAGTGCACTGAATGTGGGAAAGGATTTACTGAGAATAGAGAGCTTACTATCCACCAGCGAACACATACAGGTGAGAAACCTCATGAGTGCGCAGAATGTGGGAAATGGTTTGCTCGGAAGTGGCATCTTACTCAGCACCAGAGAACGCATACAGGCGAGAAACCTCATGAGTGCACTGAATGTGGGAAAGCTTTCAGTCACAAGGGAGGTCTTATTTACCATCAGTTCTCACATACAGGTGAGAAATCTCATGAGTGTACTGAATGTGGGAAGAGCTTCTTTTTGAAGAGACCTCTTACTCTCCACCAGAGAACACATACAGGCGAGAAACCGTTTCAATGCACTGAATGTGGGAAAGCTTTCAGTCACAAGGGAGGTCTTATTTACCATCAGTTCTCGCATACAGGCGAGAAACCTCATGAGTGTACTGAATGTGGGAAGAGCTTCTTTCTGAAGGGACATCTTACGCTCCACCAGAGAACACATACAGGTGAGAAACCTTTTCAATGCACTGAATGTGGTGAAAGGTTCTGTCGGCAGAAAGGTCTTATCCACCATCAGTTCTCACATACAGGTGAGAAACCACATCAGTGTGCTGAATGCGGGAAGAGCTTTATTCGGAAGGGAAATCTTATTTCCCACCTGCGAATACACACAGGCGAGAAACCTCATAAATGTACTGAGTGTGGTAAGAGTTTCATTAATAAGGGACGTCTTATCTGTCACCAGAGAACACATACAGGCGAGAAACCTTATCAATGCACTGAATGTGCGAAAGCTTTCAGTCAAAAGGGAGGTCTTATTTCCCATCAGTTCTCACATAGAGGCGAGAAACCTCATGAGTGCACTGAATGCGGGGAAAGGTTCTGTCGAAAGGAAGGTCTCCTTTACCATCAGTTCTCACATACAGGCGAGAAACCTCATAAGTGCACTGAATGTGGAAAGAGTTTCATTCTGAACAGGGATCTTATTCGTCACCAAAGAACTCATACAGGTGAGAAACCGCATCAGTGAGATCAATAACCTAAATGGGAACCAGACAAAACATGCATGCAACGGTTTATTTCATGGTAATAAATGTGGGTAATACTTCACTACGCAGAATGTTCTTATCTGCCATGAGAGAGGCCATGCATGCAAGGGTCCATTTCAGGGTAGTGAATGTGGGAAATACTACACTACGCAGAATGCTCTTATCTACAATGAGAGAGGACATGCCTGCGAGGGTCCATTTCAGTGTAGTGAATGTGAGAAATACTAGGCAGGATGTTCTCATTTTCAATGAGAGGACATGCCTGCAAGGGTCATTTTCAGGTTAGTGAATGTGAGAAATACTACGCAGGATGTTCTCATCTTTCATGAAAGAGGACATGCCTGCTAGGGTCTGTTTCAGGGTAGTGGATGTGGGAAATACTTACTATGCAGGATGATCTTATGTGCCATGAGAGAGGACATGTCTGCGAGGGTCCATTTCAGGGTAGTGAATGTGGGGACTACGGTAGTATGCAGGATGATTTTATCTGCCATGTGAGAGGACATGCCTGCGATGTCTATTTCAGGGTAGTGAATGTGGGAAATACTTCACTATGCAGGATGTTCTTCTCTGCCATGAGAGAGGACATGCATGCAAGGGTCTAGTTCAGGATAGTGAATGTGGGAAATACTACGCAGGATGTTCTCACCTTCCATGAGAGAGGACATGCCTGCGAGGGTCCATTTCAGGGTAGTGGATGTGGGAAATACTATGCAGGATGTTCTCATCTTCCATGAGAGAGGACATGCATACAAGGGTCCATTTCAGGATAGTGAATGTGAGAAATACTAGGCAGGATGTTCTCATCTTCCATGAGAGGACATGCCTGCAAGGGTCCATTTCAGGGTAGTGAATGTTGGAACCACTACGCAGGATGTTCTTATCTTCCATGGGAGAGGACATGCATGTGAGGGTCCATTTCAGGGTAGTGAATGTGGGAACTACTTCACTATGCAAGATGTTCTTATCTGCCATTAGAGAGCACATACCTGCGAGGGTCCATTTCAGGGTAGTGAATGTGGGAAATACTTGCTACGCAGGATGTTCTTATCTGCCATGAGAGAGGACATGCATGTGGAGACATCTCTGTTACAATTGAAGCTTCAGAGTGGAGGGAACACTTCAATGATGCTGAGGGTAGCATGTCTGTTGATTAATACTGTGGATAACTTGTCACCACAGCTGTTCAGTTTCCTTTGGCACATAAATAGTGGCTGGTTATGATTAGTTGAATCATTTATTTCAAATGCATCCCTTCTGGAATATTCTGAAGGGAGACTGTACCCTCTGTGTTGAGATACCCATTCAATGGAACACTTTGCCTGAGACCCTAAGGAAACTATAGACCCTCAATGGATATCCTGGGGAACTGTTCTGCAAATTCATTACCAAGAGGCTGCTTAGCACTAAATAATCATTGTATACTCGGTGCTACAGAACATATACACATGAGAAACCGCATCAGTGAATGTGGCAATCTTTTAGTATTCTCTTGGAATTATCGGGTGCCCTTGATACCATTGCCCATTAGATCCTACTTAGTCTAAGGGACTCCACCTACTCCTTTATTACAATAATTCCAGGCTAATGGACCATAAGCATCCATGACACCTCATTTGATATCACAGTCTCTGCTTAAAATTTGTGGCATTACCAGGGTTCTGCCTGTTGTGGCTGGGGGGTTTAAACCCCTGCTCTTAACATTTTAAGCTTTGCCCCATGGCCAGACTAATCTACTCCTCCAGCTTCAGATTCTACTGGCACAACACTATTATCCTCTGAGGCTTAGTTTGGAGATCAGCAAAACCTTCATTAATGTTCAGAGCTGTCTGTCAACCATGAGCAGGTGAATATATTCTCACTGTCTAAAGCTCAACCCAGACAACACTGGTATATTAGTTGTTTGGGTTGCACTTGGAATTCTTCCCTGAACCCCTTCTGTGTTAGGTGCTCTAGCCAGCTACCTGGGTGTTAATATTGACTGTTGGCACTCACTTGTCCTCAGACACAGTAAATGGCAGTATATTGTAAGTTCTAAATCTCTTGTTTCAGAAGTAGCCAGGTGGAATAGCCTTTTTGATTTTTCACTCCATATATCTGGAATGCCCTTGGTCTAAGATTGCACGCCACCCAGATCATGTGACCATCAGATGCTTGCTGAAGGCCTCATCCCCCATTTTTGATAGCAGTTGCTTCATTTTTTCTTTATTGTCTATGTTTTAATGACTGCTTGCTATCCAAACCCATAAACCTCTGGGTGAACAAGTGCCATAGGAAATTATTTTTTATTTTATATAAAAGAAGGCAGCTGATAATACCTGCTTTTCTATAAACTTGCAAACAATGGGCACACATGTGCCAGCCGTCCTGCTTTCACCCACTCAGCTCTATGGATATGTTCAGCCCAGTGATGCCAGCCATGCAGTACCTCAGGAAGGTGTTATACAGGCAGAAGTGCCTGACCTGTAGAGAAACTGTAAAGTAACATGCAATGCACGCCCAGGTGCCAGCCGTCCTGCTTTCACTCACTCGACTCCATGGATGTGTTCATCCCAGTGATACCAGCCATGCAGTACCTCTGGAAGGTGTTATACAGGTATAACATTCTGACCCGTAGAGAAACTGTAAAGTAAAAATTCATATTTAACTTTACACTAATTTCAATGTGCAAAGAAGTGTGAACTACAAATAGAACTGGTTTAGCTGCAGTATGTTTCTATTTAAGTTTTAAAATGGGAATGACTTACATTTATACACAAAGTAGTTTTAATTTCAACTTCAAAACATAGGGAGTAACATTTTCCAAATTCAAATTATGTGGAACCCTCTTTAATACAATTGGAGAAAGATGTATTCTCACATGGCTGATTGGACTAAGCTTGGCTCAATACACGTGGAAAGGCAATGTTCATCAAGGGGGAAACCTGGAATCTCCAACATTACTCCGGAAGTCAGAATGTGCAAGACATGCGTGCCCCACATGGAATGCCCTTCTAGCCGAACACTGCCTGGAATCTCCAACATTACTCCTGAAGTCAGAATGTGCAAAACATGCATGCCCCACCTGGATGTCCTTCTAGCCGAACACTGCCTGGAATCTCCAACATTACTCCTGAAGTCAGAATGTGCAAAACATGCATGCCCCACCTGGATGTCCTTCTAGCCGAACACTGCCTGGAATCTCCAACATTACTCCAGAAGTCAGAATTTGCAAGACATGCACGCTCAATCTGGAATGCCCTTCTAGCCGAACACTGCCTGTAATCTCCACCATTACTCCGGAAGTCAGAATGTGCAAGACATGCACGCTCCACCTGGAATGCCCTTCTAGCCAAACACTGCCTGTAATCTCCACCATTACTCCGGAAGTCAGAATGTGCAAGACATGCACACTCCACCTGGAATGCCCTTCTAGCCGAACACTGCCTGTAATCTCCACCATTACTCCGGAAGTCAGAATGTGCAAGACATGCATGCCCCACCTGGATGTCCTTCTAGTGGAACACTGCCTGGAATCTCCAACATTACTCCGGAAGTCAGAATGTGCAAGACATGCATGCCCCTCCTGGAATGCTCTTCTAGCCGAACACTGCAGTGTTTCTCCTTTTGCAGAAAATTGCAGGGTCCTCACTAGTGTCCAAAACTATTGCCTGTCTTTATTGCAGCGCTTACGATATTGTCCCTCCATGTGCTGACCCGAGGCAAGAGGACTATTTCATAAAGGAAGATGTATGTCCACTTTCAAGGCACTACTTTTTAAGAAATTGGCTTGGTGTGAAGGGTGCATGGAGAGGATGTGAAGTTTTGCATTAAATGACATGGAAATCATTTTTAAAAGTGAGCTTTGTGTATAGAGTAGTAAGGGCAAATGACATAGAAATCTTCACTGGGCTGTGAGGCAATAAAACATGTGTACATTTGAAAATGAAGTGGCCCATTTTAGACATAATGGGCCTCATTACGGGTTGCCGCCGGACTAACAATGGTTCCGGCTTCTGATATCCCAGTACCACCGGGCCATTACAAGTCCTGGTGGGCCGGGGGTCAGGTGGCGAAATATGACTCTTTCCACTAAAGATGAGTTCGCCTCAGCAGCCTCCACCTACAAATCCGCCATCTTAAATGCTAAAAAAGAGATCTATAACATGAGAATACAAAATGCCAAATCTGGCACCAAAGAACTATTCTCTATACTAAGGGAACTCGAATCACCCCTGCCTCCTTCAGAGGACTGCATTAAAGACAAGGCCTGGTGCAATAATATCCAGCTGCCCCTCGCTAATAAAATTGCCCTCCTACAAACTAAGATAGAAGCAAAAAAAGCCAACCTTGCCTCCAAGCAGAACACCAGCAGTAAAATAAACCACACCACCCCTAATTGCCCTTCCTTCCACTTCTCACCAGTCACAGAAGAGGAAGTAATCAAGATAATCGCCAGTCTCTAACCATCCAACTGCAAAGGTGACATTTGTCCCGCCTCCGTCATCAAAGACGGGGCTAATGAGTTAGCACCTCTCATCATCTCCGTGATCAATGCTTCCTTCAAAAACTCAGTGGTCCCCAATAACCTTAAAGAAGCTTGGGTCCTACCCCTGCTCAAAAAACCCAACCTAGACCCCAACGTCCCCACAAATTACAGGCCCATCACCACAGTCCCATTTCTCCTCAAAATCTTAGACAGGGTTGCCTACCTCCAAATACAACAACATTTGGAAGACAACAACCTCCTAGGCCTGCAGCAATCCGGCTTTAGACCAAGGCACGGGACTGAAACTGCCCTCTTGGATCTAAAAATCCAAATGGATGATGCCAAAGATAAGGGCAAACTGGCTATCTTGCTCTTGTTGGATCTCTCTGCTGCCTTCGATCTGGTTGACCACCAGATCCTCACTCAACACCTCTCCTCGTCTGCTGCATTCTCTCAGAATGCCACTAAGTGGATCCGGTCATTTTTGTCTGACAGGTCGACTAGGGTCTTCGTCCCCACCGCGGCTGCGGACCCTATCCCAATCACATATGGAGTGCCCCAAGGCTCCTGCATTTCCCCCACACTTTACAATATCTTCACAAAGCTCCTATTTGACCGTCTTGACGATCTGGGTGTCAGCTACACTAATTATGCAGATGACACCCAGGTCCTCATCACTCTCACTGGCAGCTATGAAGAGGATGTCGCAAAGCTTAATGAAATCTACTTAGAAATCCAAGCCTGGATGGCCACACACAGTCTTTGCCTAAACGACGATAAGACAGAATTGCTTATCGTAGGCTCCCAGGCTCGCCTCAACAAACTGGACCAAAGGTATCAATCCTTTACCATTGATGGCAACATCATAAAAGTCTCCAAAGAGGTCAAAACACTAGGTGTGTACCTCAACTCCACCCTGTCACTAAAAAAACAAATAAACTCCACCATCTCAGCCACCACCTACACCAATAAACTGATCAATGCCTGTAGGCCTTTTCTCTCCACCTCTAGTTGCCTCACCCTATCTAGAGCGCTGATATTGTCTAAAATAGACTATTGCAACACACTCTACCTAGGCACTACCACAAAAAACTTGAACAGGCTCCAGATCCTGCAAAATAATGCACTAAAATGTGCCCTTAACCTCCCGCGCAAGGCTCACATATCCACGGCCAGCAAAGAAGTCCACTGGCTCCCGATCCGCGACAGAATCAAGCTAAGAACCCTGGTCATCACCCATAAGTGCCTGTTATGCACCGCCCCTCGCTACCTCTCAGACAAATTTGCTAGACATTGCTCCACTAGACCCACCAGAACCCCTTACCAGCACCAACTAAAGATCCCCAACTATAACCTTAAAACAGCAGAAGGTTCAAGCTTCCCAGTGCTCGCAGCACAATGCTGGAATACCCTCCCTCTTGCAATTAGATCGGAAGCCGCATTCTGGCCATTCAGAGCCATGGTGAAATCATGGTTACTACATAAACATTCAATCTCTCAATGACACGTTCTGCCAGCTGCCGTTCGCCACCATGTAGTAATGTTCACCCTGGCTTTATCCGATTCAGGACCACCCTGTAACCCGGTCCTCACTCTCCACTGTAACTATCTTGTTCCCTGTTCTCTGTATACTTTATTCTTGTATGTAACTACTCAGAGCCTGGACTAATGTATGCTCTGACTGGTGTATTAAGGTGTTTGTGTAACGATATGTAACTCTGCTGTGCACATGATTATGCGCCCAGCTACCTGAGGGTTCGGACGCGCTTTATAAATAAACAAACTAAACTAAACTATGTTAGTCCCCATCGGAAGCACTGGCACCGTTAGTAACGGTGCCGGTGCTTTGTGACAACTGTGCCTACCGAAGCCAATGCGCCTGGCAGGTCAGAACTGCTGCACGCAGCAGCAGGCGCAGTTGTCGTCTGCCGGTCCGGAAAGTGTGCTGGTACGTTGCTACCGGCACCCTTATTTCCTTACCGGCAGACATGTAATGAGGCCCAACGATGATATAGCTGTTCTCTCTAAATTCCAAGAAGGAATAGTGAACAAAAATGTTTACCAAATGAAATTGATCCTGGATAAGCTGACATGTCGAAATTAGACTCTACCGACCTAACGTCATAAACTGAATGAGAAGCTGATTATAAGAATATTGAGCTGTAGACAAAATGTCATTATGCATTAAAATTCAAAATAAATGGCTAGTACCTCCATTTGTATGTTAAATTGATTCCTTTTTTCTGGCTTCACTTTTGTGTAAACTGGTTCCTGGAGCAGAGGCCATCTTTTAAGCATCCTCGATCGCACCAACAGCTTCAATATTCACAAATACAACTTACCCAAATGTCCGGTTCTCCCCATTCCTCATAAATTCCTTTAATAAAGGGCACTAGGGCAGTAATCCATTTTTGGTCATTGTCCATTACCAACCATTTCCAAAATTCATTTGACATCACAAATGCATTCACCAAAACCAGGACATATTCTAATACAAAACCTCTGAAAAATGTATAAAGCAAATTCCTTGCATAGTTACACACTGTTATTGCATGTTTCCAAGATGCCTTGTATATTACAGAAGCGACACAATTCTCTTAACAAACCTTTTCCCGGGCTCCAAAATGACATTGTATGCAATTGATTGATTCTGATTCTCATAAATACAAACCGATACTTCTGATTCGGGAAACGTTTTAAATATTCCAGCAAAGTGTTTTATTTCCTTACTGTACCTATAGTATTCAAGGAAGTATGTTTCATTTTTTTGCAATGTTGAACCAGGTCAGACTAACGTACATTTTGCTTAAATCTGGGATTTTCATTCAGTTCTAAAACTATTTAGCACCCCAGAGGCTTCTCTTTGGAGAATATCTTTCAGGGAGACATAAAGGGACCCCTTTGGTGGGTCTAGTATTTTATTCTGCAGTGTCACTTGCCTAGTACATACGAGTGATAATGACTGCAGCCCCTATTCCAAGAGAATGACCCCCATTGGGGTACACTTGTTGAGGCTCAGTAAACCCTTCCAAAAGAGACCTTCCAAAATATTGATATCCTTATCATTTAGTGTATCTACGCTCGCTATCCCATAGAGTAAGGAGGGTACCCCTTTTTGTTTGCGTGTCTGGAAAACAAGGAAAAAGCCATGTGTTGAAGAATGGCTAGTACATGTGCAGCTCCTTTCGTGTTTTGAGAAGATCAAACTTGGCAAATTGCATAGAGATGAAACTTATAATGAACAATGGAGTCTTTTTAATGACTTTTATGTTTGATATTTGGCTGGAGTTTAGTTGTTTGTTTTATTTCCTTAAGAGTGTGTGAAGGGGAAGGGTTGAGAGGGGGGGGGTTAGTGCTGTGTTATGTTGTGTGTCTTGTGTTGGTATGTGTGTTATTGGTATCTTTGACAATATTGTATCAAAGTTTTGTTTAACATTTTAAAAATCCTGTGGATATTCTCCTTATTGTTTATGCAATCTGTTTTTGATTTTATTATAAGTTTCATGCTGATTGCCTATCCATTATTTTGTTGCATTGAAATGTTTGTTATCCTGAAATATAACTTTGTTGTTATTTAATTGTTCCTTAAAAGTTAAATAAAGAAAAAAAAAGAATAAATATTCCAGCAAAGTATTGTATTTCCTTACTGTACCTACGTATTCAAGGAAGTATATGTTTAATGTTCTTGCACTGTTTAACCAAATCGGACTAACATACACTTTGCTTAACTCTGGGATTTTCATTAATTTCTAAAACTATTTAGTACACTAGCGGCTTCTCTTTGGAGAATATCTTTCAGGGAGACATAAAGGGACCCCTTTGGTGGGTCTAGTATTTTATTCTGCAGTGTCACTTGCCTAGTACATACGAGTGATAATGACTGCAGCCCCAATTCCAAGTGAATGACCCCTATTGGGGTACACTTGGTGAAGCCCAGTAAACCCTTCCAAAAGAGACCTTCCAAAATATTGAGATCCTTATTATTTGGTGTATCTACTCTCTCTGTCCCACAGAGTAAGGAGGGTAACACTTTTTGTTTGCCTATAAAATTATACCAATGGAATCAGGGTGAATTTTCAAAACTTATACTTGACTTTTTTCACTTCAGCCAATAATGGGATAAGCTTTGTAAGAAGACATTTTGCAACCTCACTTTTATTGCCCTACGTATGTCATATAGTGTCAAGTCGCAAATGTAATATTGTCAATATGCCAATTATACCCCACACTTATCTTCCCCTTTTTAAGAGACAAGTTGGCTGTTTTGCCCATATTTCTGTAGTATCCAAAAGGATTGTTATTTGTGAAAACGGGGAAGCTGAAATGTGTGTGCCCGATTTTAAGGGGAATACTCTAATTTCCTCCACCCCTTCAACCAAATATAAATTAAATGGACAGGGGGCTAAAACACAGCCCTGCCTTAACCCACATTTAGTGTTGATTTTTTTTGTTATCAATTCCCTTCCATGTGCAATCATTTCTGCATTCCTGTGTCAGAATGAAGAAGAATTGTCGTTTTCAAGAGACCCTCTGGGATTCCCCACCTAAATAATTTATTCCACAGCAAACATCTATTGGTGTTATCAGAAGTAGCATGAATATCTATGAAAAGATGCATGAAGAGGAATCCCCTGCTGATAGACTGTTTTCGTAATAATTTCAGTAAAAATCAATTCAAATCTGTGCCCTTTCCTTTTTTTGAACCCTATTGGGTGCAGCGAGACTCAGCCTGAACTGAAAACCCATGACTTCATATGCTTTCAAACCAATGATGCAAAAATCTTGCTTGTGGAATCTAATAATGACATGGGTCTGTAATTCTTGGGTGAGTCTCTGTCCTATTTGTTCTTATAAATAAGAACCATATAGCTCTGATACCCTGAGTCAGTGAGTCTATTTTTTATATACCTTAATCTGTTTCAAAAGTGATTTCAGTAGTATAGACCAGAGGGAGGGGTTTCCCTTCGACATAAAATCGGTCAACCCATCCAGACCACTAGCTCTAGAATGCTTGCATAACCTCATACTCCTTTGAACCTCTTCAATAGAGACACAACTGTCCCAATTTGAAAGGTCCCCTAGTTTAAAAGTAGGTTTTGGACCTGGCATAAGTCCTAATTTCACCTTTTAAAAATGCGATCCTAACCCAGTTTTCAAAATCCATTTCAATCATGCACAGTCATCGTTTCTAGATTGGAACAACTCTAACGACTCTACCCCCCTCACAAATACATGCGAGGTGCAGGTAGAATCTATAAAAGATCTATGAATTCCCACTCTCCAAGTTGGGCAAGTGGAATGCCCCCCTTTACCTGGCCATTTAAGATAGGAATGCCCCAGTATTGCATCTGTCTGCCCCATCTAAGACCCCTGCCTCTGTATCTCTTCCCATAGCTTCTTTGGTTCCAAAATTCCTGTGGGCATTCACACTATGTAGGGTGGTTTCCCAAAACCCGAACAAATAAAAACAACTCAATTACATAACAATGCTCGGGGCACCAGATACAAGGAAAACAAAGCTTTATTACATGCAAAAAGACTCACATGTTTCCCGCAGAACCGACTGGCAGGGAGCTCCTCGAGATCAAAGTGTTTTACATCTGTTATGGAGAGAAAAGCTCTGAACATAATAAAGGTTACACCGTCGTCCCACCACGCTCATTGGCTATCACCTATATACAATGCTAATGTTCCCCTATATTCCATGGCCCTATTGTTCAGGCATTATCTAAACACATCCCCTTACACATGTGACTTGTTATAGCATGAGTAGCTCATGCTGTGATTGGTTATTGCATAACTTATTAAATAGGATATACATTCAATTCTCTATGTTGTCATGTGATAAGAACCTGCCCGATTCAGCAAGATCAAAGTGAGGATAATGAGGCCAACCCTGCTTGATCTGGATATAATGAACCTTCTCTTCATACCACACACTGTGGCACCCACAGATGGCCTCCTAGACCTTCGTATTAAAGTACTGGCATCACCCTTTAGCTCGTCCCGTCCCAATTCACGGCACCATCCTGGTGAACTCCCCGTCCATTTCTGTCTGAGAGCCCAGGTGCCTATGCAGGATGCGATTGGGGCACCATTCGTGCATCTGAATTTCTTATATTTATTTGTTCTCAGGGCAGCAGCCTGCAGTTCAAATGAGAGGGCCACACCACGGGGAGGGCAGCAGTGCTCCTAAATCCCTGTATGGCCATTGACCCAACAGAACCTTGTACCCCTCGTCGTCTTAATTACAATCTTCAAAGGGCACATCCCTACTCCTATCTTCCAAACTCACATTCCGTTCCCAGCTTGGCTAGGCCTTGCTCTGGGACTAATTGAAGTTATCTCACCCGGCTGCTACCTTTGTCCTTGGCTGCATAACTTCGCTCTGGGCTCCTCAGAGGGATGGGGGATTTGCTCTGGGACTAAATAAACACTTCTGGGCTTTTCCAGCTCGGTCCTGTTTTTCACGCTTGCAAAAACCCTTTGTTTACCATGACTTCAGCTTCCAACATGGTAGAACTCCTGCTCATTGGGCCTATAGTCCACCTTTTTACCTCATCACATTCTCTTCCCTTCAATGGATTTCAGCCCACCTATGTCCAATGTGTCACTATCGTCAGGCACTTATGCATCCTACTTCATGTTATCCTATTTTGGACCTCTGCATCTGCAACATATATACATTGTTGGCCTTTTGGTATAGCTATATTTATGCTCTAATATGTGTCAAATGGAACTACATCAAATGCATGTGCTTTCTACTGCTTGAATCTAAAGTAAGCATTGCTCCTCTCATTCTAACAGGTTTTTTGCACCCTAAGTCTGTTCACTTGCGCGGGACGTGGAACCTGCATCCTGGCCTCCTCCCCAACACTACCCCCTTTTATTTTTATTTTTTAGATTGATATTTTATTTCTATCGTGCTCGTACACAAGTGTTTCAGAGCGCAGCAAGGCAAGGGAGGGGAACAGGGGAGAACAAAACAGCGATCTTACTAGGCCCAGTGACATTGAGAACGCGCAAGTGCATGGAAGAGGGGGAGCGGAAAAGTGGAAAGTGCGAAGCAGAGGCGACCCAGATAAATAACCATAAATAAACAGTGGTAATGCAGCCAGCAATTTTCAAGTGCTAGGTTTAAGGCAGAAGACAGGGTAGGTCTGATAAGTGCAGGAAGAATGTATGGGTACATATACAGACCCCAGTGCAAGGGGTAGCCCGCAGGCAGTGCGGGAGGGTGGCAGGGTGAGTAGGTACCTGGGCCCAAAAGACAGAGGGTGGCCAGGTACACGGTGCCAAGAGAGAACAGAACAGCAGGGGAGGGGGAGAGCGAAGGCAGAAGAAAAGAGGAAGGTCTTGAGGTGCTTCCTGAACCGGAGATGGTTCTCCTCAAGTTATAGAGTGGCAGGGAAGATGTTCCAGAGGGAGGCCCCAGCCGAAGACAGAGCTTCTCCAGTAGCTCACCCTGCAGCTTTTATTCTCCTGCAATCATAAGTCTTGGGCACCCATACCTTACACACGTGGTGCAAGCTTTGTCTCATCTGTGCATATTCGTTGGGTGTGCAGTTCATAAAGCATCATTCCCTTTCCGGAAGATCCACACAGTGCTCCAAAGTAGTTGTCAAGATGCAATGGAGGATATGACAGTGTTCCCGGTGGAACCACAGGCCTTTCTATCCTTACCATTCTTGGTACCTGTAACGCTCACCTGACTCCCACGGAGGTGCTGGCCTGGTTTGGATTGCTGTGGCCTCTTCTAGGGTGATGCGCAGGACTCGGAAGATGGAATGGACCGGACCCCCAAATCTGGCTTGTCTGGCTCGTAGAAATATCCTTCTGTGTGTGAAAAGGGAGTATTAACAATCTGCGGGATAATGCGTAGGCCTCCCACTCCCCTTCTCACCCTCCACGAAACCCTTCTGCGATTCCCCGTGATGTCTCACCTTAGGGTCTGAAAGGACGAGCTCTCCATCCTGCTTCTGATGCAGGGGCGCGTTGTTATCCAGTTACTTCACTGGATCTCGGATTGGTGAGAGTTCAGGTTCGCTTGACTTTTCCGGTAAGGTATCGTAAGAATTCTGTTGCAAGTTCAAGCTTTAAATAACCATTGTCTGTTTTCTCTAGGGAATGGAACCGTCGAAGGAAAATTCTCATGAGTTTTTGATGAGTGGTTCCTCTAGTGTTCTGGCATTAATGCACTAATGCTTGTGTCTTTTTCCCCTTAGGGGACGGGGTTCGGAAATGCCGAAGATGCGGTGCCGACCCGAAGTAAGAAGAGATGTCCCAATAAATATCAGGTAAGTCTTTGATGAGCGTTCCGCTAATGTCCTTGCATTCGCTCACTAATGCTAATGTCTTTTTCCCCTTAGGGGCTGGGGTTCGGAAATGCTGAAGAAACGGCGCCGACCCGAAGTGAAGAGGGATTGACCCAACAGGTAAGTCTTATGGTGGAAATTAAGCCTTTCTTATTCTCTTCCCTAGCTCACCTTTGTTCTTGTCTTTTTCTCCTTTAGGCGCTGAAATGTGGCGGAAGATCCAGATGGTCGCTGATGAGCAAGAAGGCGCCTAGTAAAGGTGAGTGGAATGCTGCGCTGCAGCGAGCTATGCGATGTGCTTTTAAAAATGAATGTCTTCCCTTTAGGATCGTCGGCGAGATGACTCTGGAATGCGGATTAAGCAGGTAATGTCTCTTCTTTCTCCTGTTCTCCTCTCGTCTCCCTTTACAGGTGTTCCAGGATGCTGTCAGGCGTGGCTGGAGTCCGGATGCAGGAGCAGAAACGGTGAGCGTCCAGCTGCTAGGTGCAGAACAATGCGAAGCGTGAGTTGCTGCTTGGGCGTGGCTTAAATAGCCTTCAAAGTAGTTCCAGGTATGTATTCTTCCTCTAAGGTATGTAGTCTTCCTCCGGCCACACCTGTGTGGTAAAGTAGTCCCATAGGTAAAATAGTCCCATTTAGGCCTCTAGGTGGCCTGGATGTTGCAGCACGGTCTGCATCAGGTAAGTTCACACCAAGCACTTCTTAACACAGTCATCCTTTTTGAGCCTGGCGCCTATGGCGCCTGGACTGTTGTCCAACATGAGCTGAGTCCAAAGGGCCCCTACCTGGGGCCGCTGGGACTTCCCTCGGGAACATGATGTCTGCCTCTGGGGTTGCTGGGCCCGGTCTGGCTCCTTGGGGGTAGGCATCATGACAGTACCTCCTTCCTATCTCACTTCTCTGTGTGCATTCTTTGCGAGTGCAGGAGCCTTACTGGTTGTGATAGAGACCATCATTTTTGCCCCTTTAGGTATAGACTTGGATCAACCCTGCAAAATCATCTGGCACAAACAAAATATCACCAGAAGAAAAACAATGATGGGAATCAGCAGCTTTACAGCTATTTCTAACCACGTAAGGGCCCAGGAAAACATCAAATCGAACCAGTTGTCTACCTTTACACCTGCTTCTTTCTCCATCATGATGCATATGTTGTGGAGGGCCCCAACAGCATGCGACAAGGATCCATGTCCAAGCCATTTGGAGGGGTGTATGTGCAACAGGACAGTCCAATGTTCGTGTACACTGCCCCGTCCATAGCCATTAGCAAATCCAGAACATATCTGTTCTGGATAGTCATAAGACGCATTGCTCGTAATTCAGTCTTGCTGGAATTTAACCCGTCCTCTGTCTGGTTCACTATCTGAATCATCTCTCACCTGGTTATTTGCAGCCATCTTGCATTGGATGCAGTCTGGATGCCAGGTACAAGAAAGGGAGGTAAAACATGTTTTTGTGAAAAGTTGATATTGATCTGGCACCGCTTTGAGCCTGTCAGAGGAATCTTGGGATAGGAAGTTGCATCTTCTGTGGCAGAAAACTACTAGCAAATGACAGGACCACTTAAGAAGTGGGAGTTTGGTAGTTACTGAGGGTGACAGGTTGACCACAGACAGGTGAGCATTGGGCACAATCAAAATGGCTATGAGCGGGGTCACGAGTTAGCATAGGACTCTCCATGATGGTGGCTATACGCGTATTGCCCACAGAACCAATATAAGTCTATCGAGGCAGCAGTGCCCCAAGTAAAATCTCAGATTAAAACAGTCTTGGTTCAATGCAAGTAAGTTTTCCCCTAGGGATATAGTGCCATTTATTCTGAAACAAAACTAGAACTGGGTCTGTAACTAAACCGTACCTGGTTTTTCATTTGTTTTAATCCAGGGGATTTTTGAAACATGCATTGCCCAAATGTTTGACAACCCTTGCCACTATGTCTTCCAGGAACCCCAGTAAACTCCCTGCTGTACAGCTGACTACCCATGGCAATCCTATCTGGTTGGTGTACAGTGCACCTTCCATCATCAGCAGCGGCCTTATTTGACATTGAGCCTGTTCTTTATTTTCGGCACACTTACTTTCATCGCTGCTGATTATGGTCGCCTGGACAGTGTCCTTGAAACAAGCACTTTTCTCTTCACAAGGCTAGGTATACTAGACTTTGGGCAATAAAGGATGACATTTCTTGTGGAATAAAGAACTTGGGTGCCCCAGAGGCATGGGGTATCAGAGTAAACAAGGCAGCTCTCATTTGACTTTGCTTTCCCCACCTCACGCCGGTGAATGTACCAAATATTTTCCAACACTGGTGGTGCATGTCCGCTACAGTTTCTAAAATGACCCCCTTTTATGTATCATGTGCTAGGTCTGCTTCAGTTTCCCTCCTACTCTCTATCACTCCCTTATGTGTTCACTATCTTCATTGATGTATGTGTACACCCCCTTTATATACACAAAATATATTACATGTCCTACATAAGGAGATAAAAACACACAATAACAAACCACACAAAATATACTACACTACATTTGCATCTTGACACCTGTGGGAAAAGAGAAAACAATATGTCCTTATGGCCTAGTGCCTGCCAGATGCTTTATTCCAGTGTATCCAACGCACAGTCTTTATTCACTCTACTCTAAGGAATCAGGGGGAGACGAAGCAGAATCGTCGTTATTGGGTGCTTTGTGAACATCAGACAAGTGCACCCAGTAGTTCAGCTCCTTCACCTGCACCGCAAATGCCATAAAATATACTACAGTAATCAGGCCTTGATATTCTCTTTCGTACAAAATCCTCACAAAGGATCTAACATAGATCTTATCTCCTGGGGAAAGTTGCAGAGTCGGCAGAGAAGGTGGTTCGATTGTGGGCATGGTAGCTGTCCCTTCTCTTCTAGAAGAAAGCTGTTTAAAGATTCGGGAAATGCATTTTGTCAACCTATTCAAATATTCTTGAAATCCCCCTCCAAAATGTCTGATGCTCTATGAGTGTCTAATTAAGTGTGTGCAGTATGTGCAACCATCTCCCCCTCGCGCTTTTGTGCGGGGAGAGGTGTTGGTCCCTGCTCGGCTGATTCCTCAAGCTAAACAAAGCCAACGGAAGGCAGTGGAGCCAACTCTTCCCCAAAGTATGTCACAATTTAAGTCGTTTCTACTTTTAGAGTCAGTTTAGGTGCTCAGCTATGCCTTTGGCTTGAGGATGGTATATCAAGCATAACATATGCTTGATCCCTAGGAAGGATCCAATTTCCTTAACTAACTTGTTGAAAAAATGGGGCCTGTTATCTGATTTCAAAACCTCACACACACCCATCGAGGAAATATCTCACACACTAAGAATTTAGCTGCTGACTTAGCATCTGGTTGTGTGCATGGTCCAGCCTCAACCAACAGAAAAAGGACACACAACAATGAGATAATGATAATTACTGCACCTGTTAACAAAATCCACACAGTCGTGTGAAGCTTCTTGTTAGGGAGAATTCTCAAAAATGTGCTAATACCCTCCACCCTAGAGACCCCCAGCAACTTTGCAGGATATTGAGGACTTGATTTTTTTTAACCTGGAGAGAGTGTGACCCTTTTGCCCACTCATGTATTTTTGTGTGAATGTTACCTCTGTTTTTCTTTTGGTTATGGATTCTGACAAACTCCATAGGCATCATCTTTTACATTTGTGTCACACAGCACCTTTAGAGCAGTGAGACAGGTAAGTCTTTTAGATTTCCCAAGGTTTAAACACGTTCTCTGGGATAAACTGTTTCCCAGAGCAGTAAAGTGAAATTGACTTTACTTGGCATTGTACTTGCTAGACCCAGCCCACCCTATCTTACAATAGAGTGCTGGAGGGGCTACTTATTATCCCCTGTGTCTAAATGCTCATGTAACATTTTTATGTTACCCTTTCCTCTCCTTACCGGTGCCCAGTATCCTCTACCGCCCGACTCGGAATGACCCTCTATGTAAGGTAGGTCTGGTCGTGGGTGTCGAAAGACTGGTGCTGTAGTGAATGCTAGTTTCTACTTCTGGAAGGCTTCTTCAGCTTTTGTTGACCGATGGAACTTTTGATTTTTCTTTAATAAGGAGGTAATTGGATGTACAATTTGTGAAAACCCAGGTATAAACCGACGGTAAAAGTTGGCAAATCCAAGTATGCTTTGAACTCCTTTCGTGGAGGTTGGTGAGGGCCATTGGAGGATTGTAACCACCTTTCGTGTGTCCATATGTACGCCTTGTGGTGTGAGCATGAAACCGAGAAACGCGACCTCGGTTACATGGAAAAACATTTTTTCCAACTTGGCATATAATTGGGGTTATCGAAGCTTCTCTAAGACTGCCCGGATATGGCCTACATGTTCTTCCATGGAATTTGAGTAGAAAAGAATGTCGTCAATCTAAACAAGAGCGCAAACGTCCAATAGTTCACGGAGTACATCATTCATAAAAATTGAAATGCTGCAGGGGCATTACATAGCCCGAAGGGCATGACCTGGTATTCAAAGAGGCCGTACTTCGTGTGGAAGGCAGTTTTCCACTCGTCTCCTTCTTTTACTCTTACAAGATGGTACACTCCTCTTAAATCCAGTTTGTGTATATTTGAGCATGTTTCACTTGATCTAGGAGCTCTGGTATAAGTGGTAAGTTCTTAAGTATCCCTTCTTTTTAGGCACGAATAATAAGGGCGAGGAGACAGATGATTTGGACGGGCAAATGAAACCGTTCGCCAGGAACTGATCCAGATAAGTTCTAAAATGCCGGTTTTCCTGTTCTCTTAGAGCGTAAATTCGGCTGCAAGGGACCGGGCTCCGGGTATAAGATCTATTTGACAATCGTAGGATCTGTGCGGGGGCAGAACGTTGGCTTGCTCTTTTTTCAAGACATCCTGGTAATCTTGGTATTCAAGCGGTAAGGAGCTGATGAGGCCCAACACGATTCCTTTCTTTGGTTTCAGATTGGTGTTATCTTTCTTGTAACATGTCTTGGCACAATCATGAGGAAATGTCAGAACTCGTTTCCGCCAGTCGATCCTAGGATTGTGGGTCTCCAGCCAGGGCATTCCCAATATCATCTGGAACTGGGAAGCACCGATGAAATCAGAAGTAATGTCCTCTTGATGCCCGTCCTGACACAGAAGCTTTACTTTCTCAGTGTATTGTGTCACTGGGCCGGATGATAGCCGAGAACCATCAACGGCAGTGACATTTTCCGATTTCTGCTTCTGTCGGAGAACAAGGCCTATCCGGAGAGCCAAATCTTGGTCAATGTAGTTACCCACAGCTCCAGAATCAATATATGCCTCCAAGGCATGAATTTTGATGGTTGCTTGTAATTCACCAAAAGCACTTGAAGGACTAGATGTGAGGTCTGCACGGATTCCTTTTTCATGCTCGACAAGCAGACCCCTACACTTGCCGGGCACTGGCGTTTCTCGAGTTCTGTTCTTCTTCATCAGTTTTGTTTGTTGCCACATCCGTTTTCTTGGGTGGTTTTACCGGGCAGTCACAGAGCAAGTGACCTGCTTGTCCATAATATAAGCAAAGCTGTTGTTATCTTCTTTTTTCGCTTTCTGCTTTGGTAATGGGACTTCGAAATCCACCAATTTGCATTGGCTCAGACTGTTCATGTGGTTTAATCTGATTCTCACGAGGTCGTACGTAAACTGACCGTCCCTCTGATCTAGCTCAATCCATTTTCCGATTCTGCAACCTATGATCGAGTTGCACCGTCAGGTCTATGTAGTCCGTACACCCCTCAGGGTGATTCACCACTTGCGCCAGCACATCCTTAAGTTCTCCACGTAACCCTCTGTAAAAGAGTGTAGTCCTCTTCTCCTCTGGCCAGTTGGTCTGGGCTACAAGATGATTGAAGGTTGTTATATAGGTTAATAGATCTTGAATCCGTTGTCTGAGTGACAACAACTCGTTATCCAGAGCTTGTACTTGAGTATGACGGGCAAACAATGTCTCCATCTCATGTTGGAAATTCCCAAAGTTCCTGAGTAAAGGGTCATCTTGGTTTACCAAAGTTATAGACCAGTCCACCGCACTACCTCCTAAATACGAAAGTACAAACGCCACTTTGGCTTGGTCATTAGGAAAGGCTCCTGGTCTGCACAAGAAATGAAGGCGACATTGGTTCATAAATATAGCAAACTTGTTTGGGTCACCGATGAAGCGTTTCGGGAGGGGCTAGAGGCACTGCTCCAGGAAGAACCACCGGAACCGGTGCTGATTAGTGTGGTGTGGAAGAATGAGAAGAATGGGTTACTCCAGGAAGTGGAACCTGTCCTGCTTGTTCTTGTAGCATTTGTCTTGCCAATTTGTCAGTTGTTTCTCGGGTTACAATAAGATCTCTCCGTAATGCATTGGTTTTCTGTCTTGAAGCATGTACTTCAGCCCGTAATTCCCCTAGTAAGAGAGCTAACTGATCTGTTTCTGAAGATTCCAGCACGTCCAGGCAGAGAGTTTTTGAGGCTTCGCATTCTGTTACGCTCACCTGGTCTCTGCGAAGGCGTTGGGGCACGGTTGCAGCCCTCCCTGGATTTGAATAACCCCCCCCTTCAGGCCTCTCCCTCAGTAGAAAAGCTGTCAGTGGTGGTACTTGGTGATGCTGCTCCTGCGTGGAGATAAGAGTGTATGAGTGTGCCAATCTGTGATTGTTGTACCTCTCAAACACTTCTCCCCAAAGTACGGTTTCTGTGAGCATACGCTGGCCCATAAAGCTTATCTGTGAATTATGGAAGGTAAGCCCTCCATCCTGCTACTTCTGGCAGGGGCGCGTTGAATGGGATCTAGTTCCATCACTGATCCCTGATAAGGATTAGTCCAGTCTAGCTGCGACTATGCTTCTCCTTATGATTGGTAAGTGTCTCTTGAGCTCTTGTGATTCTGTTTGTTCTGTTTAATGTCTTTATATGTTGCTCCTTATGCCCACGATAATCTCTCTCTTCTGTTTTCTTCCCTTAAATGGAAATGCGGCCTCAATGCAGCTGTGAGACTCTAGACGCGGCCGGATGGAAGATGGATGCTACCGCAACGTTCGATAGCAGGTAAGTGATGGTTTAAGGAAAAGCGCAAAGTATGGCGAAGGGCAACCTTAAACTGATTGTTTTTTCGATGTCTAACCTTGTCTTCTGTTGGAGCGTGTTGTGCTGCGGTGCCAAGATGAAGATTTCGGCGTACTGGAAAGTGTAAAGATAAATGCTCGGTACGCCGGAGAGATGTACAGGTAAGAACAGCTTCCCCCAGTTGGTAAGTATGCTGGCAGGAAGCAGGATGTCCAGGAAGCAGGGTCTTCAAAGGTAAGCAGGTCTGACCTCAGGCGACGGTGAGCGTTACGCTGCTGGTAAGTGCAGAATAACGCGTAGCGTCTGTCTTGATTATCAGGGCAGCTTATATAGCTGTGAATCCATTAGCAGCCACACCCAAGAATACACTTGGGGCTGCTTAATGGATGGAATATTCAAGGTTAAGGCATCTGAAGTGCTTAATGGATGGAATGTTCAAGGTTAATTCATCTGAAGTGCTTAATGGATGGAATGTTGAAGGTTAATGCATCTGAAGTGCTATGTCCATAATAAAAGCTTTTTGTGTGTTATATGGATGTTCTTATTTACTTTTGTTCATGAGCCTGGCGCAAAAGGCGCCAGGACAGTGTCCACCCAGGTCTCCTGTGCATGCGACCCCTGCATGCCTGTGCCCCTGACTTCATGGGCCTCATTAGGACCCTGGCGCTAAGTGTTTAACGGCGCCGTAAAAGGCTGCGGCGCTGTTTAACACTTGTCCCCTTACTACGAGGTCCCTTTGCGGGGCCCGACCTGAACGGCTGGTCTAGACCAGCCGTTAAAGTAGGGACCCGCAAAGGGACCTTGGTGCTAAGTACGGTACCGCAATTAGCGGTATCGTACTTAGCGCCTTCCCCATTCCCATAGAGCCCTATGGGGTGGAAATAGGAATGGGGAAGGGCCATGGTTCAATGGGGAATTACTGCCCCGCCAACCTTGGAATGGGGTGGTAATTCCCCATTGAACCATGGCGGACCCGTTACACCACTGGCACCAACCATGGTGCTAATAGCGCCATGGTTTAGCGCCAGTGTTGTAATGAGGGCCCATGACCATGACAGCCCCTGATGGGGGCATTACTTCTATGACTGGAGCTCGTGTTTTAGGCGTTCAGGGGTCTCAAGTTGTGGTAATGGCATGCAAAGAGTCAGTTGGCGAATGGGCAGGAGTTGAAGGAGTTGTTGAGGGTGGGTGATGTTGATGTTGCATGTGTTCAGGATACGTGGTTGAGATAGCGTACTAATTTCCACTTTCCGGGGTATGTGTTGTTTAGGAAGGATAGAGTGGTGGGTCGTGGGGGAGGGGTCTGTATTTTAGTGAAGACTAGTATTCAATGTTCTGTCCTTGAGTTTGGTGGGGAGTTGGAAATGATTGGTGTGAGGTTGTTTGTGGGTGATAGTGTGTTGGTTTTTTGAATTTTTGTAATCAGTGTAGGCCTCTTGATGCGGGGGCATTGCAGCGTACCTTGGTGCAGAGTGGCAGATATATTTTTTGTGGTGACTTTAATTGTCACAATACACTGTGGAATAGTCCTGTGACAGATGTCAATGGGACTAGTCTCGAGGTGCTGGCTGATGATTGCGGACTTGTTTTATTTAACTCACCAGGGCATACTAGGACTGATGTTCATACGGGTATGGGTCTTGCCTGGATTTGACCTGGGTATCGGCTTCTTTGTTCTCTAAGTGTTTGTGGAAATTGAGGACGGATGGGGAGATGGGGAGTGATCATGGGTCTATATCTGTGGAAGTAGATGTCAGGGTGTTGAAGTCGACGAGTCCTGCCCCGAGGGGTTGTAACTTCCCTAATTTGGATTGGGTGAAGTTTGAGGCGGGGTGTAGCAGGTTGCTGGGTGTGATGGGGTGGGTGGTGTCCTGTGGATGAGTTGGATTTGGCTTTGGTAGGCATCTTTCAGAGTGTTGTGGCGGATCTGCCCCCGGCTTAAGAATGTAAGAGGGAGAGGGAGGCTATTCCACAGAAAGGAGCCCGCCGAGGAAAGTGTTTGACCACCAGCTCTCTGTTTAGCAAACAGTTTCACACGCAGGGAGTTGGTGCCAGAGGAACGCAGTGGTCTAGAAGGGAAGTATTTGGTCAGGAAGCTTTGAAAATAGAGTGGTCCCCGGCCCCAGATAGCCTTGTGGATGATACAGAGGGATTTGAATGTAATCCGTGCTGAGACCGGGAGCCAGTGAAGGCTTTGTAGGGCAGGAGAGATGCGGTCCCTGGACTTGAGGCCAAATAAGTCTCAAGACCTTTCTCTTTACCTCTTCCTTCTCCTCCTCTCTTCCCTGCTTATGATACTGTAGCGTGACTGATGTGCAGGGCCCTTATGTATCCTCAGGGCCCTGACCCCCCCCACACATCTCTCATCCCAGCCGCTGTCTCTTTTACTGCACTTACTTAGGCTCCCACGTTAGGTTGCACTTACGTTCTTTTCTTCTTAAGCACTTCACCCTGAGCACTATTCCATGAGCACCACAGCTCCTATCCCTTACCCATCCCTTCCCTATGCACTTGCACGTTCTGAACACTCACAAGGCATAACCGGTTTGTCTCTCCTCCCTGTTATTCTGATTCTTTGTACTATTAATTCAATTATTTATCTTTGTTGCAATTCATGTCTACCTTCCCCTTTCCCCACCCTGTTGCTCATAACTGCCTAACCTCCGGTTTTAACCCAGAGACTCAGGGTTTTCACGCTCTTCTCTGGGCCTCCGTGGAAGAGCTTGGAGTCTCCGGGTCCCAGAGTTGCTGCTTCTGAGGCTAGGAAGGTCTGGAGCAGTCAGCATTGAAGCAGTTATGGCGGCACTTGCAGCACCTGCATCCCGAAAAGGGTGTTTTTTAAATTATGCATGATTTTCTAATTCAGGGTTACTTTTATTTGTTCCTGCCAGAGAAGCACCGATTAAGGTCTTGCTAAAATGTTAAAGAGGTGTCTCAGCAGGATTATACAGGCTGCAGGCATTTTCCCCTCATTCTTTTTGTTTCTTTTAAGTAACCCGCTTTGCACGTCTTACTGCAGGCATTAGCAAACAAGTGTGTGGGAATGGCCCATTTCTTTATCAAGCCACAGCTCACTGGGATGTGCTGTTTAGCATTTAAAAGCCCCATAATCTGCGCCTATGCTAAAGTACATACCAGACTAACAATGCACACTAATCTGTGCCATGTCTGTTTGGTTGATATGAAAACAATGCATTTACCCTTCATGAGGTATTGCACATTTTATTTACGTCCTGCATAACAAGATGCATGCCAGTGTGAAATGACTGAACTGCATTCTGGGACTCATAGTCGTGTAGTTATAACGGGGAAACCTGGAGTATATTCCTGGAATCAACTTAAAGATGCTGGAAGGCCGTCTCCTAATGGAATGATGTGTGGGTGCGCATTTCATATCAAAATGATGTTTGGAGGCCCCCTTGCCTGCGGCTGAGAAGACCTGCCTGCACATGTTGGCAAAAATGCCTTTATCTGGATTAGTGTAATGCTTCCAAATGCAAAGGGCCCTGTAAAAATTGTAAAGGGGTTTTTTGAGGGCACAGTTAAATTTGATGCAGTTTTGTGCACATAGCCGATCACACATTTAATATGGTTTACCTTTTTGACATATGGGCGGAGCCTTGTGCCACTGGGCGAAGTCTTGTATGGCTATGGGCGGGCTTAATTCTCAGGGTTTTTTTTATTTAGAAATGAAGGAAGGTATGCTATTGCCCTATGTTTGCTATGAAACAGTTTTTGCTAATTATATAAGCGCCTAACAAATGACCAATAAATAAATAAATATCTAGTATGGTATCACAATACAAAACATCAAGACTGTAACCCATACAGAAAACTATAGATAAAAATATGCACAACATGTTAAACTACCTAAATAATATTGAAGAATTATGAGGAAGAAATTGCTCTCTTTAGCTGAGCAGCACTTGTTTTCTTTTTAGTCGTGCAAATAACGCATGACTGTATTAGTGTCTCTTTTCTTCGTACTTTTCTGAGTCTGGCGAGTGGATGAGCATTGCGCATGCTCTTTTTAATATCCCCCGCTGCGCATGCGCCAATGATAAGTCTCCGTGCAATGCGCATGCTCGGTCTAGTATTGCTTGACTTTCTCTGCAATGTGCGTTCCTTGTTCTGTATCTCCACAGTGCGCAGGCTCTCCTCAATAGTGTTTTTATGCTGCGTCTGCTCTCTTCTGTCCCTCCTTTCCACGCCTCCTCAAGTAATTTTGTGCTGCCCTGTATTATCTCCGCTCTACGTACGTCTAGACATCTGTATGTAATGCGCATGCTAATTTGATCAGTATCTGTGCACTGCGTACGCTCGAGTGATCAGTATATTCGCACTGCGCACGTTCATTCGATGGAATCTCCGCACTGCGCATGTCCAAATGACCCTATCTCTGCACTAGGCATGCCCGATTGATCAGTATCTCCGCAACGCGCATGCTCGTATGATCAGTATTTCCGCAATGCGCATGCTCGATTGATCAGTATCTCTGCACTGCGCATGTCCGTATGATCGTATCAATCAAGTCTAGTACCAGTTTAGATTGTAAATGGAGAAGGACTTGTGACACATCATTTTTATCTTGGAAGGCAACTCTATCAATATTGGCAGAAGAGATTGCTGTCAATGAGGTGATTTCAGCCAAAATTACCAAGAAATTCATATGATTTAAACAAATTGCCATAGAATCACAGAGGAGACTAGACATTAGTGAAACATTATGAGCCTCCTGAGTTTGACTATTAGAAATGCTGGCTGCTTCAGATAGCTCTTCTGTGGCTGATTGCATCATAGGAGTAGAGTTAGAATACTCTATCCTACTGTTGGCTGGTTTATTGGCAGCTATAGGGGGATCGTTTTCCCCCATGAACCGCGTTTTTTGGATTCAGTACAACAACCTTTGAACACACAAGTCTAACAAGACATTGGGGGTCATTACGAGTTTGCTGGTCCGATATCTATGGTACCGGTAAGCTTGCCAGTACCGTAGTGCCCGGACCGGCAAACTACGAGTTTTGTGGGTGGAGACCCTCCCGCCTGCCAGGTCTGACCGGGGACCCTCCCGCCTGCCAGGTCTGACCCGCACGCTGAGCATGCCTGTAGCACCGGCACCATTCTGAATGGTGCCGGTGCTACAGGCATTCCCATTGAGCCCTAATGGGCACAATGGGAATGGGGATGAATTTATTCCGGCGCCCGCGAACTTGTAATGAGGCCCATTGAGTTTACTGGAAAATACTTTTCACCCTGTGAAGGTGTCACACAGTCAGAAGTAACTGCTAAATGTCATTCAGATGGAATATATAGCTTATCAAGTAGTGCACCTAAATTAGTATGTTTATGATAATCAACAGGAGTTTTCGCTGAACAAACAGAGAATGGGCACAGAAAAGGATGTTTCAGTGTGTCGAGTCCAGTCTCAGACCTGTGTTCATTAGTGCTAAGAACGTCATTGATCTGGCGTTTTGAGTACCCATTGTGCTGGTCGATAGGGGCATGCTAACATTGTGAAGTACTCTGAATGTTCACAGGGCACAAGTCACTATTGCCAATAATCCCAGCTTGGCTTCCATATCCGATTTGCAATTACACAGACCATCATTTGCCATATGTGATTCAGAGTTATAGGAGTCTTCACAGATGACAAAGATGAGGGCACTCTACATGAGTCTTGAACGTGACTAGTGGACAAATGCGTCGCATCATCAAAGAGAGCCTGTCTGCCTTCAGAGTTAGAAACCGTCTGCATGCAAGCATCAGCTCCTGGGACTTTAGCCATGTCTATTTGTACATCCATAGGTAAGTTAGGTGTAGATAATCAGCCACTGCAAATGTTACATAGTAAAGGGTCACCAGTAAGAAGACATACAGACCCACATATATCTGGTAAGAGTTTTGGCTCAGATTCGGGCATTAACCAAGATGGATTACTCAGGATGTTTGTAATAACAGACTAAGTACCAGGGCAGCTCTCTTCAGTCAGCAGCGTTAATACTACGCCTATGCCTTTTCGTTGGCTTCTTGTCAGCCTTCATCGATTCAATTATGGAAAGGTTGGGTAGCCATTTTATAGAAGAGCTGCTACACCTCTCTAACAATTTCTGGTTCTTTGTCTTTTGTTTTACCCCTCAATCGATGGAACCACTTTTTTGCATATGAATTATGGCAGTTGTTTGCTGTGGGGGATTATCATGAATGGCTGTAGGAATACGATTCTCATTCTCCTTAGCATGACACGTAACTGCACGATTATCATTAGAGACAGGTATTATTTCACAAGCAGATTCTTCAATTAGAATAATGCCAGCAGAGGTAGGAGCATGGCCAGAGCCTGGAATAAAGTTTTTCAAATGGCGTATTACCGCAGGCCAAATGGCCAACACATACTTCAAAATCTTCAACCTTTGCATAAATAGATGATAACATAGTAGGGTGGACCTTTGCCTCATCCCAGATATTATCATACAGTTTTACAAAGACTGGGAGAAGACAGCTTGATACAATCATGAGCTTCTCTGAGAGTGTGAGGATTGGCTCCATTGCTACATTGTGTAGAATAATCAGGGGATATGATACAATGGACTCTTCGCTTTTCCTGGGTGTTAGGCAAGATTGTATCCAGTACCCTGTGGGAGACTACACCAGACTTGTCCTCTTGGCAATAGTTAACCAAACAATTGGGATAAGCATGTACTACATGTCTCGGGAGGATAGCTCAGGGGCAACATGCTTGCCTGGGAAGCAAGACGACACGGAGCAACACAGGTTTGATCCCCGGGTCTGCGCTTAGAAACCCCTAGGTATTAAGGGGGTAATTCATAGAATTCAGCGCACAAGTGGCGCACGCGGCTGGCGCACAGTGTGCGCGTGCGAATCCCTGCACCAGCCGCGTGCGCCAAAACCCATTTCCGCGCACAGCATATTCATGGATTCCAGCCACCAAAACCAGCCGTGGCGCACAGTGGCGCAGCGACCTTGCAGCAGCGCCAGTTATGCCCCCAAGAACGCCTTCCGCGCAGGGAAAAGCCATCAAAATCCCCAATCCAGCGCAAAGGGCTGCGCTAACCCTGTACCAGCACGGCAAGCGGGCTACGTGTATCACTGGGGTGCGCGGGAAGTACCTCACGCGATTGGCCCCGTGTGAGCAGGGTACGCGTATTACAGGGGTGCGCGGGAAGTTCCACACGCGATTGGCCTGTGCGCGTGTATTTCAGGGGTGCGCGGGAAGTTCCACACGCGATTGGCCTGGGCGCGTGTATTTCAGGGGCTCGCGGGTGGTTTCACACGCGATCGGCCCTGGTGGAGCGTGTGCGTGTATTTCAGGGGTGCGTGAGAAGTTCCACACGCGATTGGCCTGGGCGCGTGTATTTCAGGGGTGCGCGCAAAGTTGTACACGCGATTGGGCTGCGTGCGGGTATTAGGGGTGCGCGCGAAGTTTTACACGCGATTGGGCTGCGTGCAGGTATTACAGGGGTGCACGCACATTTTCACACGCGATTGGGCTGCGTGCGGGTATTAAAGGGGTGCGCGCAAAGTTTTACACGCGATTGGGCTGCGTGCGGGTATTACAGGGGTGCGCACGAAGTTTTACACGCGATTTCAGCAGGGTACGTGTATTTCAGGGGTGCCGGGGAGTCCTACATGTGATTTGCCAGTGTGGGTCCTCCCAGGTGTTCCCTGTACACCCTCCACGGCCCCTGCAGGCAGCCCACACCACAGGGGACTACCCTGCATCCCTGGTCATGTCCCGCAGGCAGCCCACCCAACATGGGCATGCCCCCCAGCAAAGACACATGTCTCCTTGCACCAATGATCACCAACTCATGTCCCCTTGCACCCCCACCCCCAACATTGCGGGGCACCTGCCAGCAGGCCCCCACCCATGTCTCCCAGCACCCCCACCCCCCCCAGTCACCAGGGGCAGCCTCCAACAGGCCCCCACCCATGTCTCCCACCACCCCCACCCCCACCCCCCAGCAGTGCAGGGGCACCCACCACCAGGCCCCCACCCATGTCTCCCACCACCCCCACCCCCCCAGTCACCAGGGGCAGCCTCCACCAGGCCCCCACCCATGTCTCCCACCACCCCCACCCCCCAGCAGTGCAGGGGCACCCACCACCAGGCCCCCACCCATGTCTCCCACCACCCCCACCCCCCAGCAGTGCACGGGCACCCGCCACCAGGCCCCCACCCATGTCTCCCACCACCCCCACCCCCCAGTCACCAGGGGCAGCCTCCACCAGGCCCCCACCCATGTCTCCCACCACCCCCACCCCCCCAGTCACCAGGGGCAGCCTCCACCAGGCCCCCACCCATGTCTCCCAGCACCCCCACCCCCCCAGTCACCAGGGGCAGCCTCCACCAGGCCCCCACCCATGTCTCCCACCACCCCCACCCCCCAGCACTGTGGGGCACCTGCCAGCAGGCCCCCACCCATGTCCAACTCATGTCACCCACCACCCCCACCCCCCAGCACTGTGGGGCACTTGCCAGCAGGCCCCCACCCATGTCCAACTCATGTTCCCCACCACCCCCACCCCCCAGCACTGTGGGGCACCTGCCAGCAGGCCCCCACCCATGTCCAACCCATGTCTCCCCCCACCCCCACCCCCCAGCACTGTGGGGCACCTGCCAGCAGGCCCCCACCCATGTCCAACTCATGTTCCCCACCACCCCCACCCCCCAGCACTATGGGGCACCTGCCAGCAGGCCCCCACCCATGTCCCCCTGCCCCCAGGTCCTGACGATACACAATCATGGCAGTAATGGGCAGCATACCCAGCACAAACACCCAGGCAAGGATTGCATCCACCCACATAGTGAATGCAATTACATGATACAACCCCAATGGCAAGTCTGTAAATGAACACATGTCCGTCACACACACATACACAATGGGTGCAAGTGAATGTCAAAACCCATATCATGACATCCATGAAACCAATAAGAAAATACCACAAAAGAAAGTTATAAAAACATGCATTCTCGAAGAAAATGAATTAAACTAATCAAACATACAACAATGGGGATAACAAAATAAATTGACCTTGTCCGATAAGTAATGTAAAAATCCAAAAAACAAAGGAATCCAAAAACTAATGTTGTCCAAAGCAAAATCATGGTGAAAAAAAATAAGGAAAAACCATTGCCTCATGGTGAACACAAATATAAATCAAAAAAATGTATTTTAAAAAATCCAACTATACACAAGAATATTCCAGGGTCCATGAGCCCAACACTATAAATGAAACCTACTACTACCTAATAAAAAAACTATATACAGAAAAGTGGCCATTGTCCGAGCGGTCCAAAAAAATCTCAAAAAATAAAGGAAACCTAACACTAACTAACTAAAGAACTATATACAATGGCAGCGGGCAAGTCCTGCGGCTCACTCTGTGATGTTGCCGGCCAGGGCATCATCGAACTCCATGTCGATGTCCTGGAGGCGGGACTCTGTCCTGGCCCCGAGGTCTCGCAGGGATAACCCCATGTTCACCTCAAACTCCCTGCGAGCTTCCTCGAGGCACTCAGCCCGCCTCAACGCCCGACGCATGGAGAACTCTGCCCTGACCATGGTGAGCCGCTCCTCTTCCGCCCGCTGCCGCTCCGCACCTATCCGCTGGACCAACTGCTCCCACACGGAAGTCACTACCATCCCAGGGTTCTCCTGCCCTCCGGCCGATGCCTGCCCCTCTGATCTTGATGGCCCCGAGCCATGATGCCTCCCACGTCGAGCCTGCTGCTTCCTCCGACGCCACTGCCTCTGCCAGCACGACGGCATCCAGGATGATGGAAACCACCGACGCTGTCGTGCACGTGCCCTGCCCGATGATGCCGTCACATCCTCCATCTGCTGGGGTCCAGTTGCTGTGTTGTCCACCCCTGCTGGACCTCTGACTCCCGACTGTGGCAGGGATGGGATCCCCACCGAGCTGGCTGCATTGGTCAGGGCAGGTCCACAGGGGGCCCTGGTGGCATCTGGGCCGGAAGACGGCAAGGAGAACGACTGGCGTATAGTCTCCACAGAGGAGGAGAGGGCCGCCAGATTGGCCGACACATGCAGGAAACCCCCGAACATGGCCGATCCCAATTGGGCCACGTCGGCACGGTGCTCTTCGTGATGACGTGCGTGCTCCTCCTGGGAAGCACGCACGGCATCACGAATCACAGCCGTGCGCATCGCGACCCCAATCAGGACCTTCTCCACACGGGCAGGGGTCCCCACGTCCGCAGGTGGAGGGGAGTCAGATGACATGGACATCCCCTCTACCTGCGGACGGGCCTGGGACGGGGCATCCCTGCTGGTGCAAGGTGGCGCACCCACAGGTTCAGGGACAGCGACATGCACAGGCCCCTCCACGGTGACCTGTGCTGCCTCCTGCCCCTGCCCCTGGACTGCACCACTTGCACCAGCAGGGATGCCCCCACCAGGCCCCATGTGCGCCTCAGTGGCGGCCTCCTCCTCCTCTGTGGAAACCACCAGCCTGGATGGCTCCTCGCCGTCTACCGCCGTAGCAGGCCCCTGTGGGGGCTCGCCCACCCCTTCCGCTGCAGCCGTGGGGGCATCCCCGCCGCCTTGCTCCACAGCGCCGTCTCCGCCCTCTCCTTCACTAGCCGCTGCGTAGAGGGAGACATAGAACACAAGCATCAGGGTACTGTACAATGGTCCCCTAGACAGGAAGCAATAGCAGATGAGTGCCACTGTCAAAGTACACTTCCATCATGTCACACCACAACACATGTGTCAGTCCAGGCAAAACACACACAGTGACAGTCATGGTGCGTGCCATGGACATTTCAATGCATGTCCAATGGACTCTCGAATCATACAATGTAATGGGACTCACATGCATCATGGGTCATGCCTATCACATGCACACACTTCACCTCAGTCACATCCATCTGGCCCCGTACACCCCAATCACAGTGCGTACAAGGATGACTAGGCTGCATCAGTGAATCTGTACATTGTCACAGACATGTGTCATGCATCCATGGCACTCACAAGTCACAGACACGCAGGTCAGGCACACAGACATGGATACCACATATGTATCTGGCATCAGCACCCATCCCTCGCCCCCACCCATGTCCAGGAACAGAGACTGCCATGCTCTCATGTGTGCAATCTGCACAGGGCTCCCCATGTCGCATTCAAACACATGCAACAACTGTGCGGTTCACACATTACAGGTCGCACATGCATTCCCATGATGTCCCTGCACACATACATGCGTACATGGCCTATGTCACACATGCAGGCAAGTTTCAGACAACCAGCACACTGCAACATGCCCTGTCTCATACAGCAATGCTTGGCCACTTACCGCTCAACTCCAGACGGGTCTCCCTCTCAAGGACCTGGGCGTGGAGCGCTGGGTGTGCGCGTTCCAGGACCCTCAACCGGATGGAACTCATGCGGCCCCGGCCCCCCTCCACGAGGCACCGGGCCTTCATGAGGGTCCTGGACCTCAAGTCCTCCCAGCGCTTCTTGACCTTCTGGATGGTGCGGGTTGCCACCCCCTCCGCGTTGATGGCAACCACACAGTCGGCCCAGATCCTCTCCCGTCCTTCCCTGTTGGCGCGGGACGATCCGAAGAGGGCATCATACTGCCCCAGGACTTGCTCCACCAGGACACCAACTTCGGTGGCAGTGAAGCTGGTGCCCCTCTGCCCCTCTGGCCGGGGGTTGCCACTGGGGTCAGATGTGGATGTGCCCGACATGGCAACCCCAGGGGCAGGAGTGGGTGGGCAACTGGGTCCTGGGGCTGGGCTGTGGAGCGATGTTATCCGAGTCGGGAGTCTTCTGTTCCAGCAGGGGTGGACACAGCAACTGGACACCTGCAGATGGCTGATGTGCAGGCACCAAATGGCAGGGCACGGTGGCAGCAGGCAGGCAGGCAGGCAGGCAGGCAGGCAGGCAGCAGCAGATGGCACGTGGAAGGCTGCTCGGGGCACTGGGGGGCAGTAATTCGGCCTTCTGGGCAGGAGCGTGGTCTTCCGTGTGTTTTCGCGTGGCCAGCTTGATACGGAGTGATTTGGCACGTGAAAATCCTGCACGTCAGCGTGAAAATCGAGGAAAGGCCCTTAGCGCGTAAGCGCGTCAGCACGCGTACGCGATTTCATTGGACCAAAGGCCCTTACAGCGTAAGCCCGTCTGTGACGTTTTGCGCACGGGCGTTGCCCTGGCAGGGCTTGGTGATCCCGCGTGCCTTTATGTTCTGTACGTGCTTTTCGTGCGGTGCGTGTGTTTTCCATCCGTTGGGGTTCACACGCTATTACTTCACAGCGGGTGTTGGCTACGCGTTCTTCTACACGCAAGGCAGACGGTGAGTGGTACCCCGCTCCCCCAGGCCCGATCGCGTGAGGAACTTCACGCAAACCCCTGAAATACACGTAGCCCGCTCCCCCAGGCCCGATCGCGTGAAAAACTTCATGCGAACCCCTGTAATACACGTAGCCCGCTCCCCCAGGCCCGATCGCGTGAGAAACTTCACGCGAACCCCTGAAATACACGTAGCCCGCTCCCCCAGGCCCGATCGCGTGAAAAACTTCACGCGAACCCCTGTAATACACGTAGCCCGCTCTTCCAGGCCCGATCGCGTGAGAAACTTCACGCGAACCCCTGTAATACACGTAGCCCGCTCCCCCAGGCCCGATCGCGTGAAAAAGTTCACGCGAACCCCTGAAATACACGTAGCCCGCTCCCCCAGGCCCGATCGCGTGAAAAATTTCACGCGAACCCCTGAAATACACGTAGCCCGCTCCCACAGGCCCAATCGCGTGAGACGCGAACCCCTGAAATACACGTAGCCCGCTCCCCCAGGCCAGTTCGCGTGTGTGACTTCCCGCAAACCCCCGGAATACACGTACCCCGCTCAATCGCGTGTGTAACTTCCCGCGCAACCCCGAAATACACGTGCCCCGCTCGCACAATTGCTGTATGTTGCCACTTTTGTAATGCGCAGGGACGCTACCGCCTGCCTTCGTGTGGCGGACGTGTATCGGCTTGTGCGTGTCTTTCGCTGTGCGTGGCTTTGCCCTATTCGATTCCATGAATACGTGTGGTTCGGGTGCGTGTGGGCGTTCCGTCTGCTTCCCTGCAGTACATCCCCAGTTACGCCCTTGTTTTCGCGAGTTGTTCCCCATTCCGCGCGTTACGCCCCGTGTTCCGCCCACTTTCTGGTGTATGCGCCGAGGTTGTGCGCTTTCACTGTGCGCGTCGCGCACGTCTTTTGGGATGTTGCAGTGACATGTGCGCCATGCACGGGTTTGGCGCACATCCCGAGGTAAACATGCGCAGGAACTTCCATGAATCGCACGCGTGCGCCTGTTTTTTTCCGCTTGCGCCTGCTTGCGTGAAGATTTTCGGCGCAAGTTTGTTCCATGAATCGGCCCCTTAGTGCGTTATGAATAACATATCATACATCATATCATATACTCAAGTTGGCAGGGTGACTGAGTGTAAAGACTGGAGGAGGGTTATCTGTACTCCTGCTCTCTATATGGCAGAGTCGAAGCACAGAGCACCCCAGCCAAGATTCTCTGTTATTGGTAGCAATGTACGAGCAATTAAGGCTTAAACTCTCAGGAGGTGATGCAGGCTTGTTCTTTAGTACAGTGTAGTCCTCAAGCACCCATAAAGGAATGTCCACACGCTATGTTAGTGAAAACACAGTTCTTTATATAAATAGGCTCAAGTTATGTACACAATCACAATAACACACTTTGTGCTCAAGATAGTCTAAAATGGTAAATATATACAGTTTCTATGTAGTGCCACAATTACTCTTTGATTCCATTAAAATGCATTAACTGTACCCAGTTCAAATGTCATATAAATCAGTAAATAATGTGAACCAACAATACACATAGGAGGAAAACAGGTTGGTTAAAACAATAGGCAGAAAACTGGCCCTGTTACCTAGACACAGTTCTGTGTTGGGATCCCCTTACCTGGGCAACCTGTAAATAAAGATATAACACAATCCAAGTCCATGGATTGTTTATATGTGTCTAATTTCCCTCTTAAAAGGTTCACTACCCCAATGTACCTGCAGAGTTCAACGTTGGATCGTCGACAGATCCTTCTTGAGTGGACTCTCTTTAAAGCAGGTGCCACGGACCGTCGAGATCCTATGAAGAAATGATGAACACAGATGTCAAGGCAGCAGCTTCGGCCCTGGTGGTGCTCATCGACAAACAGTCGTGGACGTCCTGCGAAGATGAGCCGTGTGGTGCACCTTCAAGACGATAGTTCGTTGCCGTAAAGAATTACTGAATAACTTTGGACCAGCAAGGGCATTGGGTCGTCAGCGTCTCTTCGGTCATCGGGTTGCGGGAAACCCACCGGCAGATACTCCTCAGCGCGTCGGCGGCCTTGACTTTCTCTGCTTGGACTAAGCGGTCGTCGGAGATAAGCGAGAGAGTCCTTCGTTCAAATTGTTCTTAGGCAAAGTAGCACGGCGGCTCCGGTCGGTGACTGCGGTCGTCGAGGATGATGGACTTCAATATCCAGCCGTTTTGCCTTGTGATTCCGCGACGGTCCCCATCTCCGGTCGGCAGCCTTTCAAGGACTGACTTCCAGGGCGCTTCGCTGAAGGTCAGTTGGTGCACGATGGTCCCACATAGTTCTGGGAGAGGTCTCATAGCCAGGTCCTCTCTTGGATCAGTTCCTTGAAGGCAAAGCACCTTTCAGATTGGCGAAAGACAGCAGCAGCAATTCTTCTTCCAGTATCAACTTCTGCTTCTGAGTGATTTCCATCAGTGAGAGGTCCCAAGATACACTGTTTGGTATCTCATTCGCTCTGCCGGGTCACACTCAGGCAACCAATCATCCAGAAGGGCATTCAGGCAGGCAGGCAGCCCATCAGGCACACAGCGCATTCAGGCCATTCTCCTCCCTCCAGACATTCGCAACAAGGAATTTGTATTGGGACAAGTACCTAGCCATTCAGCATGCCACACTGCATTCATACCAGTTTCAGAAAGGGCTGTCTCATTCATTGTGTTACATACCAGAACCAGACACCCATAAGAAATAGTGTATATTGGTCACACACTCCATTCACCCAGGTCCCACCCCAAGGGTGTACCCACAACATACTGGCCCTCATTCCGAGTTTGGAGGCAGCCATGGCGCTATTAGCGCCATGGCTGCCTCCAAAATCGGTCCGACTCCGGTCTGGTGAAGGGAGTAATTACCGGTCCAGTCCGAGGTTGGCGGGACCAGTAATTCCCCTTTCACCAGAGCCATTCCCCATTCCCATTTGAGCCCCCATAGGACTCAATGGGAAGGGGGAAGGCGGCAATAATGGTACCGCAAATTGCGGTACCGTTATTGACCCCGGTATCCCTTTGCGGGTCCCGTCCTTAACGCCTGCTAAAACCAGGCGTTAAGAAAGGACCCGCAAAGGGACCTCGGAATAGGGTGCAAAGGGATTACCGGCACCGGTGTCATTACCGGTGCCCGGTATCCCTTTGCACCCACCTTGTAATGAGGGCCACTGTCATTGGAAGGCTCCAGCCAGTCTGGCCTGGACTTCCCCACAATACCATATATGGAACTTCCTCCCAACAGCCAGTCAGTGGGAAGGGCTTCCCAGGACTTTGGGAAAAGCAAGGTAAAAGGTGATAGGAAGCAAGAGGCCACTAGGGCCATCGTGTCTCCTATCAGGGATCAACTGATCCCAATAAAAGGGTTTGGGTATCCCAAAATGGAGGATACGCAGAGTACCGGTCACTTCAGCACGGAGCTGCCACCAGCCTGTACCCTGCTCTGTGGGCCACACACAGGTGCCCAAAAACATACACTAGGAGTACAGGGTTGTACTCCCACCCATGCATGCCGTAAGGGTATCCCAAGGGTCTTTTCACCAAACCAAAAAGAGGCAGAGCTGTACCACCAGGAGTCCCACATGACCTCCTGCGCGGAAAGCATGACAGAACATACATGATGAAGCAATAAAAGGAGGCCCTGTCCCTCCGATGCATTTCCAGCATCACAGTCGCCCCAACCCCCCAAACTGTGGTTAGGGTGTCTAATCTCCCACGAGATTGATGCTCTCATCCAGACGGTTAACATACTTTCTGGAAAGGCCATCTGCATTATCGTGACTCTTCCCTGGTCTTTGCTCAATGGTGAAGTCTAGCCCTTGCAGGCTAATGGACCACCTGAGCAGTTGTGGGATTTCATCCTTCATCTGCATAAGCCATTTTAAGGGCTTATGGTCTGTTTGGACCTTGAAGGTAGACCCCGTAAGGTAGGGCCTAAAACGCCTAAATCTTCAAACGATACTGAAACATTTCTTTTCAACAGTAGCCCACCTAAGATCTCTACCCTTGAGTTGTCTACTGATGAATGTGATAGGATTTTCCTCCCTTTGGAATCTAACTAGGACAAGACAGCCCCAATTCCGGTGTCCCAGACATCAGTTTGAATGATAAAGGGTTTGCTGTAATCAGGCGCACACAACACAGGTGCCCTAAATAGACTTTCCTTCAAACCAGTAAAGGCCCTTTGACAGTCTTCTGTCCAATTAACCTTCCTCAGTTGTTTGGGCGAAGTCAGAGCTGTCAGAGGTGCAGCTATGGTTCAAATGCTCCTACCAAGTGGAACTGTAGATGGTGATGTCATCTAGGTAAGCCACACAAAAGGCCTCCAGACCACTGAGTGCATGATTGACTAAATGTTGGAAAGTGGCAGGTGCATTTTCCAACCCAAAAGACATGACTCTAAACTGGTTGTGCTCCTCAGGTGTTGAGAATGCAGTCTTTTCCTTGGCATGGTCCGTCCAAGCTATTTGCCAATAGCCTGAGGTAAGGTCAAAGGTGCTCACAAATTTTGCAGCACCTATGGTGTCCATGAGCTCATCATCCCTGGGCAATGAGTGTGCCTACAGTGTGCATCAGTTTTGGTGACAACATTGACTCCCCTGTAGTCCACACAGAACCGCCAATCCTTGGTACCTGCCTGGGAACTTGCCTTGAGGACAAGGACCATTGGACTGGACCAGTGACTTTTTGAGGGTTCAATAACACCCAGATCCAACATCTTGGTGACTTCAGCCTGAATGTGGTTCTTCACAGTGTCTGACATCCTGTAGCATCTGCTTTTGACAGGTACTCTGTCACCAGTGTCAATTTCGTGCCTGTACCATGGGGTCAGGCCTGTTGTCAGCGAGAACAGAGCTGCATACTGCTGCAGCAAAGCCCTGCAGGCCCTCTGCTGCTCTGGAGTCAGATCTGGAGAGACATGCACTCCCTCCACAGAGCCATCCTGAGGGTTGCTATGCAGCAAATCAGAAAGGGGCCTACTCTCATCCTCTTCTTGCTCTGAAGCTAGCAAGAGACATGAGACTTCTGCTCGCCTATGGAAAGGCTTGAGCCTGTTGACATGAAATACCTGACGGGCCACCCCTGGGACTCCTATGTCATCCAGATAGTTGACTTTGCCCATCTTGGAGATTATCCTGAAGGGTCCAGTCCATTTATCTGCCAAAGCCTGAGGCTTGGTAGGCTCCATCACGAGGACCTCCTGTCCCTGACTCCAATCCACTTGCGATGCTTTAAGGTCATGCCAGTATTTATTCAATTCCTGGCTTGCCTTGAGATTCGCTGTTGCCTATCCCATCATCTGTGTCATCCTCTGTCTGAGGCCTAACACATAGGCCCCCTCACTGGATGTCCAAAGAGTAACTCAAAGGGGCTTTAACCAACACCCTCTTGACGTACCTCTCTGTAAGCGAACAGCTGGCATGGTAGGAGGAGATCTCATTTCCTCCATAGGTGCTCTTCCAAAGCACCCAGCATATCCTTGAGAGTTTTATTAAATCTATCAACCAAACCATTGGTCTGGGGGTGGTAAGAGGTAGAGAAGTTGGATTCTCTGTCAGAGACAACCTCCTTAGGGAATCCAACCCTGGTAAAAATGCCAAGGAGCGCCCTGGCAACCACCTTGGCAGTAACAGTCCGAAGGGGTATAGCCTCAGGGTACCTGGTGGCATGATCTACCAAGACCAGGATGAACAGATGTCCACCTGAAGTGGGAGGGTCAAGAAGACCAACATTGTCGATGCCAACCCTTTCAAATGGTGTGCCAACCACTGGCAATGGCTGCAGTGGGGCATGACACTGCCTCCAGTCTTTCCAGACAACTGACAAATTGGGCAGGTCTTGCAGTGGGACTCCACTTCTACTCCCATCCTGGGCCAGTAGAAATGGGCTGAGGGCTTTGCTTTGTCTTCTTGGTCCCAAGATGACCAGCCAATGGCACCTCATGTGCCAACTGCAGTAGGAAGGGCCTGTAAACATGGGGTACCACCAACCTCTTGAGGGCACCAGTTTCAGGCATTGAAGATCGGGGTGATCCTCTGGGTTGAGCACCTCTTCCGCAGGAGGATCTTCTGCCCCTTCTCCCTCAGGAGTTGTGTTTGGGTTCACCACTGGACCCAGCCCAGCCGCAGCATGAATCCCAGTGGGTGCTGCTGAAGCAGCAGAAAGAGAAGGGGCCCCCTTCCCAGAGGTGGCCTTCTTACTCTTCCGTCTTCTTGCCTTGGGTTTCCCCGTCGGCTTGGGTACCTGACTTACCGTCAGACCTGGTGGTACCTGTGACCTAGTGACTGCAGCGGCAGTCAAGGGGAGACCATCAGATATCAACCCCAACTCCACAATGGTGCCGCTGCATCCGACTTGCTGTGCTCGCGGGTGCCGCTCTGCCTGCCAGATCAGACCTGGCGAGCTGACAGGCACCCGCGAGCACAGCTCGTAGTATGGCGGTACGGTAGCAACGGTGCCGGTAGTGCTACCGGCACTGTTGTTACTGTACCGCCATATTTATAATGAGACCCAATCTAATCTTAACTATTAGATCAAGGGCGTCTCTCGCCCGGGAGTCCTAAGCGAAGGGCAGACGAAGAAAAGGGCAATTCCTGTTTGGATCTGTTCAGACTGGGAGGACCCAGGGCCCAAACCCCTGCTCAGACAGCAGGTAAGCATGCACCAACATGTGTTACTCCCTCTGTCCCCCCAGGCCATCCCACCCCCTCTGGTCCCCCCGTCATGTTCCTTTGTGCCCCCACCATTCTCGCACACAGTTGTTGCCTTTTTTGCTTGATTCTTCTACCCTGCTCCCCCTCCCCACCCTCCAGCCTACCTCTGCAGGAGTCTGTCCTGATAAATTCTGGTTTCACCATCACCGTCTTGTGGCCAATGCTGGATTTGACTTTTATGGACTTCATTCATTCACGGTGCGTCACCCTTTCTCAACTCTCATGCTGGACTTCCCTTGCATCTTGTACTCATGGTGGCCCTGAATCATGTGTTTCCCATCTTCATCTTGTATCCTGGCTTGCAACATTGTGTTACTACTGACTTCTGCAATTGTATTCACTCTCCCCTCTTGCTTCTCCACTCTTTCTTGACTGCTAACTCTCTGTTCTCTCCTCCTTTCCCTTCTCCCTTTTCCTATCTCCTCCCTTTACTTTCTTCTAAGCACTTACTCTACCAGAATTGTCCCTGGACCTAGTATGATAGCAACCTCGTCTGTCTCCTCCCCCCCCCTCCCCTTACTGGTTTTCCCCCCCCCTTCCCCTCCAGCACTATCGTGAAATGTCACAGGCCTAGTATGATAGTCGCTTGTTTTGTTCCTCCCCTACCTTTCTGCACCCCTCTCCCTCACCTCTTGTTTTTCTCCGGCTCTACCAGAAATGTCGTCAGGCATAGTACGGTAGTCGCTTGTCTGTTTCCATTTCCTTCCCACTCTCCTCCTCCCTTCCTTATCTATGTCTTAGCTCTTGCACTATCTGAAATGTCGTCAGTCCCAGTACGATAGTTAATTTCACATCCTTACTGTTCATGGCCTGTAAGAATGTCATTGTATTTTCCCTTGTTCCCTCCCTTGCCATGAAGCGCTTTGAAACACATTGGCCCTCATTACAACACCGGCGCTAAACCATGGCGCTATTAGCACCGTGGTTGCTGCCGGTATTGTAACGAGTCTGCCATGGTGAAATGGGGAAGTACCACCCCATTCCAAGGTTGGCGGGGCGGTACTTCCCCATTTCACCATGGCCCTTCCCCATTCCCATTTTTGCCCCATAGTGCATAATGGGAATGGGGAAGGTGGTAATTACGGTACCGCAAATTGCCGTACCGTAATTAGCACCAAGGTCCCTTTGCGGGTCCATTCCCGTTAAGGTGGGAACCCGCAAAGGGACCTCGTAATCAGGCGCTAAGGGATTACCGGTACCAGTACCCTTACCGGTACCGGTAATCCCTTAGCGCCAGGGTCGTAATGAGGCCCACTGTGTATAGGCGCTATATAAATAAACTGTCATATCATATCATATCAATGTCTTTGAACATTATGTAGAAACAGTAGTGAATAGGGTTTGCGATCGGAGGAAAACCCACATAATAAAAGTGAAACACAGACATATTTTTTGTCAGGAACTCAAGGATTTGAAAAATGGTAGGAATAGGGAACTTAGAGCTATTATGGACAAAATCTTTGTCTTGAGAGGCACAACTAGCCTTAGTGAAAACCACTAAAAGTAAATGGAAAAGCCGAGTAAAGAGCCTTTGGGTGTTACTATATCAGAGAGACGGTGAGATGCTCCAATCCCTAACTGACTATACATCAAGGAAGTTCTGGGCTCTAATTAATGGTTAGGGGGCTTTACAGACCAGAGCTCAAACAGTAACTATTTGAACGGAGGCATGAGAGGGACACTTTGGAAAACGTTATGCCCCCTCTAAATTGGAATGGTCGGTACCAATGCATATTCGATCCTGCGCAGGGAATGTTACCTTCACGCAAACAGACATTAAAAATCTGATCATTAGAGCTTCTTCCTCCCGATCACCGGGCCTTAACCTTTATCGAATGCTTTATTGAAAGAAAACCCTGATGTATAGACGTAGACCCTCTATGTATTCTTCAAAGACATACTTTAAACCAGAGTTATTCAAGCCAGCTGGTGACTATCCTACATTGTAGAATACAAGAAATCAAAGAAGGGCCACAAGCTGATTAGACTTGTGAGGTAAAGAAGCTGCAAGCAACTCTACAAATGCAACCAAGCAAATCTCCAGCGAGGACAAGTGGCTACACCACAAGAGGTAAGTTCTCTTAGACTTTACATTACCTTTAGGTTGTATAAAATGTACAGCAGATTACTCTGTTCCTGTGCAGCTCTGCGGATGTCGCTGTTCCTGGGCCTCAGTCGTGTGGACAAAGGGAGGACTTCTGGGGACTCCTGCACTGCAATGGGATGGTCACCGCTCGCAACCGGCAATCTTCAAACAAGTGGCACTTCGGTGTTTCAGCTCCTTGCCTGTACCTCGACTTTGCCTTCCAAGCCAAAAAGCCTCGCCTTTTATGCAGCTTGCTCCCATTCATGCCAGCCTAGCTGTCAGTCACCCAGCAAGGTGGCTGTCCTTGCCGGACAGCCAGCCGGCCAATCACCTAAGAGTGCATTCCTGTCTCCTAGGACACTAAGCACAGGGAGTTTCGGGCTCCTCCCTTACTTCCTGCCCCGCCAGACACCCTGGAGTCAGAGGCGGGATTTACTCATGAATCCTTCTGAAGTCAAAATGAACAAAGGCACCAAACCTAGTTTGGCACGCAGAGTAAACATCAAGAAGGACCTTTCCACAAAGAAATGGCGAGAAAAGAAGACAAGTATTTTGACAAAAATGGCACCCATGGGTGCTTTACCATGGCTGCGAATGCAGCTCGTGGTAAAATCCCACAATGGTAGTAAAAAGTAAACCGCTGCCACCAGCCATTCAGTGAGAAAAGGGTGACATAAAAATGTTAGAGGAGAAGCTAGACAAAGGGGATACTACGTAACCCCTCCAGCACCTTGTTGAATGATAGTGGGTGCTGGGTCTAGAAAGTTACAAATGTAAGTAAAGTCAATGGGCCTCATTACGACCCAGGCGGTAAGGGGTTTAGGGCGGCGTAAACAGCGCCGACCCTTACCGCCTGATTCCGAGGTCCCTTAGCGCCATGGAGGTTTTAACACCTGCTTTTAGCAGGTGTTAAAATCCATGGCGCTAAGGGACCTTGTTGTTAATTACGCCACCGTAATTTACGGGGGCGTAATTAACGCCTTCCCCACTCCCATTATGCCCTATGGGGCAAAAATGGGAATGGGGAAGGGTAAATGGGGATTGGGGACTTACCGCCCCGCCAACCTCGGAATGGGGCGGTAAGTCCGCCAACCACCATGGCGTAAACGTAGTTTACGCCATGGTGGTAAAGGTACGACCCAGGCGGTAACTTACCGCCTGGGTCGTAATGAGGCCCAATTTCACTTCACTGCTCTGGGAAACAGTAGTTTATCCCAGAGAAGGTATTTAAAACTTTGGGAAATCTGCAAGACTTCCCTGTGTCACTGCACTGAAGGTGCTGTGTGACACAATGTAAAAGATGATGCCAATGGAGTGTGTCAGACTCCACAACCAAAAAGAAACACTGTGTACAAAATCACATTAAAATCCATGAGAGAGTGGGAAAAATGGTCTCACTCTCTCCAGGTAAAAAAAATCAAGTCTTCAAAATCCAGCAAAGTTGCTGGGGGTATCTAAGGTAGAGGGAATTAGCACATTTCTGAGATTCTCCCTAACAGCATCCTTGCCCCAGTCATGGGGATCCGCCCTATACCTGCCTCCAAGTGTAAGACCTGGTACGACTCTGAACTTGCACACCAACAGCATAAGTGCAGCGCTGCTGATCTGAAGTGGCACGCTTCAGGCTCACCCTCTGACATACTGGCCTGCTGCCTGATCCAGAGACACTACAGACTCCATCCATGCCAAAAAAAGAGCCCACATTCAGGCACGAGTGTCTAATGCGTCTAACAACACGGCTGAACTCTTCAAAATCTGCAGGGAACTTGCAACCCATCCACAGTATCTTCTGACCCTACTCCTTCCCAGGACCTTTGTAATGCACTCGCCTCTGGCTTCATTTAAAAAACCCAGGACATACTGAACAGCCTGGTCACACAATCCTCCAGCCCAACCTTCCCCCTCTGCCTCCTCCTACCGCTCACCCTCCTCCTTCCTCTTTCGTTCCTGTCTCCCCTGAAGAGGTTAACAGAGTTGTCAACTCCATGAAGGTCTCTTCCAAACAGGTTGCTTCATGCTCTTCCAGACCCATCAAGGACAACATCTCCTCTCTCGTCCCTGCTCTTGCTGATCTCTGCAACCACTCCTTTGCTACTGGTTCTTTTCAATCCACCCAAAAGCACTCCCTTGTTTGCCTCCTCCTCAAAATTCCCTCTGTAGACCCCTCCTGCCCAGCCATCTACTGTCCCGTTTGCATCACCCCCTTCCTGGGAAACTTCTTGAGAATTTGGTCCTTCCCCAACTCAACTCTCATACTAAACTTGTTGGAGGTCTACACGACCACCAGTCTTGATTCTGAGCATAGAGAGGCACAGAATCTGCTCTTCTGAACACCCGTGAAGAACTACTGGCATCCCTGAATTCCACCTCCCCTGCTGTCCTCATCCTCCTTGATCTCTCTTCTGCATTTAACACAGTGAACCATTCCATCCTCATAAAAAGGCTCCATAATACCCTTGGTTTATTGGAGCAGGGCACTGGAGTACCTTACCTCCTTCCTAACTGACTGTTCTGCCAAAATCATTCTGGGCTCTTTCTCCTCCCCTAATTCCACCTCCACTTATGGCGTCCCCAAGGGCTGCATTCTTTCGCCCTGGCTCTTTAACATGTACCTTTCTCTGCTGGCACGCCACATTTCCTCCTTCTCCCCCAAGTTCCAGTGCTATGTTGATGACACACAACTCTTCTTCAAACTTCCTACTGACGCCCTTGCACCTTCCTTCATCCCTGACTACCTCTCTGCCACCCAGGCCTGGTGCACTGCTAATGTCCTCTGCCTGAATGCCTGCAAAACAGAGATTCTCCCTATTGGTTCCCCTGTGTCAGAATCTGTCCTGAGATTTGTCCTCGTAGTTTAGGCGACAAATTCTGCCTAACAATACAGCCCTGTGTATGGATAAAAACCATTACCCAGGGATTTATTATTTGGGAGAATGGACCCGGACCGGACTGCAGAGTTCCTAAACCGGAAAGGTAATTGCAGGGTTAGGGGGAAACACTAACCATACGGCAATACAAAGTAATAACCAGAACTGAACACTAACCTGTGAATGAGGAAGGAGTAGGACCATAAGATGTATAATAATTAGTGCCCCTTCCAGTATGTGAAAGATGAACCTGCAATATCGTGGAATAGAGTGGCAACCAATTAGTTGGGAAAGAACAATAGGTATGCTGATAGAGGCAGAGAAGAAAACTTAGAAAATCATTTTACCGTGTTTTCAGTGAAACCCTTTCTCTGGAGGAAATAGAAGTATTCAGGTAACCCAGTCAGCCAAAAGGTAATCAGGGGTGTACGGACTATTTCCATCGAAACGCGTACGTCTATGGCCAGGAAGACACTGCAGTCCCAACCTGACGAAACGAGGATGCTCCTCGCTGCCCGGCCAACGTACATCGGCAATCTCTAGTCCGTGCAAGGTGGGCAGGCAGAGGAAAACCTGAAAGCCAACTTGGGTTGTAGCAGCAGCAGCAGATATCTATGTAAAGTGAAAGAATCTTGAAGGAAAGGCGAGTGGCAGTCCGTTTTATGAGTTCCGGGTCAAAAAACCAGAGCAAGGCAGCAAAAGAATCCAAGGGAGCGAGCAAAGGCAAAAGTTTGTAGAAATCTGAGTCGGCAACAAGCGGGCAATGAGGTATCCAGGGAGAAGGCAAGGCAAGTCCAATACAGCGAATCCGAGGTCAAGGATATTCGTAAAGTAGTACATTCTTAGGCAACCAAACTTAAAGGGCAAGGATGAAAACAGTCCAAGAAGCAAAAAACAGGGATACAGGAAACCAGAATATCAATAGTACAAATGTAGCGAACACACTTCACAGAATCACAAGCACCGAAACCCAGAAAGGAGGGGCTTAAGAAGCCAATCACATGACAGGCATTAACGTGAGATTGACGTAGCTACGTTAACAGGAGTGCCCTAATCTCCAAGGTAACTGCCAATGCTTCTTAAAGGTGACATGTCATTTCCTTGATGATGGACCTGGTTTTCGTGTGAAAAGATGTTTAGTACGCGGTTAACAGTGTCTGAGTCTGTTGTGAATGGATAGAAAGCTTGGCCGTATGCATGTGTTCTGGGAAAAGGAAATCTGTTTTCGCGAAGGTTGGACAGCAAAAGCGGACGATATGAGTGTATTCCTGACAGTACCCTTCTTGAAAGAATGCCCCCCCTCCCGGGAGGTCCAGAAATCAGCCACCAGATCCGGAGCATCCACATTGTCCAAAGGTTCCCAGGTACGGTCTTCTGGGCCATACCCCTTCCAGTCGACGAGAAAAAAATGAACCCCCCTTGAGACCTTAGTGTCCAGGATCCGGTTAACTTTGTACTCGTCAGACCCCACCACCGGCAGGGGTCGGTTAGGAACGGTAGGTCTGGTCGCCTCATGGAGAGGTTTGATAAGGGACACATGAAACACTGAATGAACCTTCCAGGAATCAGGAAGTGTCAAGCGAACAGGCACTGGATTGATAACTTCCGATACCTGAAAAGGCCCCGCAAAACGTGGCAACAAAGACCTACTCTCTGGTAAGCGTAGATTCTTCATGGATAGCCAAACCTTCCAGCCCTTCTTGTAGAGTGGAGAGCAAAGCCGGTGTGCATCGGGAAAGCCTTAGTACGACGCTAAGCCTCCAGCAAATGGCACCGAACCTCAGCCTGTAAGGCGAGTAAATCGGTAACACATGAGTGGGTAGCGGGGTTGCTTACTGCAGACGTGAGCGACAAAGGAAGCGTGCGAGGGTGGTGATCATAGAGAGCAAAAAAGGGAGTAGTGTTCCTTGCAGTATGCAAAGAATTGTTGTAAGCAAACTCTACCACAGTCAAAACAGAAAGCCAAGAGTCCTGGGGCCTCATCACGACTTTGGCAGTAACCCTTAAATCCGGTGGAAGCGCTATTACCGCCGGATTTAAGGGTCCGCCGAATCAGGGCTTCGGCGGATTTCGCCCCAGCTCTGAGCTGGGGGGAAATCTGCCGAAAATTTTAGCGCAAAGATTCCCCATTGAGCCCAATGGGGAATGGGACATTCCCGAATGGGCTCAGTGGGGAATGGGGACTTACATTACCGCCGAACTCGTGATCCGGTGCTATTAACGCCGGGGAGTTCGGCGGTAGGGCTAATACCGCCCGCGCTAATAGCGTTACCGTTACCGCCCAAGTCGTGATGAGGCCCCTGGTGTTGAATAAGCAAACGCCTTAAATATTGTTCAATGGTAGCATTAAGTCGCTCCGTCTGTCCATCCATTTGGGGATGATAGGCACTTAAGTATCTGTCTTCTATGCCCAGATCGGGTTAAAGCTCTACAAAAACGGGAGGTAAATTGAGCTCCACGATCCGAGACTATGGGCCTCATTACACGGAAGGCGGTAAGGGTTAACGGTCACCGGTAAGGGTACCGGAGACCGTTAACCCTTACCGCCTTACTACGAGGTCCCTTTGCGGGACCCGACCTTAACGGCTGGTGTAGACCAGCCGTTAAAGTTGGGACCCGCAAAGGGACCTTGGTGCTAATTACGGTACCGCAATTTGCGGTACCGTAATTAGCTCCTTCCCCATTCCCATTATGCCCTATGGGGCAAAAATGGGAATGGGGAAGGGCCATGGAGAAAGGGGGAATTACTGCCCACCAACCTTGGAATGGGGTGGTAATTCCCCTTTCCTCCATGGTGGTACCGGTATGGTACCGGCGGCAACCATGGTGCTGATAGCACCATCGTATACCGCCTACCGTGTAATGAGGCCCTATGATACTTAGCAATCCAAAACTCGTGTGCCAACCTGGCTATGTTCAGAGCAGTTCTGCCAACAGCATTGCCCTGAGCAGAGACCTTTAACTTAGTGGGTCCCATGGTGATGTTACCAAAGAGTGCAAATGTAAAATTTAGAGTGGCTCTCAAAATACAGTGGTCGCTCCATGAGGTTGGATGAATAGAAACATTGGCGCAAATCTCAAAGATTTGGGGATCAACAAAGATGTTGACCATTCAGGGGAAATAGGTTTAAAGAAGCAAGTGTGGAGCTCCACTGCAGATCGTCTTTGGATTTCTGATTGTGGGAAGAATAGTCTGATTTACAATTGATTTACAATTGAACAAGAGATCTTCAATCAATATGGAGACACATTTGATATTCATGTCAGCGGCTAACAAAACATGTCGTCACCCACTTCCCACTTACCATTTGCATACCAGATTACCAATGGACTTTAATAATTCATCCAATTCACCCACACCTTTGTCAGTAAATAGTAATTAATAAGACATGGTACGAATGGGAGAATAAATCCAGCTCAACTGCTAAGAGTCCATTCGGAAGGTTGGGAACTTGTCAGGCGGCCACCAAGAGGTTGGATCGTAATGCAAAAACCAAACCAGGTTTCTTGGATCATTAGGGATGTCTTTGTTCGTCCAAAACTGCTTTGTTAGTATGTAAATGGCTGTGGCCTCTAGAATTCCATGACAATAGTTTTGGTTCACCCTTTTCAACACAGCCACTTGCAAACACGTCTTCATCATTGACGCTGCCAGGAGCCAGAATTGCTAGGGCCTTGTAGTTTATGTGCTCTATCTTCATTGACGCCCAACTGGCTCTTATCTATATTCCAACGTTTAAGATAATGAACATAAGAGTGTAAGCATCCCTGACTTCTTCCTTCCATCTCACAATTGAGAACCCCAAGTTATGCAACATTGCACTTTCTGCTAGAATCAAGTCTAGTACCAGTTTAGATTGTAAATGGAGATGGACTTGTGGCGCATCATTTTTATCTGGGAAGGCAACTCTCAATATCAGCAGAAGAGATTGCTGTCAATGAGGTGATTTAAGCTGAAATTACCAAGATATTCATATGATTTAAACAAATTGCCATAGAATCACAGAGGAGACTAGACATTAGTGAAACATTATGAGCCTCCTGAGTTTGACTATTAGAAATGCTGGCTGCTTCAGATAGCTCTTCTGTGGCTGATTGCATCATAGGAGTAGAGTTAGAATACTCCATCCTACTGTTGGCTGGTTTATTGGCAGCTATAGGGGGATCATTTTCCCCCATGAACCGCGTTTTTTGGATTCAGTACAACAACCTTTGAACACACAAGTCTAACAAGACATTGGGGGTCATTACGAGTTTGCTGGTCCGGGAACTATGGTACCGGTAAGCTTGCCAGTACCGTAGTGCCCGGACCGGCAAACTACGAGTTTTGTGGGTGGGCACCCTCCCGCCTGCCAGGTCTGACCCGCACGCTGAGCATGCATGTAGCACCGGCACCATTCTGAATGGTGCCGGTGCTACAGGCATTCCCATTGAGCCCTAATGGGGGCAGATAAGGGGGGGCTGTCCTGCACTCCTCCCTGGGCTCAGGCGTCCCTTCCTAGGAGCAGATATCTGGTCCCAGGGAGGGCTGCATGGCATGGCACCCACTCCATTGTGGGTGGGGGGAGTCAACGCCCCATCCCATTAGAAAATTGTTTTAGTTTTTCCTGGTGTGACCATAGGTAACACATGTTTTTTGTTTTGTTTACAGCTTTTTCATCTGTAAAATGTGCTGTGCCGAAAGGCTTGGGGTTATCAGTGGGTTACCCCTTTCCTTTTGCGCACTCGGTAGGTGCGCCCACACATGTGAGGTACCGTTTTCATCGGGACATGTGTGGGAACGCAGGAAGGTATGACATCTGTTGTTGGCGACGTGTTTCGGTGAGTGGACAGAGGGGAAATGTCTCTGAAATTGGCTGGAAATATTGGCAGCTATTGCCCTACATTTAGTTGCTGCTTTAGGCACCATACACTTTTGTAACCTGCACAAGTCGCCTACCCTTGACAATTCTCAGACAACACATGGCCTACCTTCCGGCGTCCACACACGTGTCCCAATGAAAATGGTACTGCACATTTGTGGGTGTACCTACCTGGGCCGATTAGTGCAAGTCAGACCTCTGCGGATTCCCACGGGTGTCCTCTTTTCGGAAATGCATGGGGTTCCCTGTTTTCCTTGGTGGATAGGACACCCTAGGCCCAAATCTGTAGGGTGTGCGCATGAGCAGAATTCCTGAAATGATGCTGTGACGAAAGACTTGGGGTTACCTGTGTTTTAGGCGTTCCCTTTAGCGCCCAGGTAGGTGCACCCACACATGTGAGGTACCGTTTTCATCAGGACACTTGTGGGAATGCGGGACGGTAGGCCATGTGTTGTTGGCGGTGTGTTTCGGTGGATGAGCCGAGTGAAATGTGCGGAAAATGCGTTTTTTATCCACATTTCGATCATTGCTGGGGTTTCTCTGTAATACATTCTGGGCCGTTTGCGCAAGTAAGACCTCTGTGGATTCCCACAGGTGTCCACTTTTCAGAAATGCATGGGGTTCCCTGTTTTCCTTGGTGGCTTGGACACCCTATGCCCAAATCTGTAGGGTGTGCGCATGACCAGAATTCCTGAAATGATGCTGTGCCGAAAGACTTGGGGTTACCTGTGTTTTAGGCTTTCCCTTTAGCGCCCAAGTAGGTGCACCCACACTTGTGAGGTACCATTTTCATCGGGACACCTGTGGGAATGCGGGACAGTAGGCCATGTGTTGTTGGTGGCTTGTTTCGGTGGGTGAGCCGAGTAAAATGTGCGGAAAATGCGTTTTTTTGCCACATTTCGGACTTTGCTGGGGTTTCTGGGAAATAAATTCTGGTCCGATTTGCGCAAGTCGGACCTCTGCGGATTCCCACGGGTGCCCTCTTTTCGGAAATGCATGGGGTTCCCTGTTTTCCTTGGTGGCTAGGACACCCTAGGCCCAAATCTGTAGGGTGTGCGCATGAGCAGAATTCCTGAAATGATGCTGTGCCGAAAGACTTGGGGTTACCTGTGTTTTAGGCTTTCCCCTTGGCGCCCAAGTAGGTGCACCCACACATGTGAGGTACCGTTTTCATCGGGACACTTGTGGGAACGCAGGACCGTGGGCCAAGTGTTGTTGTTGGCGTGTTTCGGTGGCGGTGCCGAGCAAAATGTGCGGAAAATGCTTTTTTTGCCACATTTCGGACTTTGCTGGGATTTCTGGGTAATACATATTGGGCCGATTTGCGCAAGTCAGACCTCTGCAGATTCGCACGGGTGTCCTCTTTTCAGAAATGCATGGGTTTTCCTGTTTTCCTTGGTGGCTTGGACACCCTAGGCCCAAATCTGTAGGGTGTGCGTATGAGCAGAATTCCTGAAATGATGCTGTGCCGAAAGACTTGGGGTTACCTGTGTTTTAGGCTTCCCCCTTGGTGCCCAGGTAGGTGCTACTGTACTGCTTTCATCGGGACACCTGTGGGAACGTGGGACGGTAGGCCATGTGTTGTTGGCGGCATGTTTCGGTGGGTGAGCCGAGTAAAATGTGCGGAAAATGCATTTTTTTTTAGCCACATTTCAGACTTTGCTGGGGTTTTTGGGTAATAAAGTCTGGGCCGATTTGCGCAAGTCAGACCTCTGCGGATTCCCACGCTTATCTTCTTTTTGGAAATGCATGGGGTTCCCTGTTTTCCTTGGTGGGTTGGACACCTGAGGCCCATATCTGTATGGTGTGCCCGTCTGGAGAAATCGTGAAATTCAGATGTCGGAAAAGACTTGGGGTTAGGGGTGTGTTCGGATTTCCCCTTGGCGCCCAGGTCGGTGCACCCACACATGTGAGGTACCGTTTCTATCGGGACATGTGTGGGAACGCGAGAAGGTATGACATTTGTTGTGTTTGTGTGGTTTTCATAATGTGTTGACCCATTTGCTGGTGCCCTTTGTCACACAACCCTTTCATTTCCCAAATTTGCCCTACATTTAGTTGCTGCTTTAGGCACCATACACTTTTGTAACCTGCACAAGTCGCCTACCCTTGAAAAGGACTGCCTGTACTTTTTCAAAAAATGTATGCTTGCCATTCCTCACCACATTGGTTTTCCTGATTTACACATGCTAAGTATGCCTGTTCAGGCCGTAAGCCTAAAACTCCTGTGTACCATGGCTCAGTGTTTGGCTTGTGGTATTGTTTTTTTGTGAAACATTTCAAGAAATGTGTGCTTTCCTAACTGCAAGAGTTGGGGGAATGTAGCGGAGCATTGTTTTTCTCAAAATTCATAGAAGCCATTGCCGTACCAAGCCAACCATGTCCATCACATACCTTTTTTTCCGTCATTTTCCCGCTTTTCCCCCAATCTATGGCATTTTCCTCTACCTAGTTGTTGCCCGACCTGCGCAAATCACCCCTTCTTAAACTTGGAATTTTGCCTACCTTTCAGAAATGTATGCCTTTCTGTCCTCCAATTTGGCTTTCCTACCCTTTTCTTCTATTCTGTCCATGCATGTCCAATTGGCAAAAATGGCCAAAATCGCCTACCTCTCACAAAACGGTTGATAACCATATGAAAATAATTTCTTTTCGTTTCCACTCAAACAGTTCTGGAAAGCCAGGAAATTGGGGGATTCAGCACAGCAAACCATTTGTTTCTAGCTCTTACAAGGAAAAAACCACAGGCTTCGTTGTACATCATTTTATTTACATTTTTTGAAAAAAATCTAAATTTTCGCCCTTTTTGCTTATTTTCTCTCACCCCCCCCCCCCTACAGCAACCTAGGATTCCTGGGTGGCGTTATGACCGCCTACATTTGGGAAAAAAGGGGCCGAATTGGCTGAGATATCTCATGTAACAAAAAAGTTACAAGGCATTGAATGGCCACATACCAAAATCACCAAAAAAGGCCTTGGCAATGGGGGGAAATACCCATGGCACTTAAAAGGTTAAATGATGCAGGATAACCCAAATGTAATACAAGAAGAAATGAAATTCCAGTACTTTATGATGGTATGTTATAGGAGCAGAATGAATAGTTTTCCAATAGTGAACAGGAGCAGCGGATAGGCAGAGCCTAATAACGCTTACTTGAATTCTCTGAAGTGATATTGAAACAGAGGGGTTCCAACCACCCTCGGGCAATCAGGATACTGCAGGAAACTGGAACGCTGAAATGAACGCATTCCCAAGCTACGCGGCAGCAAACGGAACACCGATATGAAAAAGGAAGTCCTGTTTGCGGAAAGCAGCAGGAAACTGGAATCCAGCAGCGGCGCTTCAAATGGAGTGAAGAAAATAGCAGAGCGCTGGCAATGCAGAAAGGCTCAACGAGCCAGGGCTTCTCTTTAAGCCAAGACGAACAATCAGAAGGGTGGTGTAAGCGCCATAATACGACTAACTACGGGCGGCTGAGTCACGTGATTGTAACACGTGGCTCTAACAGCGAATCCCCTGCCGCCAACCAGGAAATGTATGGAAAAGCTTCCATCACGTATAGAACGTTCTGGCCATTCTATGAGCCGTTCTGTGAGCAATGCGCGTACTTTGTAGAATGAGGCGTGCTGGAGCTGCACGGTTTCTGCGAGAAAATGCAGAAGTAGGTGTGACAGTGCCATCCCCCAAAGGGGCCACCACCCCCCTCTTGGCATGGAAACGGCGTAGCAGCATCGGAGCATGTATATTGGACAGAGGTTCCCAGGACCTGTCTTTCGGACCGTATCCCTTGCAATCAATCAGGTAATAGGGCTTCCCTGAACGCATGTCCAAAATGGTTTTAACTTCGTACTCCACAGAGCCCCTAACTGTGACAGATAATGGCTTGACAGGGAGGCGAGTAGATGAAGGACATGGTTTAACTAGGGATACATGAAAGACTGGATGCACCCTCCAACGATTAGGTAAATCCAGACGGCCAGCAGCGGGATTGATCACTTGTGTGATCTTATATGGACCAATGAATCTGGGCAATAATTTCCGCTTTCTGGGTAGACAACCAGACCCTCATACCTGTCTGGTTGAGTGGAGCAGGTTTCCTATGTGTATCTGTGTACTTTTTGGAACACTCTTGAGCTCTCAACAACTGCTTCCTAATTCGGGAATGCAACAAAGTGATGTCTCTTATACCGTGGCCCACAGCAGGTATATCTTGACACAGCTCTGGAGTTAATGGAATGGATCTTGGATGCTCACCATATAAGGCAAAAAACGGGGATGTACCCATTGACGAGTGTGAAGAATTATTGTATGCAAACTCGCTGAAGGTAAAACCGATAACCAGGTAGATTGAAACTGCAGACACAGACAACGTAGATATTGTTCCAGAGTGCTGTTGGTCCTCTCAGTCTGTCCATCTGTTTGTGGATGATAGGAGCTGGACATTCTATCACCAATGAGAAAAGGGGAGTTTAGTGCCTTCCAAAACCTGGATGCAAACTGAGAACCCCTGTCGGTGATTATGATAGACGGTAGACCAAAAAAGCAGAATACATGCTGCATAAACAATTCTGTGAGAACCGAGGCCATCGGTAAACCTTTACAGGGAACAAACAAGGCCAAATTAGTGAAGTAGTCCACCACCCCCCAAATGGTGGTGAATCCCTGTATCTGGGGCAGTTCAACGATTAAATCCATGGATATCATATGCCAGGGCTTGTGTGGTACAGGTAGTGGTCGCAATAATACCATCGGTTTACCACAGCTTTCTTTGCATTGAATACAAATCGAATAGGATATAACGTAATCAGTCACATCCCGTGACATGGAAGGCTACCAACACCACCTTCTTAAGAGTTCCAGGGTCTTCTTTTGGCCAGGATGTGCTGCGACCATAGAATCATGATTCCATCGCAGTGCGTTTGTCACGAGTACTCTCTGTAGGCAAATACAAGAGGCCCTGTATAAAAGGCAACCCATTGTGAATATCAAGACTAAGATCAAGTAACTCAGGAGGATTTTTGGACACCCAGTCTTGAATCTCTTGTCGTAGAGAAGGATGTACTGAACAGCTGCATATCACCTGATCTGTGAGAACAGGACCTTGTTTTGGATGGAGCTCCAACACATCACTGTTTATATGAGACAATGCATCAGCCTTAGTATGAAGATGTGATGGACGGTAGGTGATATGGAAATCAAACTGTGCAAAGAAAGCATGCCATCGAGCTTGTCGTGCTGTGAGGCATTTCATGGATTTGAAGGCCTGTAGGTTGCGATGATCTGAATATACTAGTACTGGATGTTTTTCCCCCAACAGATGATGGCGCCATTCCAAAAATGCGTCCTTAACAGCCAACAACTCTCTCTCGGTAACAGTGTAATTTTGTTCATAAGGAGTCAGTTTACGAGAAAAGTAAGCAATAGGATGTTCTTCCTTAGTATCAACACATTCCTGGGAAAGGATAGCGCCTATTGCAACACTGGAGGCATCAGCTTCTACGATTAATGGTAGTTCGATATCAGGGTGTTGCAAAATAGGAGCACTAGTAAAGGCCTCCTTCAATGCAAGGAGGATTTGTTTGCATCATCATTCCAGCAAAACGCTACCTTGGAACTGGTTAGCGTTGTTAATGGAGCGACTAATCTGGAGAAGGACCGTATGAAGCGGCAATAGAAATAAGCAAATCCTAAAAAGGATTGAAGCTTTTTGATGTTACAGGGTATGGGCCGGTCTAGGATGGCTTTAACCTTGGAACAACTCATGCGTACTCCATGATTAGTAATGTCATACCCAAGGAATTCCACTTCTTGAGAGTGAAACACTAATTTCTCCGCTTTTACGAATAATTGGTTTTCCTGCAACCTTTGTTGAACTCTGGAGACATGTTCTATATGCTCCTGATAAGAAGAGGAGAAGGTCAAGATATCATCCAAGTAAATGATGATGAATTGATCTAGGATATTACTGAAAATGTCATTCATGAAGAATTGGAAGGTTGCAGGAGCATTACATAGCCCAAAGGACATTACCAAGTATTCATAGAGTCCATACCGCCTCTTGTAAACGGTTTTCCATTCATCGCCTTCTCGAATGTGTACAAGATTGTATGCCCCACGTAAGTCCAGTTTGGTTAAAATTGCTGAAGTGCCTAGCTGATCCAGGAGCAGATTAATCAAAGGCAAGGGGTACTGGTTTTTACTGTTATGTCATTTAACACCCTGTAGTCTATGCATGGTCTGAGGTCCCCCTCCTTTTTTGGAACAAAGAACAGTGGGGATTCTGCAGGGGACTGGGAAGGCCGTATGAACCCCATCTTCAAAGCCTTGTCTATATAATCCTTTAGGACAATGTCCTCCTGTCTTGTCAATGAGTAGACTCGACCAGTTGGTGTTTTGGCCCCTAGGCAGCAGCTCTATCTGACAATCATATTGCCTATGTGGAGGCAATTTCTCTGCTTATTGAAAACGTCTGAAAATTATGCCTATTCCGGAGGGACTGGATTACCACTGGGGAGACGAGTCCCAATGGTTGAGACCCCATCCATAGAAGCCAACAGGGATGCAGATCTGGTTACCTCTTCATCTTCAAAACAGTGTTCATTGCAAAAAGCAGAGGGATATTGTATGTGACCCGTAATCCAGTCTATAGATGGATTGTGCAATGTCAACCATCCCAAACCCAGGATGCGTTTGTACTGAGGTGCGGATATCAAATCAAAAACCACATTTTCGGTATGCCCATTAGACAAGACCAACTGCGCAGGGATGGTTTCTTCCGTTACCTGTCCGGAAGATAAAGCAGAACCATCGACAGTGTTGACAGTTTCAGGGACTGGTTTGACCACTGTGTTAATTACATTCATTTTAGCAAAGGAGATATCAATATAGTTGTTAGTGGCGCCAGAGTCCACCATTGCTGTGGTATGGATACACTTGTCACCATAGCATAGATCCACTGGAATGGAGATCAGAGACGTAAGTAGGATCTGACGTGAGTCCGAAATTGGACTCGGCATAGGGACTCCTGCTATTGCCGAGCCTTGGTGTTTCCCAAACGCTTAGCAGGTTTTTTGGGGCAATTAACCAACAAGTGGTCGGCTGAACCACAATAAATACACAGGTTGTTCTTGCGGCGGTTCTCTCTCTTTGCAGAGGACAATAGTCCACAAATAGCCCCAATCTGCATAGGTTCCGGATCGGTAGACGGAACCGTAGGAGGGTCTGTGCGAGCCAAAGGAGGCATGGTGGGTCTTTTTTCACCCTTCCTTGCTGCTCTCTGTGCATCCATTTGAAGGATGAGATCCAGGAGTTATGTAAAACCCGAAGGGACCACAGGGACTGTAGATAAGGCATCTTTGAGGTCTTCTGACAAACCTTTATAGAAAACAGCCGCTTTCATATCTTCTGGCCACTGTATCTCAGCAAACAGCTGATTAAATTTGACAAGATAATTTAACAGTGACTGGTTTCCTTGTTGCAAATTGAACAATTCCAAATCTGTTGCCTGGGTTGCATAATGCATATCAAACACTTTACTCATGGCTGATAGAAGAGTGTCACAGTCATACAGAAACTGACTATTGGAGTCCAATAAAGGATTAGCCCATGCTGCCGCAGTACCTCCCAAATGTGACAACACAAAAGAAGCTTTTATAGTCAGATCGGGGAAAGTGTCGGGACGGCAAAGAAAGTGCAACCGGCACTGGTTAAAAAACATGCGATAGGCCTTAGGATCACTGTTGAATCTTTCTGGGGGAGCCAGAGGAAACTGAGCAAGCATAACCACTTGCACGGCTTCCCGTGGCGGAGTGGGTGGACTACAACCGGAGGTGACACCTGCGGGAACTTCCACCCCCTGAGGGGATGTGCGTACTGCATCCTGGAGCACATTCATACGATGGCGCAAGGCATCCTGGGCAGTAACCATTTCATTCCTTAAAGCAGCTAACAAGTGTGTCAATACAGTCAAAGGGTCTGCTCCTTCTGTTTCCATGGCTTCTGATTCTGTCATAAATGGAGTCCTGAATAGGTAACCCCGCACTTGTACTTGCAAAGGATACAAGAGGTCAGGTCAGGTCAGACCTTAACAAAGGATACGTGGTGAGATAATATCAGCCTGCTGTATCCCGTTTTCAACCGCTGATGGAGGACCACAACAAAGGCTAGCAGATCTGTCTTAGACCTTCTAATTGATAAAACACTCCATCTAATTATGATTAAACAGATAGAGGGAGTGATCAATGGAAAGGGCGAGGAACACGAACAACCACCAATCTGTTGGAAATAAAGAGAACTGTAAGTATGAGTTCTAGGATGTAATAATCTAAGATACCCATTAGACCCCAAACTGACCTGTGGTGAAGAAACTGAAGTTTCCAAGTTGAAAACAAGATAATCCGATGGAAAACAAAGGCTAGGAATGGGTAGGTTAGTAGGGAAGATAATCCCAAACGACACGAGGGTCGCGCTAGTGCCGGGTTGGTACACACCTGGATAGCGTCCCAAGAGTTCAGTGCACTAATGGTATCCAATATTAATGTTCATAACAAAAACAAAACCCAATTCTTCTTGGAATATGAAGAAAAGAAAGTTACAATGCCCTTGAAAGCTTGAACTGAAATGTCCACGTGAATGATGCAGGATAACCCAAATGTAATACCAGAAGAAAAGAAATTCCAGTACTTTATGGTGGTATGTTATAGGAGCAGAATGATTAGTTTTCCAATAGTGAACAGGAGCAGCGGATAGGCAGAGCCTGATAGCGCTTACTTGAATCCTCTGAAGTGATATTGAAACAGAGGGGTTCCAACCACCCTCGGGCAATCAGGATACTGCAGGAAACTGGAACGCTGAAATGAACACGTTCCCGACCTCCGCGGCAGCAAACGGAACACCGCTATGAAAAAGGAAGTCCCGTTTGATAAAAACAGTAGGAAACTGGAATCCAGCAGCGGTGGTCCAAATGGAGTGAAGAAAATAGCAGAGCGCTGGCAATGCAGAAAGGCTCAACGAGCCAGGGCTTCTCCGTAAACCAAGACGAACAATCAGAAGTGCGGTGTGAACGCCATAATATGACTAAGTACATGCAGCTGAGTCACGTGATTGGAACACGTGACTCTAACGGCGAATCCCCTGCCACCAACCAGGAAGTGTATGGAAAAGCTTCCATCGTGTATAGAACGGTCTAGCCGTTCTGTGAGCCGTTCCGTGAGCAATGCGTGTACTTCATAGAATGAGGCGTGCTGGAGCTGCACAGTTTCTGCAAGAAAATGCAGAAGTAGGTGTGACACCCTTCCAGTATGTGAGAGATGAACCTGCAATATCGTGGAATAGAGTGGCACCCAATTAGTTGGGAAAGAACAATAGGTATACTGATAGAGGCAGAGAAGAAAGGGTAGAAAATGATCTTACTGTGGTGTCAGTGACACCCTTTCTCTGGAGGAAATAGAAGTATTCAAGTAACCCAGCCAAAAGGTAAGCAGGGGTGTGAGGACTATTCCCGTCGAAACGCGTACGTCTATGGCCAGGAAGTCACTGTAATCCCAACCCGACGAAACGAGGACGCTCCTCGCTGCCTGGCCAACGTACGTCGGAAGTCTCTAGTCCGTAAAAGGCGGGCAGGCCGAGGAGAACCTTAAAGCCAAATTGGGTTGTAGCAGCAGCAGAAATCCATGTAAAGTGAATGAATCTTGAAGGAAAGGCGAGTGGCAGTCCGTTGTATGAGTTCCGGGTCAAAAAAACAGAGCAGGCAGCAAAAGTATCCAAGGGAGTGAGCAAAGGCAAAAGTTTGTAGAAATCCGAGTTGGCAAAAAGCTGGCAATAAGGTGTACAGGGAGAAGGCAAGGCAAGTCCAATACAGCGAATCCGAGGTCAAGAATATTCGTAAAGCAGTACATTCTTAGGCAACCAAACTAAAAGGGCAAGGATCAAAGCAGTCCAAGAAGCAAAAAACAGGGATATAGGAAACCAGAATATCAATAGTACAAACGTAGCGAACACACTTCTCAGAATCAGAAGCCCGAAACCCAGAAAGGAGGGGCTTAAGAAGCCAATCACATGACAGCCAGTAACCTGAGATTGACGTAGCTACGTTAACAGGAGTGCCCTAATCTCCAGGGTAACTGCCAACGCTGCCACAGAGTTCACCCCTTCTCACCTGAGACCGATTCTTGCTGGACTCCGTGGGCGGTGTCTTCTTGCGGACAGACCTGGACTTGAATAAGGCTGAGCGAGTCTCTTCCGACTCCAGCGTGCGTTTAAGATTCCGGGATGCAGCAATCCGGGGATCCGGGAAACGAAGAAGACGTGCTGATGGCGCACGAGTCCAGGAAGCAAGAGAAACAGGGAAAGGGGCAAGGAATGGAAGTAGAAAAGCTAGGAACCAGGAAAACAATACAGCGAACTACGGAGCACACGTCTGGTCACTACTTGGCAATAGCATTGAGACGCGCAGAGCCGCGGGGGTGCGGCCTATCAGTAGAATACGTTACGTCCAACGTATAGACCGCGGAAGGCGTGTCATGCTGAACGGCCATGTTGGGAGTGTCAGGGAATACAAGGCCCGTTGCGATAAGGAACAGGAAGACCAAAAGGGGCGCGTCCTGTGGGTCATGACAAACGCTTGTTAAAGGTAACATGTCTTTTCCTTGATGCTGGACCTGGGAATCTTGTGAAAAGATGTTTAGTACGCGGTGAACAGTGTCTGAGTCTGTTGTGAATGGACAGAAAGCTTGGCCGTATGTATAGCTCTCAACTCACACGCTTTTGGCGGGTGTCACCCGTCTTGTAAACAGTTGACTCACCCGCCAAGCCTCCTGCACACCCATTAGTTTCAATGGGCCTTTCACCCGCCAAAAATAAAATCTGGTGTTTTCACCCTCCTTTGTGACACAAATGGTTGAGAGCTATGCATATGCATGTGTTCTGGGAAAAGGAGATCTGTTTTGCGAAGGTTGGACAGCAAAGGCAGACGACCTGAGTGTATTCCTGACACCCTGAACCCTACTTCTTACAATTCCTCCCTTTCCTTCATTCCTCAAATTCAGGACATCATCAAGTAGTCCCACTTTCAGCTCTTCCTTCTCAAAGGAACTCTACCCTTCCTCACCTTCCCCCAGAGACTCAATGTTACCCGTGCTCTGGTCCTCTCCAGGCTAGACAATTGCAATAGCCTTTTCCTTAGTCTTCCTTCGTCCACCCTATGATCCCTCCAGCTAACTCAGAATAGGGCAGCAAAACTTATCCTTGGGTCAAGTCCAGGGACCACATCTATCCTGTCCTACAAAGCCTTCACTGGCTCCCGGTCTGAGCACGGATTAAATTCAAATCTCTCTGCATCATCCACAAGGCTATCTGGGGCAGGGGACCACTCTATCTTCAACGCTTCTTGATTAAATACTCCCCTTCTAGACTACTGCGTTCCTCTGGCACCAACTCCCTGCATGTAAAGCGGTTTGCTGAACAGATAGCTGGTGGTCGATCACTTTCTTCAGCTGGCAAGGACCTCCGTAAATTCCGAAAAAGCCTCACAACCTTTCTCTTTACCTCTTCCTTCTTCTCCTTTCTTCTCTGGTAATCATATAGGGCCTCATTACACGGATGGCGGTGGACCAAGGTGCTATTAGCACCTTGGTCCATGCCGGTAAAATACCTGCACCGCCTTGGTGGAAAGGGGAATTACCGCCCTTCCCCCTTTGCCTTTCCCCATTCCCATTTTTTCCCCATAGGGCTCTATGGGAATGGGGAAGGCGCTAATTATGGTACCGCAAATTGCGGTACCGTAATTAGCTCCCTGGTCCCTTTGTGGGTTGGTTTTTAACTCCTGCAAAAAGCAGCCGTTAAATTCCCCAACCCGCAAAGGGACCTCGTAGTAAGGCGGTAAGGGTTTACCGGTACCGGTAAAATACCGGTACCGGTAAACCCTTACCGCCTACCGTGTAATGAGGCCCATAGTAGCGTGACTGATGTGCAGGGCTCTTATGTATCCTCGGGGCCCTGATCCCCCACATCTCTCATCCCAGCCGCTGTCTTTTTTACTGCACTTACTTAGGCTCCCACAGCATTTCACCCCAGGCACTTCTCCATGAGCACCAAAGCACCCATCCCTTATCCCCCCCTCCCCTCTGCACTTGCACGTGATGAACACTCACAAGGCATAGTAGATTTGTCTCCCCTCCCAGTTATTCTCATTGTTTGTACTATTCATTCAATTGTTTATCTTTGTTGTAATTCATGTCTACCTTCCCCTGTCCCCACCCTGTTACCCTGTGTGCGCTCTAAAAGGGTTTTCACTAATATATAAGTGCCTAACAAATGAAAAATAAATAAATAAAATAAATATCTAGTATGTTATGACAATATAAAACATCAAGAGTGTAACCCACGCAGCAAAACGTTAGCTAAAAATATGCACAAAATGTAAAACTACCCAAATAATATTGCAGAATTATGAGAATGAAGTGGCTCTCTTTATCTTGGCAGCACTTGTTTTCTTTATAGTCGTGCAAATAATACATTATTGTATTAGTGTCTCTTCTCTTCCCTTTCACTTTCCGTCATTTTTTGAGTCCAGAAATTAGATCAGCACTACGCCTGTTTTTTGCTCCAATGTCCTGCTTCTGCAGAAGCATCAGTAGCAGTGACTCTAAGGTGCGCATGCTCTGTTTTTTGTCACGGTTCTCCATTGTGCGCATGCTTTGCTCTAAAGTTTTTCTCGTGAACTAGGTTTCTTCAATCCCTCCTTTCTGCGCATGCTCAGATGATCCAACCGTGGATACTGCCCAGGCACTCTCTACTATCTCTGCCATGCATGCTCACATGATAATTATCTCTCCTCTGCGCATGCTCACATGATCCCTATATCTGCCCTGCGCACGCTTTCCTGATCAGTATCTCTACATTGCGTATGCTTTTATGGTCAGTATCTCTGCAATGCACATGCTCGGTATCTTTGCAGTGCGCAGGCTCGGATGATCGCTATCTCTCCTCTGCGCATGCTCACATGATTGCTATCTCTGCCCTGCGCACGCTTTCCTGATCAGTATCTCTACATTGCGTATGCTTTTATGGTCAGTATCTCTGCAATGCGCATGCTCAGTATCTTTGCAGTGCGCAGGCTCGGATGATCGCTATCTCTCCTCTGCGCATGCTCGGCTGATCGCTATCTCTGCACCCGCAAGGTCAGGTGAGCAGTATCTTTGCTGCCGAAGGCGATTTCGCGGCCATCTTGAGTCACTCTGCGAGGCTCTATGAGAGTGCTGTGTTCCCGAGGCCCCCAGTCTCCCCTCTTCCTCTCCCACAGCTCAGGATCTAGGGTGAAAACGCCGCACCTGCGAGGAAGCAGTGATGATGCCATAATGTGCTGCAGATGAGTGATGGAGGCCAGTCTACACCCCTGGGGTGAGAAAAGAGTCTCTAGGAGGCATCTTGCCTCTGCTGAGGGAGGGAGGGTGATATACTGGGAGGAGGGGGTGATATACTGGGAAGAAGGGAGGTGAAATACTGGGAGTAAGGGGGTGAAATACTGGGAGGAAGGGGTGATATACCGGTCGGAAGGGGGTGATATACCGGTCGGAAGGGGGTGATATACTGGGAGGAGGGAGGGTGATATACTGGGAGGAGGGGGGTGATATACTGGGAGGAGGGGGGTGATATACTGGAAGGAAGTGGGTGATATACTGGGAGGAAGCGGGTGATATACTAGGATGAAGGGGGTGATATACTGGTAGGACGTGGGTAATATAGGCAGAATTTCGATCATATATGTAAATGATTGCAGTATTTACTTGATATTATTTATTGAGTTCATCTATAAGTAAGAAGCACAGACTACAAAAGGTAAGTAACTACTTTCTCTCTGCACACGTTGGCCCTCATTAGGACACTGGCGCTAAGTGTTTAACGGCGCCGTAAAAGGCTGCGGCTCCGTTAAACACTTAGCGCCTTACTACGAGGGCCCATTTGCAGGACCCGACCTTAATGGCTGGTCTACACCAGCCGTTAAAGTAGGTACCCGCAAAGGGACCTTGGTGCTAAGTACGGTACCGCAATTTGCTGTACCGTACTTAGCGCCTTCCCCATTCCCATAGAGCCCTATGGGGCGAAAATGGGAATGGGGAAGGGCCATGGTTCAATGGGGAATTACCGCCCCGCCAACCTTGGACACCGGCACCAACCATGGTGCTAATAGCGCCATGGTTTAGCTCCGGTGTTGTAATGAGGGCCATTGTGCTTTGCTTATGATGCAGCTTGTCTCCTGCATGCCTGTGGCCCCCCCTTACCTCTTCCATTTCTCTACTCTTCTTCCTCCCCTCGGACCAAGTGCTGAACTAAAAGTGACCCTGGAGAATGTTTTCAAAGTGGCCCCATGTTGCACTGAGGAGAGAAGCGTAACCAGCAATCCCAACCCTCAACGGAGAGTTTGAATAGGGGCAAAAGTGTGCATTTCAATGCACATTAGCTCCAAAAACCTTTTATTTTAGAGCTGATGCAGACAAATTTGCCTTTCCACCCAAGCCAAAGACCTATAGATATCCAATAATCTCTGTTCCCTGCCACCTTTGCCCCGTTCATAACTCATAGCTTGATAAACTGACATGACAATGATCAAAACCAGCCCTGTTGAAGCCCCCCCCTCATCCATGCTGGACACAATAATTAATAGATGTCTTTTCAAAGGTAACATCAGCATTCCACAGTGATGGTATTTGTGTTCTAGCATAGGCTCAAGGCCTGATCTAATAATAGCAGGCACAAGGCTGGTTTACTAGCTTTAGTACAGATGCAGGACACATGGCAGGTACATCCCCAGCATAGGCTCAAGGCCTGGTCTAATAATAGCGGGCACGAGGCTGGCTTACTACCTTTAGAATAGATGCAGGACACAGGGCAGGTACATCTACCCCAGCATAGGCTCAAGGCCTGATCTAATAATAGCAGGCACGAGGCTGGTTTACTACCTTTAGTATAGACGCAGGACGCAGAGCAGGTACATCTACCCCAGCATAGGCTCAAGGCCTGATCTAATAGTAGCAGGCACAAGGCTGGTTTACTACCTTTAGTATAGACGCAGGACACAGAGCAGGTACATCTATCCCAGGATAGGCACAGGGCCCTCTCTGAGCACTGAGTATGTCTGTTTACCAGCTCTGTACTCCAGTCTTGCTGGTGAAGATGCAGCTCGGGTATCCCCAGTCACTCTGCGAAGTTCTGAGCGGTGGTTTTGTTCCTGAAGCTTCTTGCCCTCTCTCTTGCTCATTTACAGCTCAAATGCTGTATGGTGAAAATGCTGCACAAACGAAGCAGTATGGCTAGTCCACACCCTTGTAGTGAAAAAGGAGTTTTTCTTTTAGGAGAAATGTTGACTTGTCTCTGCTTTTCCTAAGCATTTCTCCTGTGTATGTGATGGAGAGCGGGTTATGAGGGTGCGGGATGAGATACGCAGCTCTTTATTTGGATATTTTGATTATATATTTTATCTGTCATGTAAATTCTAGCAATATGTAGAAGAATGAATCATATGATAATGTTTGCTCTCCACAGGGTTGAATACATTATTGGTGTTTTGTCGTGTTTAGTAAAAGTAAGAAGCACAGACTATAAAAGGTAAATAACTGCTGTGATATATGTATGACTCTCTGTACACATTGCTCTTTGCTTATGAGATGGCGTGTCTCCTGCCCTGCCTGCCTGTGCCCTCCCTGTTACCTCTCCCATTTCTCTACTCTTCTTCTCCCCCTCGTGCCATGCGCTCGACTACCAACCATAAGTAGCCCCGGAAAATGATTTCAAAGTGGGCCCATGTCGCACCAAATATAGAAGCATAAGAAGCAATCCCAGCCCCTTATCAAGACTTTAAATGGGGTAAAAATGTGCATTTCAAAGCATATTATCCATATACAGTGACTAAAATGTAATTATGAAAAAAAAGTGTTTAGGGGATGATACAGACACATTTTTGTTACCATCCAAGCCAAAGAAATATAGCTATCCAAGAATCTCTGCTCCCCCTTGCCTCTGTCACAACCCATAGCTTGATAAGCTGACCTGGTTGCAATCAAAAACCAGCTCTCTCGAAGTCCCCCTCATCTATGCTGGACACAGAATAATGAACAGATGGCTTTTCAAGCGCAACACAAGCATTTCACAATGAGAGCATTTGTGTTCTAGCATATGTACAGGATCCGTTCTATTAAAAGGTATGCAGCAGGTGTACGGGTTGTAGTATAGATGTAGGACTCGGAGCAGGTACATCTACCCCAGCAGTGACACAGCACTCAGATTAGTAGCCTCATGGAATGTGTAAGTGCCCAAGCATGGATACAGTAGCCAGAGAGGAATCCACGTGCAAGATCCAAATGCCATAGCGTTAAATACAGGGTATGGCAGCAGCATGGAAGATACACATAGCATAAGCAGAGGATATGACAGCAACATAGAAGATACACATACCATAGCCTAAGGAAAGTATATGGACTTATCAGAAAGGTGGACTTTCCATGGCCCTCTTCTAAGTGCAACCAATCAGCTTTATTTTGGTAATCAGTATCATTAAACCACCTACAATCAATATACACATTAGAGGGCAATGGTTTTCAAGTGGTGTTGCCACAAGTGAGCCAAGACTTTGTGGTATGCAATATATTTGAGATATTACATATGTAGCAACACTTTGGACCTCATTACGACCCTGGCGGTAAGGGGTTTACGCCAGCGTTAGCTGCGCCGACCCCTTACCGCCAATTACGAGGTCCCTTAGCGCCATGGAGCTTTTAACACCCGCTTTTAGCGGGTGTTAAAATCCATGGCGCTAAGGGACCATGGAGTTAATTACGCCACCGTAATTTACGGTGGCGTAATTAACGCCTTCCCCACTCCCATTATGCCCTATGGGGCAAAAATGGGAATGGGGAAGGGTAAATGGGGATTGGGGACTTACCGCCCCGCCAAGGTCAGAATGGGGCGGTAAGTCCGCCAACCACCATGGCGTAAACGTAGTTTACGCCATGGTGGTAAAGTGACGGCCCAGGCGGTAACTTACCGCCTGGGTCGTAATGAGGCCCTTTATCCAGTTTAACAACAAGTGATCATTTTTGAAGAACATAGCCTGACAACTAAATCATTCTTGGGGACCGCATGTCCCTGGGCACTGAGTACCACCCCTAGGTGCTCTCTGCATAAAGAATAAGGTTAGTATGGAGCTGTGCTGAGGGTAAAGGGAGTCATCAGGCTTGGGGGGAGGGTAGGACACACCTTGCAGCTGTCATTGGGCAAAACATGTGCTGAGGTTTTGTTTTCAATATTAGGTAAACTACCGCATGTAAGGAGATCCTCACACAGTTTGTTTGTTTGTGCATTTATATAGCGCTACGAACCCTCGGGTATCTGAGCACTGCTTATTTCCCACGGTGTGTGGTGCTCTTTTATCGACCTCAGAAGGATGAAAGGCTGAGTTTGGGCTTGCCGGGATTCGAACCTGCATCAGCAGGCTCTGCACGGATGTCAAAGCAAGCACTCTACTCGCTGTGCTATCTGACCAGCACAGTGTGCACACTCTGCTCTACTGCTGATTCCGATGCAACAAAGTTCGAAAAAAAAAGGGTAGCAAGCGCCCCTCTCTAGAAAGAACATGGCATGATAACCTGTTCTGTGTTTTTTTTTTTCCAACTTTGGAAAAAAACACCGAACAGGTTATGATTTGATTTTATTTTATTTTATTTATAAAGCGCAAAAAACCAGGCCCAGGGGCAACCGGGCACATACTCTTAAACATGTTACAAAAAGCAGTAGTTACAGAAGTTACAAAAATATACAGCATATATACATGTACATACTCTTAAACATGTTACAAAAAGCAGTAGTTACAAAAATATACAGCATATATACATGTACCGAAGGGTACCATTAACAGCGTATATGCCATGTTCTTTTTAGAGAGGGGCGCCTGCTACCTTTTTTGAAAATGTTTGCAATGAACTTGGAGTTGGTCACCCTAAGTTACGTGGGGGAACCAAGACGTGGACCCTTCGCTCACTGTGCTCAAAGAGGCATAGCTCCACCTTACTGATGATGCCCAACAAGCTTGAATCACGTGTATGGGGTTGCTGTTGGTACTCCTGTTCAGAAGGGAATTGCCATAGCATTTCGGTGTTGGACTGGCCATGTGGGCGGGACAAAGGCTGATATGCAAATGGATATTTCCCATCTGTGAAAGGTACAGTGAGCAAAAAGCGATGGCTGCAGACTCTCAAGGTGGGGAAAAAACCACAGAACAGGTTATCATGCCATGTTCTTTCTAGAGAGAGGCGCCTGCTACCGTTTTTGAAAATGATTCTGGTGCAACCACAAATCTCAGACCCAGCGGCATTCCTGCAGCTACATGATCTAGTTCCTTACTGGATTAAGCAGTGGGCCTGTAATGGAAAATCCAAAGCAAACCCTTCTCATGGCAATAGAAAGTAAATCCCTTTCTGTAATCTGAATTTCCAAAGCAAGAGGTTCAAGTAGACATGATTTTATCATTGCAAAGTCTTCCTCAGCCTCTGGAGTCCATTTTGAGGGTGAACTATTTAAGTGGTTTGACTATTTCAGCATAACCTACAATCCACTACCGCCAGTAACCAACTACCCCTTCAAATGCTCACGTTTTCTTTTTCTTTATTATGATGGTGCTTATTGGATGCAGATCTAGGTTCAGAAAGCAACAGAGCGTTTTATAATCATAGGTGAAGGAACTGGTGAGGGAAGCAGAAAAACAAGTGTCCAGTGAGATAACACTAGAGGGGAAGGAGGAACACAGTGAGGGAAGCAGAAAAACAAGCGTGCAGTGAGACCACTAGAGATGGGGAAGGAGGGAAATTCCTCAGCAAAGTATCTACAAGCAATCATGGGAGGATACAGTGGGGCGCAGATCACCCAGTCTCAGGTAGAGTCGGGAGCAGAGAGTGTGTGGTCCTAGGGAGTGTCGGGGAGGAGGCATTTCTTTCAGAGGAGGGCCTTTAGATCCTTTGTGGGACAGTCTGAGGTTTAGGGATTTTATAAACGCCCATTTTCGGGAGGGGGATATCAAGCGATAACCTTTCATAATATAATTTTCTGGATAATGAGCTCTCTATGTACACAATTGTAACTTCTGTTTGGATGCTTAATGCCCTTTCTCAGCCAGGGAAGTCATCAGTACCTTTGTGTCTTGCTTACAGGCTACCTATAATGGTGAAACCATCAACAGGTCATCGACGTACTGGTTTAACAGTGGCATGCAAGGTAATATTCTCATCTAAATCCTTCTTTAGCTGTTGTGATAAAAGGGTCGGGCTCTCTGTATATCCTTTGAGTAATCCTGCCCAGGTGTGTTGGGCTTCTGTAAACCAAAATGCAAAGCAATATTGACTATCTTTATGTATGGGGACAGAGAACAGTGCGGAACAAAGATCCAATGGGTGGCATCGGGAGCCAGGGCGGTGTGCATGGAAGAATAGTGGCAGGGTTTGGCACCAATGGGAATGAAGGCATCAATACTGCATTAACAGCCCTCAAACCTTGAACAAAGCCGTAGGTGAACCTCCCAGGATTTTTCACATGGAGTATTGGGATATTACACGGGTTACTAGTAGGGGCACTGAGGAATAAGGGGAAGACTCGTGAATGGGTCGACTTTAATCCTTAGAGGTTCAGCTGTGTGAATGACCCCCCACCTCATTATCATGTGTGAACTTAAAGGAAACTTGTGTTCAACTAAAACCTTCACAAGGCTAAGCTCCATCAGAACCGCAATTCTAACATGCCAAATATGGATAACTTCAAGCAGGAAGCCCTGATCATTCTAACATTCGAACAACTAAAAGATATGTAATGTCAGGAATCTTACTGTAAAAGGAAAGACAAAAATGTTAATTACAAGGTTGTTGAATCACCAAAGTTTGGATAGTAAGCCTGTAACTCCTACTAATCCAGAAAATGTGGAAATTGATAATGAGGACGATAATTCAGAGTCTAACTCTAATGTCTTAGAAGAGTCAGAGGAGGGAGAGGAGGCCCAGGATAGGAGCCCTTCTTTGACCCAGGCTGCCTTTCAGCCTCAATCCATGTCCACTGGGACCCCACAAGGTCCAACACTGAGTCCAGAATATGTGTCTCTTGAGAAAATTAGACTTGTATTGGAATTTAAAAGGTTGCAAGCTCAAACTGAAGCCAGACATCAGGACATCAAGCTCAGGGAATTGGAAATGCACAATGCTATTGAAATGAAAGGATTGGCCCTCATTACAACTCAGGTGTTAAGGGTTAACGCCACCGTTAACCCTTAACGCCTGATTCCCACCTTAACGCCTGCTTTTTGCAGGCGTTAAGTTCCATGGTGCTAAGGCACCTTGGTGCTAATTACGGCACCGTAATTTACGGTGCCGTAATTAGCGCCTTCCCCACTCCCATTATGCCCTATGGGGCAAAAATGGGAATGGGGAAGGGAAAATGGGAAATGGGGATTTACCGCCCCACTCACCTTGTAATGGGGCGGTAAATCTGCCATCCACCATGGTGTAAACGGAGTTTACACCATGGTGGTAAAGTTGGTGCACTTAGCACCTCAGTTGTAATGAGGGTCATTGGGCCTCATTACAACCTTGGTGCTAAGTGCACCAACTTTACCACCATGGTGTAAACTCCGTTTACACCATGGTGGATGGCGGATTTACCGCCCCATTCCAAGGTGAGTGGGGCGGTAAATCCCCATTTCCCATTTTCCCTTCCCCATTCCCATTTTTGCCCAATAGGGCATAATGGGAGTGGGGAAGGCGCTAATTACGCCGCCGTAAATTACGGCGGCGTAATTAGCACCATGGCAGGTTAGCGCCATGGATTTTAACGCCTGCTAAAAGCAGGCGTTAAAATCAGAATCAGGCGTTAAGGGTTAACGGTGGCGTTAACCCTTAACGCCTGAGTTGTGATGAGGCCCATTGTTTCTTGAAAATGTTTCCCTCCCAGAGTCCTCTAGGTCTTCCAGTCCCAAGAGTCCTCACCTGCCTAAAGAAGCAGTGAGTATGTATGATGTGAAACGTGATATTTTGGATTGGTTGGGTGCCATGGGATTCAGGGTCTCACAGGAAATTAGTTGATTTCTTGGCTTTTGTCTAGGCTCCCCCAGGTTGCAACTGATGCTGTAATGGAGGTGGGAGAACTTGAAAGACAGGAGTATGAGAATGTGAAGCTGGCTTTGATAGCCAGATTCTGTAAATCTCCTTCCCAGTACCGTAAGAGGTTTAGGACCCTCAAAAAGATTGATTGTACCCCTTGGGCTACCTAGATGGTTGGTTTAAGGGTTACAGAGTGAACTCCTTTGAAAGAATGAGAAATCTATTTTTGTTAGTCTATTTTTTATGCCTACTCTCCTGAGCTGGGAAAGCACTTGGCTGACTCAAAAGATCAAAAGAGATTGATCCCAAAAGGTTAGTAAAGGCTTCTGACTTGTAGGTTGCCAACAGGGGCACTCACAAGGATTCTGGAGCCACTCACAAAAAGGATGAGGGGAAGCAGCACAAGAAAGATGAAAAAGAGATTTCAAATTCCAACCAACCAAAAGAGGGCCACAAACAGAAAAAGGGTAAACCCCATGGGAAACCAGGTCAGTCTAGTGAAACCTCTGGTGCTACACCAGAGGGAGGTCAGCAGAAGCCCCCATTCCACAAACCATTTGGTAAATTTTATGCTTGTGAGTCAACTGATCATGTGACAGGGGATCCCAGATGCAAGCATAAACCTTCAGGGGTCCACACTGCCTCCTTAGCCTTCATCCCTAAGGATGAGGTTCATATGGCTAGTGGTAACTTTCAAGTATTGGCTGAAAACCCCATTGGAGTCTCAGACAGTGTTTCTTTAGTGTCCCTGGCTCTGTGGGAACAGCAGAATGTAGATGTGTATATCTCTATTCCAGACAACACAAAAGAATACTACAAGGACAGTGTACTTGTGAATGGACAGGAGACCCCTGCCATTAGAGACACTGGGGCCAGCATTACAGTAGTGGATGAAACTTTTTTTCAAGCCACAGGATGTTGCTAAGGCACCTAAGGCTCCCACTAAACCAGATGATTCCTACACTACCAGCCCTCATCCGGTGCATCAATATGACTGTAAGAATCCCTGTCAGTGTCCAAGGCGAGGTGCCTGGGAGAGTCCTGTTGGGGAATGACTTAAAAACCCTTGGAGTTGTATCAAGCACCCCCAGGCCTCACAGTAAAATGAAGCAGGAGAAGACTAGGAAGGCCAGAGAGACAACTTTAGGTGCCTCAATGGGAAGTTACAGAGGAACCTATAACTTCCAGTCCACAGGAAGGACACCCTTCTACTTCTAGGACAAAGGAGACAAAGGGGAAAACCAAGGTCTCAGGAAAGAAGAAAGGTGTCACCCCTGTTCAAAGGACAAGGATGTCCCCGAGAGGACAGTCCAAGGTCACACATGTGACCCCTCCACCAGCTGAGGCTGATTGTGAGGAACAACCAGAGAATGGTGAATCAGGTTCCGTCTGTTGTTCACCAGGTCCCGAGCTCCCATGGGACCACGGCTCTGCTTTTTATTGTTCTTTTTTGTTGCAGACTCGAGTTGGCAGTCGGAGCTCCGCTCACGCACGTCTGCTCAACTCGGCCGCCATTTTGGAATTTCGTAACCCCTGCTTTTAACAGGGAGATAGTCACCAGTGAGTATATCATGCTGACCTAATGGGTCAAACCTGGTGTTAGTGAAAACAGGGAGGCAAACCGCTTCAACAGAACTTAGCACTCCTCCTGTTGGTGCAGAGTCAGATCAGAAGAGGGAGTAACTCCATTTATTTTTCCATCTAAAGGTTGTCCCCTGAGAAGGGTAAGCAGAGGTTCACTCTCCTCCTGATCACTCTTCCCTAAGAGTTTTATTACATCTCCATCGGCCCCCCTTCGTAGGTAAGTTTCCCCAGTTAATGCCGGTCGTGACCATATCATGATCCGACCAGGTGACCGGAACGATCTCTGATCTTACTGCAGTGTCATATAATTCCTCCGATGAATATACTTAATCGATTCTGGTGTACGTTTTGTGGGGGGCAGAGTAAAAGGTATATCCCTGCTCATCCGGGTGGAGCTCCCTCCATAGTCTGTATATATTGAACATGTTCGCAACTTCAGTGCAACCTCCCTCAGCTGGTTCTCTCGTTTCAGGGTTACCCGATTTTTTGTCTAGAGGGGGCCCGCCCACAAATTAAAGTCACCCCCGAGAATGACATGCTCGGTGACCTCCAGCATGATTTTGGGGACTGTTTTAGCCAAGAACCTAGATTGCCCTGAATTGGGGGACTATCCCGTGGCAAATGTGATGTTCACTTTTCCTATCGAGCCCGCTACCATCAAAGCACGCCCTTCTTCATCTGCCCATGTGTTGGTGGGTGTGAAGCCCAGCCCTTTTCTAATTAGTATTCCCACTCCCCCTTTTCTTAAAGACTCAGAACACCAAAACTCAGACCACGTTGATACCGCCCTGCAAAATTTTCGATACCCTAAGGATCTCTTGGTTGGGGAATTAAGACCTTTGACATTCACTGTTCCAACCCTAAAGAGGCCTCCCACCTGTTGCTCCGTATTAACCACCATTTGTAATAACAGGCATCAGATGATTTATCAGCAAAGATTGACAACCTAGTATACCACTCATCAACCATTCATGCACCAATTCATGTCTCGATGAGGATTCTGTTCCAGACCCACCCCCTTCCGCTGCCCCCCTCCTTCCTCCGCACCCCTCCATCCTCCATTCCCAGTTGATGGCATCCGACCATGATCAGTAAAGAACACTGATCTGGTATCGGACCACCATTGGAGACCGTTACCTCACGGTACCTTTTCACAAAGCGTTCTCAATAACATTTGAGTCCCCATTCCACTTCCCCTCCCCCATCAAAACATAGATTCTTTAAGGAAATTTGAAAACTTGTAGCTTGCATAAGTTCACCCACAGTGATGCACTTATCACTCCTCAGCAAGGAGTTAAACTAGCTTTAATAGCTTGGTGTGGGAAAACACCTTCCCAGTACCTTAAGAGTTTTAGGACCCTCAAAAAGCATGACAGTACCCCTTGGGCTACCTTGGTGTGTGAATGTTTGAAAAACTTAGATGGTTGGGTAAAGGGTTACAGGGTTAACACCTTTGAAGGAATGAGAAATCTACTTTTGATGCCAGCTCTCCTGAGCTGAGACAGCATTTGGCTGACTCTAAAGAACTTGATCCAAAGACGTTAGCTAAGGCTGCTGTCTTGTGGGTTGCCAACGATAGCATGGTCTACCACAACCAATATAAATCGGCTGCCTGAAGATGTGGGAGGGTCAAGGGGACCAACAATGTCAATCCCTACCCTCTCAAAAGGAACTCCCATCACTGGGAGAGGCACCAAGGTTGCCACGTTCTTGGCTCCACTCTTGCCAGAAGTCGGACAAGTGTGACAGCTTCTACAATACTTATCTACATCAGACCCCATCTTGGGCCAGTAGAAATACAGAGAAATCCTCTCTTTGGCCTTCTTAAAATGAGTGACCAGCCAGAGGAATCTCATGGGCTAACTGTAGAAACTGGGGTCTCACCACCTGGGCACTACAAGTCTTCTGTAGTCTCCTGGGGTAGACTCAATAGGGTCACTGTAAAGGAGGCCATCCGTCCACTACAGCCTCTGCTTTCCTGGCTCTTGCCCTTCCAGCTTGGAAGCTGCCTGTTGGCGAAGTCCTTCAAGAGCAGGACACTCTCTTTGACCTCTGCTGATGTCTGCCCCAGAGGGTCCACCTTCTGCAAGCAAAGTCTGTAGCTCAGGATGGTCTTTAGAATCCAGATCTCCAACATAGGGAAGGGTATTAGGGAGAATTCTCAAAAATGTGCTAATTCCCTTCACCTTAGTGACCCCCAGCAACTTTGCTGGATTTTAAGGACTTGATTTTTTTACCTGGAGAGAGTGTGACCCTTTTTCCCACTCTCTCATGTATTTTGATTTCTCCAGCATGGGGTCTGGCATGGATTCACATGCTCATGAATATTCCCGGTCGTCAGGCTGGGAATCCTCGGTAAAGGAAAAAATCAGTATCAGTTTAGTTTCTGATCTGTCTTTCTTAGTAGTAACCAATCAATGATCTCTGGGTCATACTGCCCCCAGCCAATGACTGCCCTCTCCCTAAGCCCCGCCTCTGGCAGCCATGCTCAGATTTTTACTGCACGCTCAAGTGTTGGGAGTCCTCGTGTTTAGCTCTCGAGTTTTTTACTGTGTTTTCACGCTTTTTCAGGGGTATTTCTCATTTTTTCGGTTTAATCGAGCCTCAAGCACCACCGTTTCTACTTCCGATAACGGGGACCCATTTCGGAATTTTTCTACGCCCCTCAAGGGTGAAGTTTTCGTCGAGTTTATACTTCTTGGAGGATTCCGGAAGATCTGCGGCCTACCTCAACATGGCCCAGGACAAAGGGAGCTCGACGCCTGTATCCAAGCTGTTCAGGAACTGCCCTGGATGTGGATTATATAACGTTTTCAAGGAGGACGAGCATTCGCAATGCCTCTACTGCCTCCATGGGGACAAGACGCACGTGGAGAAGGACTGTGCGTTCTACAAGAACCTTTCGAACGGACCAAACAAGATCGTCGTTCCCGCCTCGCCACCTGGCTGGAGAAGGGCACAGCAAGTGAGAAGGCGAAGAAGAAGTCTGAGCAGGCTTCTAAGTCCTTTGCGGGCTCCGGGAGTGCTAAAAGGTCCTCAACGAAAGGACCATAGGCCTCAACGAGAGGTTTAGAAACCTCAATAAGAGGTTTGATCCCAGGGGACGGTCCCTGCTGACGTGATCGAAGGTAGTGACGACGAACCCAAGGGAGCGGCCATCCCGTCCGTCGCAGCCATTGCCCGAGCCCCGGGATAGCTCTGCGGCCATTTTGTTGGCAATCCAATCCTTATGTACCGAGATAAGGACGAGATTACCACGCACCTCGACGAAGGAGCCAGAACCAGGCCCGTCGGGAAGCCCTCCAAATAAGTGGAGTTGAGTCCATCCCGCTCCGCCCTTCGTGCCTGCGAGGCTGGTCGACCCCTCATCCCCCTCGCCGGGAGAGGATACGACGACGGGGACGGACGATGACGGCGGCGATGACACAGCGGACATCCCGTCGTCACCCCCCCCCCCCCCCCGCGGGCGTCCCCAGCAGACGAGGTTGGTTCTTTCCACACCATGATAACCAGGGCATCCGAGCTCTTCCAGCTCTGCCCTGAAGAACAGAAAAAGGAGGGGTTTCTGTACCAACGACGAGAGGCTAAGAGGAAGACGGTCCTCGCGGTGGCTTTACTCAATGACATCTGGGACAAGGGGCTTGCTGTCCTCAAGAACCCTGCCACGACACCCGCCAAGAGGGACAGGTACGAGAAGAAGTACCGAGTCCCCGAGGCCTCCCCATTGTGCCTCAGGGCCCAGCCCACGCCGGACTCGGTCGTCTCGGCAGCGGCTAAGAAGAAGGCAGCGGGCACGGCAGCTTCAACTTCAACTTCCACTTCCCCGCCGGACAGCGAGGGCAAGAAGTTAACTCTATGGGACGACGAGTCATCTCGTCGGTGGCGACGACGATTAAGGCGGCCAATGCCTTAGCGATCGTGGTCCGCTACGACAGGGAGCTCTGGTTCAAGATAGCTCCCCTTCTAGATTTCCTGACTGATGACAAAAGGGCAGAGGCCCTAGATATTCTGCAGGAGGGCGAGGTGGCGTCGGATCACGCCATAACGGTGGCGACGGACATCGCCGATACCGGATTTCGCCAACTGGGCAACAGAGTTTGCCTCCGACGACGGGGATGGCTCAAGGCGACAGACTTTAACCAGGACGTCCAGACCAGAGTGTTGGACATGCCGTTCGATGGCAACAACCTCTTTGGTAAGGCGGTGGATGAGTCTCTACAGGCCATCAAGACCGACTCGGAGACGGCCCGGGCCCTTGGGGTGCTTCAGCAGCGACAGCCCTTTCGGAGCCCCGGAGGCAGACAGGGTGCCTCCAAAGGATCCAGCGGTGTCCCCTCCGCTTACCGCCAGGCGGCCCGCTCCTCTTCCCAGGAGGCCTACAGAGGTCGCGACAAGCAAGGGGGATCCCGCCGTCATCGTCAAGGAGGCCAAGGCCTCCTCCAAACAAGACTGACCCGGCCTTGTCGTCGGGCCCCCACCGAAGCACCCCGGTGGGAGGCCGGCTGACGAAATTCGTCAGCGTGTGGGAGTCCATCTCCACTGACCGTTGGGTGCTGGACACCCTGACCAACGGGCACTCGCTGGAATTCCAAAAGAAGTGCCCTTGCATTCCTCCCGTGGCCAGGAAGGAGAATAACGTCCCTCAACTACTGTTGGAAGTAAAGGCGATGCTCAAAAAAGGTGCCATCGAGCTCCTCCCCAGGAGGCTCCGGGGCTCCGGAGTGTACTCAAGGTACTTCCTCGTCAGAAAGAAGACGGGCAGCTGGCGCCCCATCCTGGACCTGCGTCGGTTAAACAAATACATCAAGGCGCAGAAATTCAGGATGGTCACCCTCCAGCACGTGCTGGGACAGCTGGAGGAAGGCGACTTCCTATCGTCGTTGGACCTGGCAGATGCTTACTTCCACATCCCCATTCTAAAAAGGCACAGGAAGTTCCTCAGGTTCGTGGTTCAGGGACGCCACTACCAATTCAGAGCCCTACCGTTTGGATTAAAGTCGGCACCCAGGGTTTTCACCAAGTGCCTGGCACCAGTGGCGGCGCGGCTGCGCTTGCAGGGGATCCACGTCTACCCCTACCTGGACGACTGGCTAATCCAGGCAAGGTCAAGGGAACTCGCCGTCAATCATACGGCGAGGACCGTCCGGTTGCTCACAGAGCTGGGGTTCGCCATCAACTACCCCAAATCCCACCTGGTTCCATCGCAAGTAGCACTGTTTTTGGGGGCGAAGCTCGATACAGTGGAGCAATTGGCCACCCCTTCAGAGGAGAGGACCAAGACCATCCTGGGCAAGGTGCGGCGCCTGTTAGCCACGGACGTGGCCAGGGTGAGGTCCATCAAGTCCCTTCTCGGGATGATGTCCTCATGCATCTACCTTGTGCTCCTTTGCAGACTTCGGATGCGTCCGCTACAGGAGTTCCTCGACGCCCGCTGGGTTCAGGCGAGGGGCTGCTTCGAGGACAGGATCCCCCTCGACGAGGAGTTCCGTCGGGCGATCCTATGGTGGGGCACCCGGGCTCACCTCACGACGGGCACAGACTTTCAAACCCCAGCGTTTCAAGAGAAGGTGACTACGAACGCCTCTCTGGAGAGTTGGGGGGCCCACACCGGAGATCTCCACGCAACAGGCCTTTGGCTCCCGGAAGAGAGGTCCCTTCACATCAACTTCTTGGAGCTCCGAGCAGTGTTCTGGGCGCTCAAGTCGTTCTTCCGTCCCTCAAGGACAAAGTGGTGAGGATCTTCACAGACAACACCACCACGATGTTCTACATACGGAAGCAGGGGGGCACCAGATCCCCAGCCCTATCCAAGGAGGCCCAGGATCTGTGGCACTGGGCCGTCGCCCAGGGGATGTTTCTGGTTCCCTTCCACCTGGCAGGAATAAAAAAACACCATCGCCGACTCACTCAGCAGGGAGCTGCACTCGTGCCACGAGTGGGAACTGCTCCAGGATCAAGTGAATCGACTCTTCCAACTATGGGGCAAACCCCAGATCGACCTGTTCGCGACGGCTACAAACTCCAAGTGCCAGAGGTTCGCCAGCAGGTTCCCACAGCCGAGGAGCATGGGCGATGCTTTCTCGTTCCCTTGGGACGGCCTGTTTCTATACGTGTTCCCTCCATTGCCATTGCTGCTCCGCCTCATCAACCAGCTCAAGAAGTCCAGGTGCAGGATGATCCTCATCGCACTGGCGTGGCCGAGGCAGGTCTGGTTCCCGGACCTTCTGGATTTGTCAACGTCCCCGCCAGTCAGGCTGCCGGTGGACGCGGATCTTCTCTCCAGAGAAGGAGGCGCCACTCTCCACCACGACCCACAGTCACTGAACTTACAGGCCTGGCTCCTGCAGCACTAGAGTTTGGAGGGTACGATATCCCGGCTGAATGCAGAGAGGTTCTTGCAAAGGCCAGGGCGTCCTCAACTCTCAAGTGTTACGGTCATAAATGGAAGAGGTCCTCTGTCTGGTGCTTTGCACAGAAGATTAACCCTCTGCGAATTACGGCCCCTCAAGTGCTGCCGTACCTGCTGTCGCTGGCCAAGGCTGGACTGGCTCACGCCTCCATAAAGATACATCTGGCTGCCATCTCCCGATATACCAGGACGACGGGACGGGCGTCCTTGTGGTCTCATCGCCTGGTGAAGAAATTTATGAAAGGACTGTTCTGATCATTCCCGCCGGTGAAGGCTCCTGCCCCGGCGTGGGAGCTTAATGTGGTGCTGACCAGGCTCATGGGGGCCCCATTCGAGCCTATGCATTCTGCGCCTTTGAAGTTCCTGTCATGGAAGACAGCGTTCCTCGTGGCCATCACCTCTGCACGACGAGTGGGAGAGATTCAGGCCCTATCTCGCAAGCCTCCACACTTGACTTTTCATGACACGGGGTGGTGCTGAGGACGCACCCCTCCTTCATGCCCAAGGTGCCTGTCGGACTTCCACCTCAACGAGCCCTTGGTGTTACCAGTCTTCTTTCCGTCGCCTTCGACGCCGGCCGAGACGACTTTGCACTCGCTGGATGTAGCTAGAGCACTGAAGTTCTATGTGGACCGCACAAAGAGTTTTTGGAAGACGTCACAACTGTTTGTGAACTTTGGGTCTGTAAATCAAGGGAAGGCTCTCTCGAAGACATCCATTTCCAGATGGCTCACATGCATTGTCACCGATTGGCAAACCAACCGCTGCACGGCCGTCCGAGAGCCCATTCGACCAGAGCGATCGCTGCTACCACGGCGTTCCTGTCTGGTGTGCCCCTGCTGGACATCTGCAGGGCTGCTACGTGGATGTCGACGCACACCTTCACAAGATTCTACTGTGTCGATCGGGACTCCAGGGCGGAGTCCAGGGTCGGCCAAGTAGTGCTGCGCAACCTGTTCGCTTAAAGTGAGCTGGTGAGGAGGTAAGAGATGCTTAATGTTGAGTTGTTGCCACCTCTCCTGGTTGTGCATGTGTATACTGCTATGTATTCTTTTATTCATGAGCATGTGAATCCATGCCAGACCCCATGCTGGAGAAGGAACAAGTTACTTACTTGTAACTGTTGTTCTCCAGCATGGGTCTGGCATGGATTCACATGCGAACCCTCCCACCATACCCCTCTGCGGCTCTTCACTTGGTCATACTGCCACTTGGCGTGCTACCAAATCTGAGGATGGCTGTCAGAGGCGGGGCTTAGGGAGAGGGCAGTCATTGGCTGGGGGCAGTATGACCCAGAGATCAGTGATTGGTTACTACTAAGAAAGACAGATCAGAAACGAAACTGATATTGATTTTTTTCCTTTACCGAGGATTCCCGGCCTGACGACGGGGAATATTCATGAGCATGTGAATCCATGCCAGACCCATGCTGGAGAACAACAGTTTCAGGTAAGTAACTTGTTCCATGTGTTTTACCTTTGTGTTTCTTTAGGTTATGGGGTCTAACCAACTCCATAGGCATCATCTTTTTAATTTGTGTCACATAACACCCTCAGTGCAGTGTCACAGGGAAGCCTTTCAGGCTTTCCCAAGGTTTAACTACCTTCTCGGGGATAAACTACTGTTTCCCAGGGTACGTAAAGTGAAATTGACTTTACTAGTCTTTTAAATTCCTAGACACAGCACACCCTATCTTACAATAGAGTGCTGAGGGGTTACTTAGTATCCCCTGTGTCTAGATACTCATGTAGCATTCACATGCTACCCTTTCCTTTCAGAATGGCTGGTGGCAGTGGTTTTTATAACAAACTACCATGATTTTTCTTGAACCATGTTTTTCAAGATGGCACTGCACCTCCTTTATTAAAATGGTCCCCGGTCTTCTTTTTTCGCCATTACTTTGTGGAAAGGTCCTTCTCGATTTTTTCTTGCGCGCTAAACCAGGTTTGATCTCTTTGTTCATTTCGCCTTTGGCGGGCTTCTGGAGTGAACCCCACCTCTGACTCCAGAGTGTCTGTGGTAGGCAAGAAGTATGGGAGGTGCCCGACACTCCCTGTGCTTAGTCTCCTAGGAGTCCCAAATGCACTCTGTGATGATTGGCTGGTTGACTGTCCGGCAAGGACAGCCACCTTAGTGGGTGAGTGGCAGCTAGGCTGGAATGAATGGGAAAGAATTGAGTAAAAGGCAAGTCTTTTGGCTTGGAAGGCAGAGTCGACCACTGGATGAAGGAACTGAAGAAGAGCTTGAAGAGGACGTCTGCTGCAACTCCTGGACCGTTGGTTTGCCCGGTGAAGCCCTGCTGCAGTGCCCAGACAACAAGTTCGAATCGATAGAGAAGCCCCTGCAAAGATGACTTCTCCCTTTTGAATTGGTGGGACCAATCAACTCCAAAGTAAGCCACCTGGACACTCATCTCGGAACTGGTTGTATTTCCTCAGAGTTGCTGCAGGACACTGTAGAACCAGAGAGAGGGAAACCCGATTGTGTGCGTTACTTTTAAGCTGGCCTAAAGCGTTTGGAAGATCCTCTGGACTCCTACAACGTCAGACCGACCGAGTCTGACCCCCCCCTCAGCTGAGTGCAGGACCTCAGAATCCAGGACAGTCTACCTTGACAGCCAGGACCAGCGTTGTTACCAGTGCGGTAGATGAAACGCGAAACAGCCACTGAATTTGAAGTTTGCCAGTTGCAAGCTTTTGACTGTCCCAGTGCAGTGCAGGGGTCCCCCAACGCCGTCCCTCTTGTCCCCACGACTGAGGCCCAGGAACAGCGAGATCTGCAGGAACCGCCAGGAACAGAAGTCAACAGCTGCATCTTTTTCTTCATTGTAAGGTACTGTGAAAATAAGATTGAGAGACCTTACCTCTCACGGTGAAAGTGCTTCAAACTTTTGCACCCGCAGGCCTAATCTTCTTGTGACCCAACCTATGATTCTTCCTTTTACAAACCACTTCGAAGAACTTGTGCAGACACTTTTTTGTTTACTCACCAGAACTGCTTTATCCTATCCAAGACTTTAGCCCGTTGACTTTGGCCTAACCTATTGAATTGAACTGACTCTTCTGATGAACTCAAAGTATTTGCACTGCCTAGGAATAAGTGTGGTATTTTATGTTCTGATAACCTTTGCCTTTTACTCCTCTTGAAACGTATTCTGAATGCCAACAGTAAGATATTAATGTCCCCAGTACCCTTGTTACTAAAGTCACCTGTGGGTGTAGGTTGTGTCTGTGGGCCATCCCAAAAGGGCCTTGTCTGATTCAGAAACTTAGAGTGTACAGTATTGAAGTATATTTGTGTGTTACTATATGATTGCCTCCTTGGAATGAATGTTTTATAACTGACTTATAAATAAATGAATAAGTGTTTATCCAAGAAACCTTGTGTGTAAGAGTTTATTTGAACACCTGTGATTGTAAACCTCTGTGTAACATCATTACTGCTCACATTCCCCTGTTGAGATAAGCCTGGCTGCTCAACACGCTACCAAAACTGTGTAGTACAGACTTATTGTCAAAGCCACTTCCCACAGTTCCTTCCCCAGGAGTCTCCTCACCTTGGTCTTCACTGTGACTGGCGACTTTCTGTCTTCTCCTCCGGTCTTTCGGGGTTCTCTCCTCTTCAGTATCCTTCTTAAGGAGTCCTTTCCCCTTCTTGCGTTCGAAGAGATAGCGACGGTCTCCTCCGGAGGCCACCTTGACCATTATTGGAATAAACCGTCAGGTGAACCCTGGGGAGTCCGCCCCTCCCAAAACAGGGAAAAAGCCAGTAAGGCAGAAAAAACCCTGTGAGGCTGCAGGCGAGGATAGTTTGGAGGAATTGCGGATCCAGAGGCTTTAAAAGTCTTGAGGCCAATGTCCAGTTGATACTCCAATGGATGACAGCTACCGGACTGTGATTCCTTGGCAAGGATGAAGGAGCCCTGGGAGAGGCGATGGAGTGTGGAGCCACAAAGGGGAACTTCTATGCTTCCGAAGGATCAAACATAGGCACAGAAGACTGCAATCGGAGATAAGTTGTTTCGGTAGACAGGTAAAGGTATGGGGAGAGAGAGAGAGAGAAAACTCGTGAGCAATGGAGAGCAGTAGTGAGACCGTGAGAGTAAGAGAGGGTGAATGCGAGAGAGTATGAATGAGAGAGCGAGTGAAAGCTGGAGTGCGCGAATGAGAGAGAGAGTGAATGCAAGAGAGTATGAATGAGAGAACGAGTGAATGTGAGAGTGCGCGAAAGAAAGAGGAGGTGAAAGAGAAGGATGGCAAGACCGAGGGAAGCCGGAAAAGACCCCGAGCAACAGGGAACCGGAAAACCGGAACCTCGCCGACGGGGAAGACAGGTACCAGCCGAGCGAGGTAGAGGGTACTACGGGGGGCGAAGCTAGGCTGGAACCGAGGACCAGATAAGGGGGAAGGAAAGGAAAGGCAGGAGAGAACGGCCGTCGCCTATCGAGAAGGCGAAGGGCCGCGGAGATTAACCGAGAAAACAAAAGAGGAGCTCGGTATGTCAGGAACGGTAGTAGGCACAAAATCGAAAGTCAGCAAAGCGAGTTGCAACGCGACTTGCAGGGGGCGTGGCTTCCTTAAATGCAGCAGCAACAAAAAGACTGGACCGCTCACAGACAGACTGTTGGGACCTAATAGCGCCTCCATCTTGCCCATAACTTCCACGGTCTCAGCAGTGTGACAGTATGCCCTCTCCTTATCCCTTCTCCCCCGGGCTTCCCTGGGTGAAGGCGATGGAACAATCTGAGAAGGCGTGGAGCATGGATGTTACGTCTGGGCTCCCAAGATCGTTCTGCTGCGGAGTACCCTTTCCAATGGACCAGGTATTGTACAGTGCCATGTCTGTAACAGGAATCCACCAGCCTCTCCACTTCATACTCGTCAGGGTCCGGGTCCTCGATCCTCAAAGAAGAGGGTCTACGATGACTCGTAGGATCGGGAAAATAAGCCTTTAGGAGAGACGTATGGAAAACAGGGTGAATCCTCTTCATCCTGGGTGGTAATTGTAACCGAAAGGCCACAGGATTTACCTGGGACAAAATAGGGAAAGGACCTATGAAGCGGGCCGAGAATTTTCCTGGGTGAACCCAACGCGGGAGATATTTGGTTGATAACCACACCTTGGTTCCTACAGCCCAGTTAGGGTTAGGGGATCGCTTCTTATCCGCATACTTCTTGTAACATATCCGGCTTGCCTCCAACTTCTGTACAGCTTCCTTTTGGATGGTGCGGAGATCACGAAGATGTTGATCCACCGAGGGCACAGTAGTAGGAGGAATCTCAAAAAGAGGAATATGTCTCGGATGATACCCGTAGGTAAAAAAGAAGGGACTGATGCCTGTAGCAGAATGTTGGGTATTGTTGTAGGTAAACTCTGCCAGTGCTAGATAGGACTGCCACTTATCCTGCTCCTGATTGCAGAAACAACGTAGATATTGTTCGATGGTTGCATTTAAGCGTTCGGTCTGGCCGTTACTCTGGGGATGGTAACCAGAAGACAATGCTTTCTGAATCCCCAGAGAGCTGCATAACGCTGACCAAAAACGGGAGGTAAATTGGGTTACCCTATCCGACACTATGGTCCGAGGCAAGCCATGTTATCTCACTACGTCTCTCAGGAATACTTCGGCCGTCATGGGGGCGGAAGGCAAGCGATGTAAGGCAGAGAAATGTGCCATCTTGCTCAGGGAATCATTAGTCACCATAATTGCTGTGTATCCCCCCGAGGGGGGAAGATCTACAATAAAATCGGTAGATACATGTACCCAAGGCTGAGATGGTAGAGGCTCTTGTTGGAGCAGGCCCAATGGTCTGTGAGTGGTATTCTTGTTGGCCGCACATACTGGACAACTCATCACGTATGCCTTAGTGTCCTTTACCATTGTTGGCCACCAGAAATATCTAGAAGCCAGGCGTAGGGTTGCCCTCTGTCCCTTGTGACCCGCAGACGGAAGGTCGTGACACCAATATAGGGCTTGCGTTTGGAACTCCTTAGACGGTAGAAATAGGGTGCCTTGATGAAAGTACAACCCACCCCTCTTCACCAGGAGTGGTTGATACTCTGAAGACACATCGATATGATTAGTGGCAAGCTCTACTTCTTGTAGGAAAGAGCTGACCATTCCCAGGATTCTCTTGCCAGCAAGTATCCCATCCTGGCCCTGTTTCTCTTCCTCTTGGTACTCCAGGCTCCGAGAGAGAGCGTCCGCTAGAGCGTTCTCCTTTCCGGGAAGATATGAGATTTCAAAGTCATATTGGGAAAAGAAATAGGCCCATCGAGCGTGTCTGGAATTGCGACACTCCATTTGCTGCAATATCTTCAGATTCCGGTGGTCAGTATGAACCAGAAAGGGATGGGCAGCTCCCTGTAACAAATGTCTCCATTCAATACAGGCCTGTCGGATAGCCAGCAGCTCTCGTTCCAACACTGAGTAATTCCTTTCACTAGGTGTAAGTGTCCTAGAATAATAAGCCACCGGATGTTCCGCTCCATCTTTGCCGACTTGTAGGAGGGCAGCTCCAATGGCCCCTCCAAAGGCGTCTGTTTCAACCACAAAGGGGAGAGATTGGTTAGGTTGCACCAGAATGGGAGCAGTAGTAAAGGCTTTCTTGAGTACCAGGAAGGCTTGGTCGGCATCCTTATCCCATTCAAACTTCTGGCCCTTTTTTAGAAGACGAGTGATAGGCAAGAGTATGTCAGAGAAGTTAGGGATGAATCGTCTGTAAAAGTTGGAAAGACCCAAAAACCTCTGTATGTCCTTGGGACTCTTCGGAACAGGCCATCTAAGGACTGCCCTTACCTTCTCAGGATCCATCTGTACCCCCTCCTTTGAGACGATAAAACCTAAGTATGACACTGAGGCAGCCTCGAAAATGCACTTCTCTGGCTTGACCAGGAGCTGATTTTCCCTTAACCTTTGGAGGACCAGTGAGACATGCCTTCGGTGTTCCGAGAGAGAGGAGGAAAAGACCAAAATATCATCTAAATAGACCACCACTGAGGCATACAGCAAGTCGGAAAAAATCTTATCAACAAAGCGCTGGAAGACTGCCGGGGCGTTCACCAGGCCAAAGGGCATGACTCTATATTCGAAATGTCCCAGAGGAGTTCGAAAGGCCGTCTTCCACTCATCCCCTTTCTTTATTCTCAGCAGATGGTAGGCTCCCCGAAGGTCTAATTTGGTGAATATAGAGGCTCCTTCTACTGCTTCAAGTACCTCCTTTATGAGAGGCATAGGATATCTGTCTCGAATAGTCAAGCTGTTCAATCCTCGGTAATCTATACACGGCCTGAGTTCAGCAGAGCCCTTCTTTGGGATGAAGAACATTGAAGCCCCTGCTGGGGAGTGAGATTCCTGGATCAAGCCATTCTGTAGATTAGCATCTAGATACTCCTTCAATGCCCTTCTTTCTGGTAGGGACATCGGATACATGCGTCCAAACGGTACCGATGCTTCAGGTTTCAAATTGATGGCACAATCCTCTGCTCGATGTGGGGGTAAAGTACGGGGTAGTATATCCTCAAAGATCTCGGCATACTGCTGGTAATAAGGAGGGATCGTTTGAACCACTGCCGAGGAGGTTGGAACAGCAACCCCCTTCCCCCTGAAAGGAGATGTCTGGGGGAGACACGAAGTGGAACAATATGAAGACAGAAAACTTACAGTATTAGTAGCCCAGTCTATCCTGGGATTATGCTTGCGCAACCAGGGTATGCCCAGGATGACGGGAAAATGGGCAGCTCTGATGACATCAAAGGTAATTTGTTCCTGGTGTTGAAACAAAGACATAGTGGCTGGACAAGTCTCTTGAATGATAGGTCCAGAAGAGAGAGGAGCTCCGTCTACACCCTCTACCGGTAAAGGACAGTCTTTCTGAAGTAGGGGAATAGCTTGTTCTTGAACCCACTGAATATCAATAAACTTTCCAGCAGCACCGCAATCCAGCATAGCCAAGGTTTCTAGTGAAGCAAGAGATCCGAAAGTCAGATGAACTGTAAATACCATGAGTCTATGGTCCTCTTTCGGCTTATCCTGCTGCCTGAAATTGCAGGGATTAATCAATTCCGCCCGGTTCCTTTCCCTGCTCAAGACCGGGGAGATGCGTTTCCCGACCGTCGCGGGGGTACCTCGGGGCAACTCCTAAGCAGATGCTTAGAGGATCCGCAGTACATGCAAAGACCCTGTTCTCTGCGTCTTTTTCGTTCCTCGGGAGTCAACGGGCCCCTAGTTGATCCTATTTGCATAGGTTCCTCTGTCTGCGATCGAGTAGGAGGATTTGAGGCGGGTATTCCGATAGTCTGATGTGGTCTGAACCTCCTCCTTTCTAATCTTCGCTCCTGCAATCTAAACTCCAACTGCAGAGACATCGTGACCAACTCTGGAAAGGAAGCAGGACGTGCCATCCGGGCTAGTTCGTCCTTGAGTTCATCATGTAATCCTCGTCGGAAGAGGGTCTGTTGGGCTGAATCTGGCCACCCCGCCTCCGTAGCCAACTTCATAAATGTGGAGGCGTATGTCTGTACACCTTGATTTCCCTGACGGAGATCCAGGAGGGCTTCATATGAAGAATATTGGACCTCTGGTCGTTCAAATCTGTTCCGCAACAATTGAGTGAACTGTGCGTAGTCATTAACCGCAGGATTTGCTTGCGCTATCAGTGGAGTAGCCCAGGCCAAAGCATTGCCCACTAGGTTGGAGACCAAAAACCCAACCTTGGCCCTATCGAGTTCATAGGCCTTAGGTCGAAAGGTAAAGTAAATCATACAGGCTTCCAAAAATTCTTTCAGGAGTTGCGGACTGCCATCATACTTCCCGAAGGAGAACGTCAGGGGAGGCAGGTCACCTCGGAAATCCTCTCGAGCCGCCACCTGTTGACGTAAGTTGATGTTCTCTGTTCGAAGGCTCTGAACCTCCGCCTGGAGACCCTGAATCGCTGTTACCATCTCCTGGTATTGTTCCAAGGAGGCCATCGTACTCGTTAGGCGTTGCAAACTGTCAAAGCCACTTCCCACAGTTCCTTCCCCAGGAGTCTCCTCACCTTGGTCTTCACTGTGACTGGCGACTTTCTGTCTTCTCCTCCGGTCTTTCGGGGTTCTCTCCTCTTCAGTATCCTTCTTAAGGAGCCCTTTCCCCTTCTTGCGTTCGAAGAGATAGGGACGGTCTCCTCCGGAGGCCACCTTGACCGTTATTGGAATAAACCGTCAGGTGAACCCTGGGGAGTCCGCCCCTCCCAAAACAGGGAAAAAGCCAGTAAGGCAGAAAAAACCCTGTGAGGCTGCAGGCGAGGATAGATTGGAGGAATTGCGGATCCAGAGGCTTTAAAAGTCTTGAGGCCAATGTCCAGTTGATACTCCAATGGATGACAGCTACCGGACTGTGATTCCTTGGCAAGGATGAAGGAGCCCTGGGAGAGGCGATGGAGTGTGGAGCCACAAAGGGGAACTTCTATGCTTCCGAAGGATCAAACATAGGCACAGAAGACTGCAATCGGAGGTAAGTTGTTTCGGTAGACAGGTAAAGGTATGGGGAGAGAGAGAGAGAGAGAAAACTCGTGACCAATAGAGAGCAGTAGTGAGACCGTGAGAGTAAGAGAGGGTGAATGCGAGAGAGTATGAATGAGAGAGCGAGTGAAAGCTGGAGTGCGCGAATGAGAGAGAGAGAGAGAGAGAGTGAATGCAAGAGAGTATGAATGAGAGAACGAGTGAATGTGAGAGTGCGCGAAAGAAAGAGGAGGTGAAAGAGAAGGATGGCAAGACCGAGGGAAGCCGGAAAAGACCCCGAGCAACAGGGAACCGGAAAACCGGAACCTCGCCGACGGGGAAGACAGGTACCAGCCGAGCGAGGTAGAGGGTACTACGGGGGGCGAAGCTAGGCTGGAACCGAGGACCAGATAAGGGGGAAGGAAAGGAAAGGCAGGAGAGAACGGCCGTCGCCTATCGAGAAGTCGAAGGGCCGCGGAGATTAACCGAGAAAACAAAAGAGGAGCTCGGTATGTCAGGAACGGTAGTAGGCACAAAATCGAAAGTCAGCAAAGCGAGTTGCAACGCGACTCGCAGGGGGCGTGGCTTCCTTAAATGCAGCAGCAACAAAAAGACTGGACCGCTCACAGACAGACTGTTGGGACCTAATAGCGCCTCCATCTTGCCCATAACTTCCACGGTCTCAGCAGTGTGACACTTATACCAAAGGTTGGTGTACACCTGAAGTCATAGTTGTGTGTAGTTTTCCCAGAGGGTACTGCATACAAACTTTGCTTCTTCCAGGTCTGTTTCACCAGTAGCTGGTTCACCACTTTCTGGTTGATCCTCCCACTCAGCCTCAGCTGGTGGAGGAGCCATAGGTGTGACTTTGGACTGTCCTCTCAGGCATGTCCTTGTCCTTTGAACAGGTGTGACACCTTTCTTTTTTCCTGAGACCTTGGGTTTCCCTTTCGTCTCCTTCTTTGTCCTGGAATTAGAAGGGTGTCCTTCCTGTGGACTGGAAGTTATAGGAGATTCTGTAACTTTCCATTGAGAGTCATCTAATGTTGCCTCTCTGGCCAATCTAGTCTGCTCCTGTTTCCTCTTACTGGGACACCTGGGGGTGCTTGATACAACTCCAAGAGTCTCTAAGTCATTCCCCAGCAGGACTCTCCCAGGCACCTCACTTTGTACACTGGCAGGTATTCTTACAGTCATATTGTTGCAGTGGATGAGATCCGGTAGTATTGGAACCATCTGGACAGGGCCTCCAGCAAGCTTAGTGGGGCCTGTGGGTGCCTTAGCAACATCCTCAGGCTTGAAAAAGTTTTCATCTTCTACTGTAATGCTGGCCCCAGTGTCTCTAATGACAGGGGTTTCCTGACCATTCACAAGTACACTGTCCTTGTAATATTCTTTGGTATTATCTGGAATAGAGGTATACACATCTATATTATGCTGTTCCCACAGACCCTGGGATGCTAACAAAACACTTGCTGAGACTCCAATGGGTTCTTGAGCCAATAGTTGAAAGTTACCACTTACCATATGAACTTCTTCCTCAGGGATGAAGGCTAAGGAGGCAGTGTGGACCCCTGAATGTTTACCCTTGCACCTGGGATTCCCTTTCACATGGTCAGTTGACCCACAAGCATAACATTTACCAGATGATTAAACAAATGGGGGCTTCTTCTGACCTCCCTCTGGTTTGGCACCAGAGGTTTCAGTAGACTGACCTGGTTTACCCTTTTTCTGTTTGTGGCCCTTTATTGGGTGGTTGGAAGTGAATTCTCTTTCCTATCTTTCTTGTGCTGCTTACACTCATCCTTTTAATGCGTGGCCCCAGAATCCTTGTGAGTGACCATGTTGGCAGCGCTCAAGTTAGAAACCTTTGTTAACTTTTTGTGATCAATCTCATTGGAGTCAACCAAGTCCTGTCTCGGCTCTGGAGAGCAGGCCTCAAAAATAGACGCAACAAAAACAGATTTCTCATTCCTTCAAAGGTTTTTGCTCTGTAACCCTTAACCCAACCATCTAAGTTTTTCAAACATTCACACACCCATGTAGCCCAAGGGGTACCATCAGTCTTTTTGAGGGTCCTAAACCTCTTAAAGCACTGGGAAGGAGTTTTCCCAAATCTGGATATCAAGGCCAGCTTCACATTCTCATACCTGTGTCTTTCAAGTTCACCCACCTCCATTACAGCATCAGTTGCAATCTGGGGGAGCCTAGACAAAAGCCACGGAATCAGCTGATTCCCTGTGAGACCCTGAATCCCATGATCATACTCAAAGGCACCCAACCAATCCAAAATATCAAGTTTCACATCATACATACTCGCTTCTTCTTTGGGCAAGCAAAGCCTATTGGGACTGGAAGACCTAGAGGACTCTGGGAGGGAAACATTTTCAAGGGACAATCTTTTCATTTCAAGACCATGTTGCATTTCCAATTGCCTGAGTTTGATGTGCAGGTGGTTGGCTTCAGCTTGAGCTTGCAACCTTTAAATTCCAATTAAACTGTCATTGTTTCAAGAGACACATATTCTGGACGCAGTGTTGTGCCTTGGGGGGTCCCAGTGGACATGGTATGAGGCAAAAGGGCAGGTTTTGTGCAAGGAGGGGCTCCTATCCTGAGACTTCTCTACCTCATCTGGCTCGTCTACTACAATAGAGTTAGACTCTGTACTGTCATCCTCATTATCATTTTCCACATTTTCTGGATTAGTAGGGGTTACAGGCCTACTATCCAAACTTTGGTGATTCAATAACCTTTTTGAAACTCATTTTTCTTTACTTTTACAGTTAGATTCCTGACTTTACACATTTATTTCAGTTAATCTGCTGTTAAGATGATCAGGGCTTCCTGCTTGAAGTTATCCATATTAGGCATGTTACAATTGCTTTTCTGATGGAGCTTAGCCTTGTGGAGGTTTAGTTGAACACACGCAAAGCAAAATACTCAATGTAACAACTCTACAATCGATCCTCACCGCTTGCCACCAGTGTTAGGCAATATTGTATGTAGTAACCCTGTGGGAGTCTACACTAGCCTTGTCCTCTTGGCAATAGTTAACCCAATCATTAGTGTAGGCCTGTACTACACTAGTTGGTAGAGTGACTGAGCATTGCAACAGGGCAAGGTTTAAAACGTCAAGGAAAGTATTTTGCCTTCCCTACCATTATTTCTACAGATTTGTAACACCACAAAACCAGTTCTAGGGAGAAATAGTTAACATTGACACTCTGTCACATTCATCAAAGATAACCTGATTGATACAACGTACTGGCTGACCCTAAAGGAAGAACACCCTGACCCCTGTCAGGAGTGCCTTGCCCTAGGTGGGAGGTGGTGCGCCACCTGTCTAATAGGGATAGCAGGAGAAAACACTGTCCCTCATCACTACTATCCTCATTTATTGTATCAAAATGAAAGATGGTATATTTGATTATTAAAAACCCAGAGGACAACCTCTCAATTAATGTAGAGACAGGACTGTTTATTAGATCCCGTCTATTTCCCAATTGTGTGAAACGTGCTACCCAGGGATTTGGCCTAAGTGTTTTATTCACCCACGAGGATCAAAAGTTCCAAACAAGAGTGGTTGTGCCCGGATGGGTAAGTATGTAAAAAGTCCCATACGCTCGTTACACCTTCAAAATGTGATCACAAAACGTGAGTATAATTATTCTGAGGCCGTATCCTCAATTATTCTATAGGATATCGTAGTGGTCATTACAGCACTCATGACCAATTGGGTCGACCGGTTTCAATGGCTAATTCAATTTGTGCCATCTTCTTCAGGAACGATTGATTTACAGTGATGTTTCTAGTTCCAGCATATATCTGTATTGGCAGATAAGGCGAGCTCCTCCGTCCCCTGGAGCCAGCTATTGACTGTTACTTCTTTGGCTGGGGATGTTGGTCGGCGTATGACACGCTTTCCCATTTTGCGTTGCATGTATGGAACAGCTAGTTGTTCTTGCAGTAGCTCTGCTCGCTTATTCACCAGCCGCCGGTAACTCGGCTGAAAAGCATAGCGAGTTACCGGTGCACCAAGCAGAGTACCCTAGAGTACTGAGTGCTGTAATGCTCCAGGACTCTGCCCTACCCTTCTCAAGCAAACTCTGCTGAACACCATTGGACTTCACTTCAGTATCCATTCTGGGTACATTAACCCCATCTGTACACTTTGGACTCTTACTTTTGGCTTATACTGTTAGTATAACTTACTAACACGCTGTTCTTTTCTTTATTTCTTTAGCCACGCCTCCTATCTCGTGGTTGTTACAAAAGTAGCAGGCTCGCGCACCAGCGTGCATGCGCACCAAGCAGAGTACCATAAGTACTGACTGATGACCGCTGTGCAGTGCAGCAGTGCAGTGCCTTTCATCTTGCATCATGTAGTCATGAAACTAAAAGACCTTTGCATTCTTTGATCCATTCGCTAATTCTGCTGGCACCCACTGGTTTGCCATCACGTCAGTTACTTAAGCATGCCGGCTTATCGACTGACATCTGGTATGCCTATTCGCCCCCTGCCTATCATTCTTTTGAAATGCCACTTCTGAAACCCCCATCCAGCGCGCATTCCCTCGCGCCTCATCGCTGCCACAGCCTCCTACCATCAAGGCAGATATTAGGAATTACCTCTGTGTAAATGAAGAAGCACTGGAGTCACTCCATATCCACTCACCTATCCAGGTGAGCAAAAACCGGCCCATGGCTTTTCTTGGCGCAAATCCATTAGCACGTGCCAACAGTGATATAAACCCCCTGCTTTCAGACACGACGATGCAGGCGCAGAGGCAAGGCAAGATGCCTCCTATAGACTCTTCTCACCACAGGGGTGTAGACTACCCCCACCCTCCCATAGCACAGACAGGAGAAAGGCCCGTCACTATCCATATGATGGATTCCTCAACAAACCCCCTACTTTTCTCCCAAGTTGTACAACAAACCTTGGCTCTAAGCCCAGCTCTTAGACAATCGTTACAAACGCTGCCAGTATCATGTAACTCTCCATGCGCTTTCTCTCGCATTCAAACACATTCCACTCACATTTAACCTCACAATCTAACTGCAGCAGACCCTGAACAAGAGCGCCTTCCTCCTGCTGCTTTAAGACTCTCCAACTCGCCACCCCTATTTTCTAATGACTGCCCTAATCACAACACTGCCAATTTAGTCTGAAGCCTCCTTCACCAAGCCCGCCACACGCCTTCCGCCTGGTTTCTCCTCCGCCTCTAACTTTGCGCTTGATTCACCCCTCACTGCAATCAACTCGAGCACATTTACTTTAATAAAATTGTACGAAATACTAGATGAAAAAAACACCTCCCAGATCTCATCACTATATGCTCTGTCAAACAAATTAGATTGGCTAGTTTAGAACCTTCCTGCATTGATGTTGTCTATTCTGGCTGCTGATAAAACCAAAACTTGTGATGAAGCTCTACCCTGTCTCTACCCTGTGGCTATGCCAGCACCTGGGACAGAAAGTGATTCCATGCCTAAGTCCCCTGCCCCTGAGCCAATCACCCCAGTGTCATCTGCTGCCCACCATGCTCCTGAAAATTCTAATCTTGCTCCCAGATCAGAAGCTGCGCAAATGATCTCTCCCGTTGTTACCCCGTTCTATGATGTGTTCTGCCCTGGTGCTGAAGGCAGAAGGAGGAAAAGGCAGAGGAACAGGAAGCGCAAATCTATAATCTGCATTGATCCCGGCATCAAGAAAATGAAAAAACAAAAACATGTCCGTGGCAACCAAAAAAAACCCAGCAACTCCAAAACAAAAGCCTTCATTGTAAAAATTACCAACCCCACTAACCCTGCGCCCTCCAATGATAAATGTGGATTGGGTCTTAGTGCCCAAAAAGCGATGACGCAGGTGAGGCATTGGCTTCAGCTCTCCCTCCTGAGTTGCTCTTGGCATCATCACGAGGTAAGACTGATAATGAGCTTCATTCTGGCTACAATCTTCCTTTGAATGATATCCTTGATGATAAAAGGGCAGAACATGTTAACAACACAAATTAAGATCTTATGAACTTGTCTGTATACTCCAATAATTCACCTCTGATAATGGAAATTGTTCATCAAAGCCTCAACAGCTCTAAGCCGTTATCGACTAAACCAAAACAAACTTTCTGTGTGAATTTGAAAGTTGATATTTCATCATTCAAAACTTTAGCTCAGAAGGCGATGAGCATTCCTATTTTGTCAAAAGGTCCGGCTCTCCCTTATTCAACCAGCCGCACTCACGAGGCTCCTCGTTCCCATTCTCCTTCGACCCTACAAGCAGGTGTCTCCCTTGACACAAATCAAATCCCTTGGGACAAACAGTCTACAGAACCTGCACAACTAGACACAGAGCTAATAACATTCACTATGCTGGACAGAGTACACTCAGATCCCTATCCTAATAGATTGACTCTCATAACACTATTTCATTCCATTTCAGCCTTGCAACACATAAGATCAGATGATGTAGAGTCTGTGAGGTACCCCGTTCAGTTCTGTCAAAGGCAGAGGAGAGATCAAGTAGGAGGAGGACAGAGGGGAGATTAGAATCAAGGTTAGAGAGCAGGTCTTCACGGATGTTCAGGAGAGCAGTTTCTCTGCTTCTGGCTGCTCTGAAGCCAAACTGATGTTCATGGAGACAACCAACATTCAGTGTGAGAGATGGCCAGCTTTTCCAGGAGTTTGCCCAGGAAAGGAGTGATTGAGACTGGACGATAGAGATTGGACGATAGAGATTGGACGATAGAGATTGGACGATAGAGATTGGACGATAGATAGCCAGAAGGGAGGCGGTCTGCTGAGGGTTTCTGAAGGAGAGGGTGCACAAGAGTGCTTCTGGGGGGAGTGGAAGTGTCCAGAGGCAAAGGAGTGGTTGCAGAAGTCAGCCAAGGTTGGATCGAGGGTGTCAATATGGTCCTTGATGGTTTTGGAAGTACATGTTTTGATGAGTTTTCATAGATCAAACTTGTCTAGAAACCTTATCAGGGGAGAAGATAGGAAAGGCAGAGAAGAGAGGGGGGGGGGTGGCTGCAGGGGGCAGGAAGAAGGGGAGATACTGGAGGGAGAAGCGAGAGAAACTGAGAGGGTGAACAGGATAGCCTGGGTTTTAGAGATGAAGTGAGAGGCCAGGGCCATACAGGGGGCAGAAATGCGGGCTTGTATGTGAGCTCTCTTCTTAGTGAGGACAGAGAGTCGGTATTGCCTTTGGAGCAGGTGGCAGGCCAGTTTGTCAGTGGATGTACAGGATGCCAACTATTTCCTCTTAGCCACCCTACACTTGCGTTTAAGGGTGACAAGATTTGAGTCGTACCAAGAGTTGCACTTGGCTTTAGGCTTCATGCATGCAGAGTGGGAGTGGGAGTGGGAGTGAGGGATAGAGGGATAGAGCGAGACCAGACATTCAAAGGAGGAGTAGGCCTGCATAGGGATAATAGAGGCAGGAATCCACTCTGGCAAGATCAGGGCTACACCCCCACTGGAGCGGTTGGATCTAGGTGCAGAGAGGATCTTGTAGCCATCAGGAAGGAGAGTGTCAAAGCCCGTGACAGAGCTCGGTGTGACAGTTCTTGATGAGATCAAGGTCAATTCTTCCAGGAGATGGCAGATGTCAGAGGAGTGTTTGACAGCTGAGTGAGAGGTAAGAGTGGCAAAGGTGGAGAAGGTTGCCATCCTTGAAAGACTTCTGGGGAGGGGTACACATCAGAGGTGCTCCCTGCGGAGGTGTAGGAGCTCAAGGAGGGGCAGGGGAGGTAGGAGGAGAGGGCAAGGTAGCCGAGGGGGAGGAAGAGGGCGCCAGAGTAGTTGCAGAGGGTGGAGGCAAGGAAGCTGAAAAAGGGAGAGAACTCCGGGATGATCACGGCTTCATTGTGGAACTGCATGTGATGGTTGTTTACGCGGAGGGGCAATGGTGGGGACCTGGGAAAGGATGGACGAATGCACTTGAAAGGCTTCCAGGGCTTTGCAAGCTCTTGAAGTAAGTGCTATATTTTGCAGCCATCTTTTTCCATCCCACCTGCAGATACAGGCTGTCTCACCAAGTTGTGAAGGAGGGAGTAGAAGGATTAGGAGAACGTAAATTACCATGATGGTAATTTGTCATATATTTCTCAAATCAAGTAGCATTGGACAGAGAGGCCAGCTCAGCAATAATACAATTACAGGTCATTTTGTTCTGAAATCATTTAATCTTCCCCATAATAAATGATTTTTTTCTAAATGGGTTGAAGGACTCCATTTATTGCATGTTACAACAGGAATACATTATTTGCTAAGGATCACATACCTAAGTTTAATGAAGCAGCAATTTTAACTCACGTTGCAATTTAGACACTTAGCCACCTTCCTTCCAAGCTCTATGTAGTTAATTTTTTTTAATGCAAGGACAACAATAATATTGTCTTGTAGAGATTACACAATTACAATAGAAACCAACTTGACACTATATAATTCTTATGGAAACATGTTAAGCCAAAATAATATTGGCTGTCTTTTCTACATCCTAAATGGCAAACCAAGTCCCTGAATCCATAATAACGTCAGCACTTGAAATCTCCTGTTTTGCACCACTACACCTTCAGCACTAAGAATAAGAAGCACACTGAAGAGGCTGTGATAGGAGGCCACTTGGGTAGACATAGCATGTCACCAAATCCCAGCCTGCTCTTATGTATAATGTTGACTAGAAACATGAATGCAAACCCTTTCTATGCAGGTCAAATCAAAATCCATGGTGTCAAAGAGCTTACCTGGAAAAGGAAGCTTTATGGAGAACTCACTTTAAAGCTCATCAGTCGTGGTGCTGTGTGCGGCAGTCAGGGTGTTGTGTGCATCATTCTGGGTGCGATGGGGGTATCTCTAGAAATGATTGAAGCTGATTATACGGCCCTGTGTGTTGAAATAAGCAGACAAAACTCACCACAAACGTCCTCTAAGTAGCAAATCTAGGCACACAACTAGCCAAAAATCACTTCCAATAGGTGAACATGGCAACACTTCCCAAGCCTCAAGCATAAGAGCACTATTGGTGCACCACCGGACACATTAGACTACCAAGCACATCTTCCATTGGTGTCTGCTCGCAGAGCTGGGCGCTGCCTGCCGGGCAGGCCCCAGGAATGACATCATGTTTGAAGTCTGCTTCCCTTTAGGCACCGGATGAGAACGGAGAGGAGGAGCTTTGGGTCCCTTGCAGTTAATCAGAGAGTACCTGAGCCCAGGAAAGAACATGCATTACATTCATGACTTTCCACTTGGAAGTAATGGATTTCTGTGTGGTTGATATCAGTATGTGGAAGAAACATCCTTTAACTCTTGGAGTACATACCAATTAAAAGAGATGATTTAAAAATGATCAGATGTAATATGGGATTTAAGCTTAAGCTCAGGTCGGACCTGGCGGGCAGAGCGGCACCCGCGAGCACAGCATGTCGGATGCACCGGCACCGTTATAAACGGTGCCGGTGCATCCGACCTCCCCATTCCCATTGAGCCATATGGGGTTCCAATGGGAATGGGGATTTCCTCATTATAGACACCCGTCAATGGGGATGGACCGGGTCTGCCAAAGTCGGAATGCTCACGTTCATCCCAAATGGCGGGTGCCGATAAACTCACGAGTTTGGCGGCAGCCGCGCTGTTTTTAATGGCACGGCTACCGCCCAACTCGTAATGAGGCCCATGGCCTTCTTAGAAGCCAAAATAGTGGTGAAACACATGTCAAGGATTATTGAGGATAAGAATTTTTGAGAAAAAAAACTAAAAGAAGATGAGGATTATTAAAGACGAGACCAAGAAGCAAGGCATATTTCTTATGAAAATAAGATGTAAGAAGGACCAATTGCGGATTTAATAAGCTAAATTGACACATTTGAAAGCAACAGCATGACTGTGAACATTGAATTTGATGTAAGCACTGCAATATTTGGAAATTGAAACCATTTAATAAATTGTGGGGATAACTGAACAGCTGAAATCTACTGTTATTAAACAAAAGGCAATATTGACACTACAATAACCACGATTATCAATGCCTAATTCACTATTTAGAAATAAGAGCAGTTTATTTCTAGTGGATTACTAAGCAGAAAAAGGCCAAAACAGGAAGCTAATAATGTCATATTTGTGTAGTTGAAGAATTATGTAACTGCTCCTTAATATTTTGCAACTACTGAGAACCAGTCGGCCAGTTAGTGATGCTTGCGACTGTGAACATGCAGAAACTAATCATGTGTTTCTCCTTTTACTTCAATAGGTGATTGATGTCCCCAAAAAACACAAGATTGATTGTCAAATTCTCTGGACTAATGCAGTGCAAAACTTCATTGATGCAATGTGCAATTTCCTAACATCTTAGAAGCAGACACGTTTGTGGTCCAAATTTCTTTTTAGATTATTGAGGGATTGAGAAGCCTATAAAATACATGATGAGTTTCATTCATTCAACACATGTGTAGTATCCAGCAACACAGAACTACAATAAATATCCAGCTTTACAGAGCAATGATAGCAACAGTGCTTGATGTGCAGTAGGACTTTCTCTTGCCTATTCCGGAGGGAACACAAGCGAGTGCTATTTTATATACGTTCTGAATGTGAGATTAGTTTATACAATTTTGCAAAACACCTGTAAATGGTGGAACAGTATCCATGCACTGAATATTTTAAAATCTTCAGCCAGAAGAAACATCTCTCTGTCACTAGAAAAGTCCTACACATGGGAAAGCTTTTTTGCGTGTTGAATCTGGGAAAAGGTTCAGTGGAACAAGTCAACCTGACAAAATAATCTGGCAAAATATAAGTGAAAAACCTTACCAGCGCACTGAATTTGGGAATAAAGATATGCTTATTTCCCCCCAGAGGACACATTCAGGTGAGAAACCTCATGAGCAGACTGAATGTGGGGAAGGGTTTGCAATGAAGGGTTCTCTTACTCAGCATCAAAGTACACATACAGGTGAGAAACCACATGACTGCACAGAATGTGGGAAAAGATTTGCTCAGATGGGACAGCTTACTCTGCACCAGAGGACGCATACAGGTGAGAAACCTCATGAGTGCACTGAATGTGGGAAAGGATTTGCTAGGAAGAGGCTGCTTACTGTGCATCAGAGAACACATACAGGCGAGAAACCACATGGCTGCACTGCATGTGGGAAAGGATTTGCTAGCAAGCAAAGTCTTACCTACCACCAGAGAACGCATACCGGTGAGAAACCTCATGACTGCACTGAATGTGGGAAAGGATTTGCTCAGAAGGGACAGCTTACTCTGCACCACAGGACACATACAGGTGTGAAACCTCATGAGTGCAGTGAATGTGGGAAATGGTTTGCTCTGAAGGGACAGCTTACTGTGCACCAGAGAACACATACAGGCGAGAAACCACATGACTGCTCTGAATGTGGGAAAGGATTTGCTAGCAAGCAACATCTTACCTACCACCAGAGAACGCATACAGGTCAGAAACCTCATGAGTGCACTGAATGTGGGAAATGGTTTGCTCAGAAGGGACAGCTTACTCTGCATCAGATAACACATACAGGTGAGAATCCTCATGAGTGCACTGAATGTGGGAAAGGATTTGCTTGGAAGGGGCTGCTTACTCTGCACCAGAGAACACATACAGGCGAAAAACCTTATCAGTGCCCAGAATGTGGGAAATGGTTTGCTATGAAGGGTTCTCTTACTCAGCATCAAAGGACACATACAGGTGAGAAACCACATGACTGCACAGAATGTGGGAAAAGGTTTGCTCAGATGGGACAGCTTACTCTGCACCAGAGGACGCATACAGGTGAGAAACCTCATGAGTGCACTGAATGTGGGAAAGGATTTTCTAGAAAGAGGCTGCTTACTGTGCACCAGAGAACACATACAGGCGAGAAACCACATGACTGCACTGAATGTGGGAAAGGATTTGCTAGCAAGCAAAGTCTTACCTACCACCAGAGAACACATTCAGGTGAGAAACCTCATGAGTGCAGTGAATGTGGGAAATGGTTTGTTCAGAAGGGACAGCTTACTGTGCACCAGAGAACACATACAGGCGAGAAACCACTTGACTGCACTGAATGTGGGAAAGGATTTACTAGCAAGCAACATCTTACCTACCACCAGAGAACGCACACAGGTGAGAAGCCTCATGAGTGCAGTGAATGTAGGAAATGGTTTGCTCAGAAGGGACAGCTTACTGTGCACCAGAGAACACATACAGGCGAGAAACCATATGACTGCACTGAATGTGGGAAAGGATATGCTAGCAAGCATCAGCTTACCTACCACCAGAGAACGCATACAGGTGAGAAACCTCATAAGTGCACTGAATGCGAAAAGAGATTCATTACGAAGACGCATCTTATTCGTCACCAGAGAACACATACAGGGGAGAAACCTCATGAGTGTACTGAATGTGGGAAAAGGTTCAGTCGGCAGGATGGTCTTGTTAACCATCAGTTCTCGCATACAGGCGAGAAACCTTTTTGAAAGGTGTAATACAGGTATTACTGGTTGACCTGTAGAGAAACTGTAAAGTAAAAATTCATATTTAACTTGACATTAATTGCAATGTGCAAAGAAGTGAGAACTACAAATAGGACTGTTTTAGTTGCAGTACTTTTCTAAAAAATGGGAGTGGGTTACATTTTTACACGCTCACAAAGTAGTTTTAATGTCAACTTGAAAACATATGGAGTATCATTTTCCAAATTCAAATTATGTGGAACCCTCTTTAATACAATTGGAGAAAGATGTAGTCTCACGTGGCTGATTGGACTAAGCTTGGCCCAATACACGTGAAAAGGCAATGTTCATCAAGGGGGAAAGCTGGAATCTCCAACATTCCTCCGGAAGTCAGAATGTGCAAGACATGCATGCCCCACCTGGAATGCCCTTCTAGCGGAACACTGCCTGGAATCTCCAACATTACTCTGGAAGTCAGAATGTGCAAGACATGCATGCCCCGCCTGGAATATCCTTCAAGCGGAGCATTGCCTGGAATCTCCAACATTACTCCGGAAGTCAGAATGTACAAGACATGCATGCCCCGCCTGGATGCTCTTCTAGCTGAACACTGCAGTGTTTCTCCTTTTGCAGCAAATTGCAGGGTCCCCACTAGTGTCCAAAACTATTGCTTGTCTTTATTGCAGCGCTTAAGATTAGTGTATTGTACTTCCATGTGCCGACGCTAGGCCATGGAACTATTTCATAAAGGAGGATGCATGGCCACTTTCAAAGCACTATTTTTTAAGAAATTGGTTTGGTGTGAAGGACGTGGTGAAGATGTCAAGTGTTGCATTAAATGAAATGGAAAATAATTTTAATCTTCTCTGAACTGTGAAACAATATAACATATGTGTACATTTGAAAATGAAGTGGTACATTTCTGCCTTAATTGAAAGGGTTTTAGACGTAATGATATCCTAGCCGTTCTCTCTAAATTCCAAGAAGGAATAGTGTACACAAATGTTTACCAAATGAAATTGATCCTGGACAAGCTGGCATGTCTACCTTAAACTCTACCAACCTAAGGTCATAAACTGAATGAAAAGCTGTTTATAAGAATATTGAACTTTAGATCAAATGTCATTATGTATTAAAGTTATAAATAAATAGCTAGTCCCTCCATTTGTATGTTAAATCTCTTTCTTTTTTCTGGCGTCACTTTTGTGTAAACTGGTTCCTGGATCAGAGGCGATTCATTTGTTTTAATTATTGGGGAGAACGGCTCCATTTCAGTTTGATTTCATTTATTATTTTATATATGTTTATAAAACCCTTTCTATTTGATTTATTTATAGGATATTTGTAAGGCCTATATAACAAATGGGGTTTCAAACATACACACATTATTTTATGTTTCCAGTTCTTGACATCTACTTTGCATAAAATCACATTGGAACAATAAAAAACCTATATACATTAAAAGAGCAACACCAAAATCTCATCATCACATTAGAACCCATAAGCAGTCTTGCTGTCCCCAACAGCTAAAATATTGACAAATACAATTTACCCAAAAGTCCTGTTCTCCGCATTCCTCATAAATTTGTTTAAAACGTGCACTACAGCAATAATCCATTTTTGGTAATTGCTCATTACCAACCATGCATTCACCAAAACCAGGATATATTCTAAAACCAAATTTCTTGTATAGTCACACTCTGTTATTACATGTTTCCAAGATGCCTTGGATATTACAGAAGCAACACCATTCTCTTAACAAACCTTTTCTTGTGCCCCAAAATTACATTGTATGCAATTGATTGACTCTGAATCTCATAAATACAAACCGATACTTCTGATTCGGGAAACGTTTTAAATATTCCAGCAAAGTATTGTATTTCCTTAATGTACCTACATATTCAAGGAAGTATATGTTTAATTTTCTTTCACTTTTTATCCTAGTCAGACTAACGTACATTTTGCTTAACTCTAGGATTTTCATTCAGTTCTAAAACTATTTAGTACACCAGTGGCTTCTCTTTGGAGATTAGCTGTCACAACCCTCTGCCCTGATCCCCACTAGCAAGCCCATTGGCCAGGTGGAATCAGGGCTCGGATCACTAATAAGGCCTGGCATCCACTTCTCAGGCCCTCTTGGGTCCAGTCCTGGCTCCTCCGGCGCCAAGCTCAGCAGTAAGAAAAGACATCTGCTTGAGGAACTCCAACATGGAGGCATCCACATAGCTTGATTCCTAGAACCAAGTTATGCGGTCTAGTATTTTGGGTGTGGTGGTCTTGGGACTACTTTACCTGGACTACTTTACAGAGGTTATTTAAACCACACCGGAACAAGACAACAAACTTTGCGTTACTTTGCTTCTAGCAACGTGACGCTCACCGTGTCCAGCTTTCTCTCGAGCCTGGTGAATTCCGGACCTGCAGAAAAACCAAGAACATCGTTAGCAGCAGAATCTTACCTGCATTCATCATCCTTCACTGCTTGCAGCTCCTGAGCAGCTCTGTTGGTGGAGTTCACCGCCCGGATCGAAGGACCTGAGAAAAGGAGGAAGACATCATTAAAGGAGGGAGCAGAGACATTACAACCACAAAGCGCTTAAAGACTTACCTGGTTGGTTGCTTTTCGGCCGGCTTAGCTCTGGACCTCCATCTGTGCTGGGAAACTTTTGACCTACCAAAAGAGACAAGCACAGGTCAGTGAGGACAAGACATCGCTGCGCTACGCAAAGCGCCTCCTTATCGTATCATAGAGCTATAGCGCGCCATCATCTCCCGGTGAGGACCAGCATATCCAGTTCTCCAAGCGGACACTCCGTGCTTCTAGGGAGATAAAAAAAAAAAGAGACATTTAGAACAGAGAAAAGGCATGCAAGAATTACGACGCCATCAATCGCAATAAGACACTACAAGGGCAGCAGTCAGTGAAGTAACTGGACCTCCTGTGCCCACAAAAGACAACGCGCCCCTGCCCAGAGAGCAGGACGGAGAGCCCACCGATTCCGACAACCAGGTGAGAAGAGAACCTGGAGGGGCTGGAAACACAAGGGAGGTGGGGGAAAACTTACCTTGGTCACCCAGTTCTAATATAGTCTTCATTTCCAGGCGGAATCCCATCGACACCGAGACCACACCAGGGAATCATTGGAGGGGCACCAACGACCAACTGGCTGGGTGGCGTCCCCGTGGATACCAGGTGAGCGTAACAATATCTTTCAGGGAGACAGAAAGGGAACCCTTTGGTGGTCCTAGTATTTTATTCTGCAGCGTCACTTGCCTAGTACATACGAGTGATAATGACTGCAGCCCCAATTCCAAAAGAATGGGCCTCATTGGGGTACTCTTGGTCAGGCCCAGAAAACACTTCCAAAAGAGACCTTCCAAAATATCAAGATTGTTTTTTAAATATTTTTTATTATTGTATATGGTTTAAAAACCTTTACAAATACGTTCACATTAAGGATACAAAATAGAAAAAATGCTATGGCAAAACAGAATCATGAAATCATACAAAACAATTACAAAGCACAAAATATTAGCAGCAGAATGACAATTCATGATAACTCATGTTTGAAAATGTTCAAAACAATGTAAGGTTAATGGATTAGCAAGACATTAAAAAAAAAATCATCCACTCTACATTTGCGTAGATATAAGGCGTTATCGCTAAAATTGAGACATCTTGACATCTCAAATATGTCATCCTTAATACAAGTGATACATGACACCTGCAAGCTACATACTACTTGTCGGCCGTGGCCGGCAGGTCGTAATTCTAAGGATTTAAAAAAGGCTGCAACTGCTAAAGTATTCGAGGTCATTCTACTGCTTAAGCATCTGTGCCAAATATTGAAATATTAAATATTTGCAAGGAACTTGGGGTTGGTCACCCTAAGTTGCCTGGGGGCAACCAGACGTGGACTCCCTGCTCACTGTGCTCAGAGAGACACAGCTTCACCTCACTGATGAGGTCCAACAAGGCTGAAACACGTGTATGGGGTTGCTGTTGGTACTCTTGTTCAGAGAGGAATTGCCATAGCATTTCGGTGCTGGACTGTCCATGTGGGCGGGACAAAGACTGATATGCAAATGGATATTTTCCATCTGTGAAAGGTACAGTTAGCAAAAAGCGTGTGCTGCAAACTCTCATCTCAGAACAGGTTATCATGCCATGTTCTTTCTGGAGAGGAGCGCCTGCTACCTTTTTTGAAATATCTCCTGAACCCATTGATTAACTGGAAACATTTTACCCAGGTATCGAGACCTTTTTTCGTTTAACCCTTTACAAAATGACAGCAGATTTCTAGTAGATTCAGCGTTGCCTTTATGATCACACAATCTGCACCCTAAGTCTTAAGATGTATTAATACCACAGTGTACGAGAATTTCATTGGTTAGCAATAAGTTCCATCCGAACTTTAGAAATATTTTCCTGTGATGTCTATCAGGAAATGTAATGAGGTATGGTGTAATTTCACCCCACCTTTTATGTTCATGAGAGAGTTGCGACATGGATGTATAACCAAGTAATTTTTCATGAATCTCAATCCAGTCGTGATCAAATAACTTTTTTTCTTTACCTTAGTCGGATTTTGAATTAAGGTATCTGTATCCATGCTTATTTTATTTAAAATTCTCTCACAATGGTTCCTAATTAGTCTGATGTAATTTGTACATTTCCCAGTAGAGGACAAGTTCATAGACTCCTGTAGGTTCACATATAGGGAATCACGAATTGGCAAAATTAATGTCCTAAACGGGGTCGAGAGACTCCACTCGGCCTTGAATAGAAATGAGGCCCAATTCATACCTTATTGCACCTATCGGAACACAAGTTGGTACCCCCAGAACTCTTCTCCATATTTTAGCTTCCCACAAATCTAACCATTTCAAAGCTACGTCAAAGAATAATTCTTGTCTGTAGATTAACTTGGGAACCATCTTTCCTACATAATATTCCAAGACTGGCATGACAGAAAAGGATCTGAATTTTCGATATAGCACAAGGGCTTGAGAGCGCAACATGGTTGCCTTTTGATTTAGCAGGTGCCTCCCATTGCTGAAATCTGGCGCAGCAGATATCGTATAGCCAAGATATGTCATACAGGAGGCTGAGGGAATCACAGTGTTCTCCCAAGACCACAACTTGCTCCTCCTTCTCATACTTCGTGAAATGGCTAAGAATTTGGTTTTCTTTAGATTAATCTTAAGGCCATTATTGCTTGCATATGCAGAAAAGGACTTGAGAAGTCTATTTAACCCCACTTGTGATTTATCAAAAGTAGGAAGTCATCTGCATATTCTAGTCAAGATACCTTCTGGGTACCCACAGTAGGTGCTATTAGTGCAGCCAGGCTCAAATAGACATTTGCATCGGATACATAGAGGTTGAACAGACATTCAGGCAAGATACAGCCCTATTTGAGACCAGACCGGGTTGGAATGCAGCGAGACATAGCCCCATCTCTGTTCAGTCTAGCCCTGACTGATGAGTTTTCATGAAGACCTATGATGAGCTCCAGGAGGCCATTAGAAATCTCCCAATTTTTCAACGTTTCCTAGAGTCTGGCACGATCAAAAGCTGATGATAAATCGATGGAAGCCATATTTGTGCAGTCATCGACATTAGCCCAAGTTGTTTTTTTTTATATATCTGAGCACAAGGCCATTTATAGATGTGGATTGTGCCTTCGCGAAAGCCGGTCTGAAATGCAGATAGTCGTGACGTATCAGCAGCGCCTTTTACCAAGTGCTGAAGGAGAATAGATGAACAAATCTTGCTATCAGCATCCAGCAACAAAATAGGTCTGTAATTCAAAAGGTCAGACCTTAGGCTTTTTTTAAAATGGGGACAATAAAGGCAATTTGCCACGTAGCAGGAGAGGTTTTTGTGGAAATGACACTCTTGAATAAAATAGCCAGAGTGATAGCCCAGTTTCTCGGGTGGTTTTTTAGAATGGCATTCGACAGCCCACTGGGCCCTCAGCTCGCGAGGGATTGCATGAAGTTACATGGTCGGAACACCATATTTGGATTGATTTTAATGCGCAGATCTTTAGCTATCATGTTGTGGGATTTATCAGAGTTCTTTACAGGTTTAACATTACCCAAATCACACAGATAAAAACAAAACCTTGATTCATCTACTGCATGTAACTGGGCAGTACATGGAGACAGGGCTTGGGCGCAAATTAAGGTCCAAAACCTGGCCACATCTTTTGATAGGGTTCTCAGCATCGATTTCGGAGTCTTGCTGTAACAAGAACGCACGTCAATGTTTGCAGTAGTTGTGATCATTTTGTTTTATAGATTTGCACTTGGCCAATGACTCTTTATTATCCTTACCATGGACCTCATTTCTGTTTTTTTCTGGTCCACTTGTTCATCATAAAAATGTAGGTGTTTCTTACGATCGGAATACGAAGAGGGTTAAGATTATATGTAGCACCAGAGATAAAGGCATCAGTGGTGCCTTCAAAATTCCCCACATTAAACACTTGTATCTTCCATTCAAGCATTGAGCAGGTAATCGTTTCTCTAAACTCATGTGCCAACCTGGCTACGTTCAGAGCAGTTCAAGGAACAGCATTGCCCTGAGCAGAGACCTTTAACTTAGTGGGGCCCATGGTGATGTTACCAAAGAGTGCAAATGGAAAATTTTGAGTAGCTCTCAAAATAAAGTGGTCACTCCATGAGGTTGGATGAAGAGAAACATTAGAGCAAATCTCAAAGATTTGGGGATCAACAAAGATGTTGACCATTCAGGGGATATAGGTTTAAAGAAGCAAGTGTGGAGCTCCATTGCAGATCGTCTTTGGATTTCTGATTGTGGGAAGAATAGTCTGATTTACAATTGAACAAGAGATCTTCAATCAATATGGAGACACATTTGATATTCATGTCACCGGCTAACAGAACATGTAGTGACCCACTTCTCACTTTCCATTTGCATACCAGATCACCAATGGACTGGAAAAATGCATCCAATTCACCCACACCTTTGTCAGTGAATAGTAATTAATAAGACATGGTACGAATGGGAGAATAAATCCAGCTCAACTGCTAAGAGCCCATACGGAAGGTTGGGAATTTGTCAGGGGGACACCAATAGGTTGGATCGTAATGCAATAACCAAATCAGGTTGGTGTGCAGTCATGTCAAAAAAATAATGTCGGAAAAACAAATGTCGAATTGTTTATTTTTTATTTGTTTTTTTTTGTTTTCCGGGTGTAAAAAAAGGGGTAAAACAAAAAAAAAAAATACAAAAGGGGGCGTTGGGGGGGAACCCCCAATTTCGAACAAAAAGCAACTAAAAAAAGAAATTCGACATTTTTTTTTTCCACTTTATTTATTAGACATTTTGGGCCTCATTAGGACCCAGGCGGTAAGGGGTTTATGGCGGTGTAAACAGCACCGACCCTTACCGCCTGATTCCGAGGTCCCTTAGCGCCATGGAGGTTTTAACACCTGCTTTTAGCAGGTGTTTAAATCCATGGCGCTAAGGGACCTTGTTGTTAATTACGCCACCGTAATTAACGCCTTCCCTACTCCCATTATGCCCTATGGGGCAAAAATGGGAAAGGGTAAATGGGTTAATGGGGACTTACCGCCCCACTCACCTCGGAATGGGGCGGTAAGTCCGCCAACTACCATGGCGTAAACGTAGTTTACGCCATGGTGGTAAAGGTACGACCCAGGCGGTAACTTACCGCCTGGGTCGTAATGAGGCCCTTTGACTTTCGACATTATGACATTCGACTTTATGACTATAAACCACCAGGTTTCTTGGATCATTAGGGATGTCTTCATTCGTCCAAAACTGCTTAGTTAGTATGTAAATGGCTGTGGCCTCTAGAATTCCATGACAATTGTTTTGGTACCACATTTTCAACACAACCATTTGCAAACACGTCTTCATCATTGACGCCGGCAGAAGCCAGAATTCCTAGGGCCTTGTAGTTTATGTGCTCTATCTCCATTGACGCCCAACTGGCTCTTATATCCATTCCAATGTTTAAGATAATGAACATAAGAATTATCCTTAGAATTCAGAGTGTATGCATCCCTGACTTCCTCCCATCTCAAAATTGAGAACCCCAAGTTATGCAACATTGCACTTTCTGCTAGAATCAAGTCTAGTACCAATTTAGATTGTAAATGGAGATGGACTTGTGACACATCATTTTTATCTGGGAAGGCAACTCTATCAATATTGGCAGAAGAGATTGCTGTCAATGAGGTGATTTCAGCTGAAATTACCAAGATATTCATATGATTTAAACAAATTGCCATAGAATCACAGAGGAGACTAGACATTAGTGAAACATTATGAGCCTCCTGAGTTTGACTATTAGAAATGCTGGGCGCTTCAGATAGCTCTTCTGTGGCTGATTGCATCATAGGATTACAGTTAGAATACTCCATCCTACTGTTGGCTGGTTTATTGGCAGCTATAGGGGGATCACCTTCCCCATGAACCACGTTCTTTGGATTCACTACAACAACCTTTGAACACACAAGTCTAACAAGACATTGGGGGTCATTATGAATTTGCCGGACCAGGAGCAATGGTACCGGTAAGCTTGCCATCACGTAGTTCCCGGACCGGCAAACTAGGAGTTTTGTGGGCATGTGCCCTCCCGCTGAGCATGCCTGTAGCACCATCACCATTCTGAATGGTGCCAGTGCTACAGGCATTCCCATTCCCAATTGAGCCATAATGCGCTCAATGGCAATGGGGATGAATTTATTCCGGCTACCGCAAAACTTTTAATGAGGCCCATTGAGTTTACTGGAAAATACTTTTCACCCTGTGAAGGTGTCACACAGTCAGGAGTAACTGCGAAATGTCATTCAGATGGAATATATAGCTTATCAAGTAGGGCACCTAAATTACTATGTTTATGATGATCAACAGGAGTTTTCTCTGAACGTACAGAGGATGGGCACAAAAAAGGATGTTTCAGTGTGTCGACTCCAGTCTCAGAGCTGTGATCATTAGTGCTAAGAACATTATTGATCAGGCGTTTTGAGTACCCATTGTGCTGGTCGATAGGGGCATGATAACATTGTGAAGTACTCTGAATGTTCGGAGGGCACAACAAGTCACTATTGCCAACAACATGGTTTTGCTTTTTTATCATTAGCACAGTGTTCCGCTACTTTAGGATTTGTGACCGAACTTCATAATCGCAGCATGGCTTCCATATCCGATTTACAATTACACAGACCATTGTTTGCAATATGTGATTTCAGAATTATAGGAGTCTTCACAGATGACAAAGATGAGGGCACTCTACATGAGTCTTGAACGTGACTAGTGGACAAATGCGTCGCATCATCAAAGAGAGCCTGTCTGCCTTCAGAGTTAGAAACCGTCTGCATGCAAGCATCAGCTCCTGGGACTTTAGCCATGTCTTTTTGTACATCCATAGGTAAGTTAGGTGTAGATAATCCGCCACTGCAAATGTTACATAGTAAAGAGTCACCAGTATGAAGAAATACAGACCCACATATATCTGGTATGAGTTTTGGCTCAGATTTGGACATTAACCCAGATGGATTAAAGCGGTTGTCGGAGATAAGCAAGAGAGTCCTTCGTTCAAAGTGTTCTTAGGCAAAGGAGCACAGCAGCTCCAGTCAGCGACGGTGGTCGTCGACGGTGATTGACTTCAATGTCTGGCCACTTTGCTTTGTGATTCCGCGACGGTCCCTGTCTCTGGTCGGCAGCCTTTCGAGGACTGACTTCCAGGTCGCTTCGGCGACAGTCAGCTGGTGCACGATGGTCCCACATAGCTCAGGGAGGGATCTGATAGCCAGGTCCTCTCTTTGATCAGTTCCTTGAAGGCACAGCATCGTTCACATTGGCAAAGGACAGCAGCAGCAATTCCTCTTCCAGTGGGCTTCCAGGTTAAGCATCAAGTATCAACTTCTGCTTCTGAGTGCTTTCCTTCAGTGAGAGGTCCCAAGATACACTGTTTGGTCTCTCATTCACTCACACTCAGGCAACCAATCATCCAGAAGGGCATTCAGGCAGGCAGGCAGCCCATCAGGCTCACAGTGCATTCAGGCCATTCTCCTCTCTCCAGACACTCGCAACAAGGAATTTGTATTGGGACAAGTACCCAGCCATTCAGCACTCCACACTGCATTCATAACAGCTTCGGACAGGGCTGTCTCATTCATTGTGTTACATGCCAGAAACCAGATGCCTATAACATGAAGTGTATTTTGGTCACACACTCCATTGACCCAGGTCCCACCCCAAGGGTGTACCCACAACATACTGACATTGGGAAGGCTCCAGCCAGTCTGGACTGGACTTCCCCACATTACCATATATGGAACTTCCTCCCAACAGCCAGTCAGGGGAAAGGGCTTCCCAGGACTTTTGGAAAAACAAGGTAACAGGCGATAGCAATCAAGAGGCCACTGGTGCCATCCTGTCTCCTATCAGGGATCAACTGATCTCAATGGCAGGGCATGGGCATTCCAAAATGGAGGATACACAGAGCACCTGTCACTTCAGCACAGAGCTGCCACCAGCCCGTACTCTGCTCTCTGGGCCACAGACAGGTGCCCAAAAGCATACACTAGGAGTACAGGTTTGTACTCCGACCCATGGATGCCGTAAGGGTATCCCAAGGGTCTTTTCACCAAACCAAAAAGAGGCAGAGCTGTACCACCAGGAGTCTCACGTGAACTCCTGCGTGGAAAACATGACAGAACGTACATGATAAAGCAATAACCTGTAAAGGAAAAAGAACAGACACGTAACGTGACTGACACTAGTCGTGGATCAACCCCCTTGAATCGAAGATCTCAGCGATACTACGCAGAAAAAACAAGTAAAAGGGTTGAGTGGGAGAGCAGGGAAAATCCACACAAACACCAGTCAGAGAAAAATAAGAACCTGACCAAATCCCAAAAGGAATCAAGAGTGTTCAAACTAGAGTAAATGTCTTGCAAAAGCAAATACATCGTGCTTAACAGGAAAACGGTACTGTACTTACTAAGCAAAATACACTGTCTACAGCATCTGAAGTCCGAAGATTTCATATTAATAGAACCTTACCACCGTGACCAAAAGGCAAAGTCCTATCTACATATTCAAACCAAGGCTTTAAAAGGGGTTCCGGACGAAGCCTATAAGGATCTAAAACAAGCAGGATTCATTCTGACGGGAATATGCATGCAGAAAACAGATTTAAAGGCGCAGTCCCCAAAGGAGAGAGAGGGTCACAAATGGCATTACACATCCAGAACAAAAGATCTCTATAACAGAAAAAGACAAGCCCCGACTGACCGTATGGAACAGGAAAACCACCGGTATCACGAATGGGAAAAAAGGGGCGTGATAAACGAAAGACATAGACGGACAGAGCCCGAATCCAGGGAAGAACGAAAAGAAGAACGATCGAGGCACGGGGGCCAACCCCAGGAAAGAAGGGAACGATTCAGAGCTGAAACCCCAGCTCAGCTGAAAACAACCAGGACCAAGAGAGAAATGTCGGAAGCGGAGCGCAGAACAGGAAAAGATCGAGAAACGAAGAGTGAAGAGAGCCGAGAACCCAGACAACTAAAGGGCCCATGGCATTGGCTAAAAAAATACGGTAAACCTTCAAAATGACAAATAGCAACCACTAGGAGGTGGGACCAGAAACATACCGCCTCCAACTAATTACCAAGCAACGGTACCTCAGAAATTGATTTCGATGGCCTCATGGAACACGAGAGGCCACAGGCATTTGACGAACCCTGAAAATCAAGATTTGGGGGTCTTCGACATTTTATGTCTTCAGGAGCACTGGCTAACAGAAAAACCATCCTTAGATGGCTTTGAGATAGCCTTTTCTCCAGCCACAAAAGGCGTGTTGGGCCGGCCGTCCTGATCGCAATAAAGGCGGGGTCCGGAATTTCCATCATAAAAACTATAACTGAGTCATATGGCATACTGGCAGTGTCTACAACATGGGTCCAGGTAGACGAAAGGGGAAAGGAAAGTGAAAAAGAGAAATTAGCCCTGATAACAACGTACTGGAACCCGGAAAAATCAATTACAGTAGATTTCTGCAATCAAATAGCAAGAACAATTGACAACATTATCGTTGAAGATCCGCAAACCCACATAATAATCTGTGGAGATCTAAATGCCAAGTGCAGCAATGAAAAGGAGAATATGGTGAAAAAGACAAAATCCTCAGGGGCACACAGAGGAATAATATGGATGAGGCTGATGAAATCGAGAAACCTCCACAACGTGGCCTCACTGAAACCCTGGAATATCAACATTCCCACATGGGAAAGGGGGGATTCCAGCGCAAACATTGATTATTTCTTCATTTCCCACAGCCTCGTGGCGTGGATAGAAGACTACTCAGTGACTAAAACCCAAGAGAGTGATCACAATTTGTTGGCTAGAAAGTGGAAAACACTACGACCTGCAAACAGTTACTACAACAATCAGATTGAGTCGAATAACCAACAAACCCGTGTACGTTTGACTACGACAAACATTGAATCTATTACCAAAAAATATAAAACAGGTATCCATGCCCAAGGGGACAAGACCCAAAGCCCGGACTATCTACCATTCCTACTCCAGTACAGGACAAAGACGTTAGGAAAAAATCAAAAGGCACAACAAAACATACACATATTCGACAAATTGGTCGTGGAAAGAAAGAGATCACTGAGAAAACTGAGAAGACCAATGAAAAAGGATAACTCGCCAATGGCATAGAACACATGGAAACAAGAAAACTTAAAATATAAAGCCTGGATTCGAGGCCACAGACAGGTAATGTACCAAAACGATGGAGAGGAAATGCTTTGCACGTTAAGCACCAAAAAAAAACGTGACTTCTGGGCTGTTATCAAGAAACCAGATATGAAGGTGGACAATCAAATTGTAAACGCATGGGCCACATTCTTTGAAAACCTGTTCATGGCACCTGAACATCACCTACCGATGGCCGAAAGACCAGCTACAACATCATGGATCGATATTTCATTGATAGAGGACATAAAAAGTGCCATCCTCAAATTAAAGAATTCCAGAGCACCTGGCCCAGACGGGCTATGTAATATCGAGCTAAAACAGAACCCGGAACAATGGGCTATTTTCATCAGCTCCATCTTTGCCCAATGCAGACAGACAAGATCTCTTCCGGCGTCTTGGGTTACTGCGGTAGTGGTTCCGATTTTCAAACGGGGGAACAGAGAAGATCCGAGTAATTACAGACCCATCGCCCTATTGGACATAATAGGTAAAATATTCGTGACTCTCCTTCTGAACCACTTTCAAACTTGGGCTAGCACTTCTCCGGCCTACGACCCTTTTCAAATGGGACTCCTAAAGAAAGGGAGCACATCAGTTAACATTCTAATTCTCAATCTCATAAAAGCGAAGGTAAAGCACGGTGTTCTTGGCATTTGTAGATCTATCACAGGCCTTTGACAGAGTTGACAGGCGGATGTTGTGGAGCAAACTGAAAAAATGTAATTGCCCAATGGAAATACTGGATCCTGTGATGGCTCTACATACCAATACGAAACTAAGAGTGCGTCTAAACAACCAAGGCCTTTTGTCTCGAGAGATAACAGCGGAGCGAGGAGTAAAACAGGGCTGCCCACTGGCGCCGGCACTATTTATTGCCTTCCTGGGAGATATGAAAGACTCGTAAATGTCAGTCAAAGCGTTCCCACCCAAGTTGGGTAAGGTAAATATATTGCGTCTTCTCTACGCCGACGATCTGATACTATTAGATCAAACCCAAATTGGCCTACAACGCCAACTCACAAATCTGGCGCAATACATGGAGCGGAACAATCTAAAAATAAATAAAACAAAAATGAAAATAGTGACCCTGGGAAAAAGTGCCAAGAAGACCCGAGCAGGGTACAAATGGGCACTGGAGAAAGTCGGAACCGAAGTGGTCCATAGCTGCAAATATCTAGGAGTCCATATTCACCACTCAGAGAAAGAATCATCCATGCAAAGCTTCCTTTGGGGAAAAGCGAAAAACCTTGCAGTTCAAATGAAAATCATCGACAGAAAATACAGCAAATTCTCATTAGGTCCGGCAATAGCATTCTACAAAGGGAAAGTTGTCCCAACCCTAATTTACGGTATGGGGGCAACACTGAGCATGCCCAACGACATCTGGCGGAAATTAGAGAGCCACATTTGGAAGACGGTTTTAGGACTTCCAAATGCAATCTCAATGGATCTCATCAGAAGAGAGCTGGGTCTACTCTCTCTGGAAGCAACGGTTGCCCAAAGCGCAATGCAACTGTTCAGGAACACCCTAATTGCAGACAAATCGCCAATATACAAGATCATAGCTGCGGAAATAACAAGCAGCCACTTAATCATCCTTAACAAATGGACGGACAGGCTCAAAGAAAAGCTTGTCGAGATCGCATGCACAGAAGAGGGTCTGAAAATAAATCTATTAAGAGTTAAATCCAAACTTGAAGCCCAAGACTGGGTAGTGACTCTGGACAAAGCGCATGCAAATAAACTGACTAGAGATCTTCCACCTAACTTCAATAGACTGAAGGAACCAATGGCATATTGTACGAAATTTCCAAATAAACATCTAAGGAAACTGTATATGAGAGCGCCCTTCAACCTCCTTCCGACACGTGAAATCATGGCGATTAGGATGCAATCTAACGATAAAACCTGTCGTCTCGGTACGGAACCAACCAAATCAGAAACAATAAAGCATCTTCTGCTACAATGTCCAGAGCTGAGAAACGTAAGAGCCACATATCTGACCAACCTGCGCACAGACCACTTAGGATTGCTTGAAGAAGAAGACTCAACATGGTGGAACAGGTTGATGTCAGGGGAGAAAACTAAGTGGACTATAGCAACTGTAAAAATTCTGGAAAGCGCTTTCGAAATGATCACCCTACGATCCTCTTTGGTGATCAACTGTCAAGATCATGGCGTGAGTGGGTCATCTTAATAGAGACTGGTAGTGGCATGCTTCTTGAGACCATTCCCTTCGTGCCTGTTTTTGATTACTTTATGACAGCTTTGTCTGTTTCTTTGTTTCTTTGTTTTCTACTAAGTGGCTCTTTTGAGACGAGCAACAACAGTTTTGTAAAAATTGCTAAACGCAATTAAACGCAAAGTAAATACATTTAAAAAAAATAAAGTGAGGCCCTGTCCCTCTGATGCATTTCCAGCATCACAGTCACCCCCAACCCCCAGACTGACGTTAGGGTGTCTAATCTCCCACGAGATTGACGCTCTCATCCAGACGGTCAACATACTTTCTGGAAAGGCCATCTGCATTATCATGACTCTTCCCTGGTCTATGCTCAATGGTGAAGTCTAGCCCTTGCAGGCTAATGGACCACCTGAGTAGTTTTGGGTTTTCACCCTTCATCTGCATAAGCCCTTTTAAGCGCTTATGGTCTGTTTGGACATTGAAGGTAGAAACCGTAAGGTAGGGCCTAAAATGCCTAAGGCTTCAAACTATACTAAAACATTCCTTTTCAACAGTAGCCCACCTAGGTTCTCTACCCTTGAGTTGTCTACTGATGAATGTGATTGGATGTCCCCTCCCTTTGTCATCTAACTGGGACAAGACAGCTCCAATTCCGGTGTCCTAGACACCAGTTTGAATGATAAATGGTTTGCTGTAATCAGGCGCACAAAACACAGGTGCCCTACACAGACATTCCCTCAAGCCAATAAAGGCCCTCTGACAGTCTTGAGTCCAATTAACCTTCCTCAGTTGTTTGGGCGAAGTCTGAACTGTCAGAGGTGCAGATATGGTTCCATAGTCTGCCATGAAGTTACGGTAATACCCTGTGAGGCCCAAAAAGGCTTTCACCTGGGTTTGAGTAGTGGGAGTCTCCCAGTCATGTACATCCTGTACCTTACTGGGGAGAGGTTGGATTCGACCCCCTCCTATCTCATGACAAGATAAGTGACTTTCCCCTGAGCTATCTGGCACTTGGTGGCCTTGATAGTGATTGTAGCCCTTTCAAGGCCTGCAACACTTTATCCAAGTGAGTCAAATGCTCCTCCCAAGTGGAACTGTAGACGGCAATGTCGTCTAGGTAGGTCACACAGGAGGCCTCCGGCCCACTGAGTGCATGATCGACTAAACATTGGAAATTGGCGGGTGCATTTTTCAACCCAAAAGGCATGATTCTAAACTGGTAGAGCCCCTCAGGTGTTGAGAACGCCGTCTTTTCCTTGGCATGGTCTGTCAGAACTATTTGCCAATAGCCTGAGGTAAGGTCAAAGGTGCTCACAAATTTTGCAGCACCTATGATGTCCACAACCTCATCAGCCCTGGGCAATGGGTGCGCGTCCCTTTTGGTGATGACATTGAATCTCCTGTAGTCCACACAGAACCGCCAATCCTTGGTACCTGCCTGGGAACTGGCCTTGAGGACAAGGACCACTGGACTGGACCAGTGACTGGTTGAGAGTTCAATAACACCCAGATCCAACATCTTGGTGACCTCAGCCTGGATGTGGACTGGAATTTGGGGGAGAAGGAGGAAATGAGGCGTGCCAGCAGAAAAAGGTATATGTTAAAGAGCCAGGGCAAAAGAATGGAGCACTGGGGGACGCCACAGGTGGAGGTGGAAGACCCATACATGCCAACCCTCCCGATTTAGGCGGGAGACTCCTGATTTTTATGAAAAATCGGGCAATTTTTTACTGTCTCCCGCCTAAAATAATTATAACTCCAATGCAATCCTATGGGAAAAATACTTTCTCCCGATTGCTGTCGTGAAATCTCCCTCTCAGGGCCTGACGAATGTTGGCATGTCTGTATACCAAGGGTATCATGGAGCCTTTTTATGAGGATGGAATGGTTCACTCTGTCAAATGTAGAAGAGAGATCAAGGAGGATGAGGACAGCAGGGGAGTTGGAGCCCAGGGATGCAAGCAGTTCTTCACAGGTGTTCAGATGCTCGGAATCCGGACGGGTGGTCATGTAGTCCTCTAAGTTCGGTATGAGAGTGGAGTTGGGGGGAGGGCCAACTTCTCAAGCAGTTTCCCTGGGAAGGGGGTGATAAAAATTGGGTGGTGGTTGGCTGGGGAGGACGGTCTGCAGAGGGGTTTTTGATGATGGGTCGCACAAGGGAGTGTTTGAGGGAGGATGTTAAAGAACCAGTAGCAAAGGAGTGGTTGCAGAGATCAGCAAAGGCAGGGGCCAAAGAGGAGTTGTCCTTGATGGTTCTGCAAGAGCACGGGGCAACCTGTTTGGAAGAGACCTTGATGAAGTTGACAACTCCGGTGGCTTCTTCAGGGGAGATCGGAGCGAAGGAGGAAAGAGGAGGGTGAATTGTAGGAGGGGGCAGATGTGGAAGGTTGGGTTGGAGGAGTGCGTGACCAGGCTGTTCAGAATGTCCTGTTTTTTTTTTTTAATGAATTGGAGGCAAGTGCATTGCAATGGTCCTGGGCAGGAGTAGGCTCAAAAGATACTGCAGAGGTTTGGCAAGTTCCCTGCAGATTTTGAAGAGTTCAGCCGCGTTGTTGGATGCATTGGACACTCGTGCCCGAATGTGGGCTCTTTTTTTAAGCATGGCTGGAGAGTCTGTAGTGTCTCTGGATCAGGCGGCAAGTCAGTATGTCAGAGGGTGAGCCTGACGTGTGCCACTTCCGTTCAGCTGCCCTGCCCTTCCGCTTTTGGTCTGCAAGTTCGGAGTCGTACTAAGTGTTACGCTTGGAGGCAGGTTTCAGCCGGATCCTCATGAATGGGACAAGGATGTCAAGGTTATTGGTAATGGACAGATAGAGGTTGCCGAGTGCAGAATCAGTGGTAGAGTCGGGGTTGGGTGGGCAAGAGGGAAAGAAGGTGTAAGTAGGCAGTAGACCGCTCAACTCACCACTGATGGTGGTAGTCACCCACCCAGCCCTTACACACCCAGAAAAGTCAATGGGCTTTCACTCAAAATCAGGTGTTTACTTTTCACTCATGTAGAGGAAAATATAAAGGGATGATTTAAAAAAATGAAGTGCTCCAAATGCAATTAAAGGAAGAGCTTAATTAACACCGGGAGACACAGGTCGCTCAGGGAAATTAACTCTCATAATATGCCCACCTTTGCATGATTTTGGAAAAGAAACATTCATTAAAATCTTCATTTACTGATTCGCTAGTCATTATCAGTGGAATCTGTACGTAAACTCGATAAAATAAAACGAAAGTGAGAACACGGCAAAAACAGCGTGAGAAAAATAATGAATGGAAAAAATGTCGATTATGGGCAGTGGGGGTTGCGGGGGTGTCCCCTGCTCCCCTTGACCGATATTATGGGCCTTGAGGATCTCAGGGGGTCTACCCCACTTCCATAAAAAGGAAAGTGTGGGACAAGCAAAAAAGGTGACGTTTGCACATAGGACGTCTACGTGCTTTGAGCATACATGCCAACCCTCCCGATTTATGAGGGAGACTCCAGATTTTTCAGTGAAAAATCGGGCTATTTTTCACGGTCTCCCGCCTGAAATAGCTGTAGCCCCAATGCATTCCTATGGGGAAATGTTGGTCTCCCGATTTCCCTTTGGAAATCTCCCTCCCAGCTGTGTCTGAATTTTGGCATGTATGTTTGAGGCCTGGCAGGTCCTGTTTTGCGGACGTAAGCTTTTTGGAGTTGAGCCCGTGGAGACACTAGCGATAGAGTGGGAAGTTGTCTTTTACTGTAGTCACAGCGACTAACTTGATGCTGGTGGGGTCTGTATGGGTTCGGCGCTGGGGGGTTGAAAGTGACACAGCAGTTGGTTGTCAGTACGTGTTTGGTGGTTGTCTATGCCCATCAGGTATGAGTGGGAAGGGGAATGCTCTGGGGATGGCAGCTGTGGGCTGTGGTATGGGTGTGGGGCTGCCAGACGGGGTTAGGCCTGCTCCTGGGCCTGGTGATGCTTTGAGCAGCAAGGGTACCCTTAGGGCTGCAGAGGTTGGTGGTGCTGTGCCTGACAAGGGGGCCCTCAGGACCGGAGGGGGGAGAAGTGGGAAGAAAGGTTACAAGGGTGATGGTGGGAAAGGGAAATTGGGTGCGAGTGGTGGTCGCCAGTCTCTGCTGGAAGGTTTGGCAGGAGATGGTGTTGATGGTGGGGGGGAAGAAGGGGCTTGCATGGTGATGACAATGGGGCACTTCTCCGTAGTAGATTGCCTGTGGATCGGAGCAGACATTCCAACATTCTGGAGCCCCTGAGAGAGAGATTTCAGCACCGAAATCAGGAGAATGCATTTTCCCCATAGGAATGCATTGGGGATATTGTTATTTTAGGCGCCTAAATCGGGAGGGTTGGCATGTATGATTGGAGGGTTGAGGGTGATAGGGGTTCTGGTGGTGGGTAGTAGTGTGTGGGTGGGTGTGATTCTGGGGTTGACCCCATGGAGGCAAAGTTGGGTTGGCAGGCGGTTATAAAGTCAGCAAAGCCGGATCAGGATCTTGGTGGAGTTTGCCCTTTTGTGGTGTCAGAGTGGGTCCGGAAAGGGATTTTAGCTGTGCAGTCTCCCCAGGTGATCAGTGGGGGGGCGATTTTTGGCTAAAGGTGTGGATGAGGTGACCAGGAACAAGGCACTGGATTTGGGTAGTCTTGTGAGACACCCTGTTTCTGTGCCAGAACGGGGTGGTGCTGTGTGTAAGGGGGTGATTTATGGGGTACCTCTCTGTGTGCATGACAAGGATATTGTGAGTTCCTTACAGGAGTTGGAGTTTTTGGAGGTGTGGCAGTTGTGTAGGAAAGGCCCTGATGGGGGCATTACTTCCATGCATGCTAACATTCTGTGACTAAAAATCTGTAGGAATCTTAAAGTTTCAAAAATAGTCAGGCGAGTAGGTAATGATAGGAATAGGGCGCGTCAACAGCCCATTGTCATTGAATGAGGCCGCCGCCAGTGCATTCAATGACAATGATGCGCCTGCACGCCTTCTGCCACCACGCCAGCTCGGGGGGGTGCCCTTGAAAGACTCCCCCAAGCTTGCTTGGTGGGGGGCTAATGGCGCCTTTTGTCAAAGGCACCCACGGCGGAGGGGCGCATTTAGCCCACCCCGTGGGTGCCTTTTACATCAAAAGCCTGCATGCCACACCTTCTCGCACTACGCCAGCTCGGGGGAGCCCTTGAAAGACTCCCCCAAGCTGGCGTTGGCAAAAAAATCGGTATTTGTTGCCAATAAATCGGTAGGTGGTAGGACTGCTTAAAAAGTGGTATCCTACCACCTAAATCGGTAGGGTTGGCAAGTGTGTACTTCTACGACTGCAGCTATTCGGTTGCGGGGGTTTGAGGTGCTAGAGCGCATGTATTAGGGTTCAGGGGTCTGAGGTTGTGGCAATGGCATGCCAAGAATCTGTTGGTGAATGGGCAGGAGTTGAAGGAGTTGTTCAGGGTGGGTGATGTTGATGTTGCGTGTGTTCAGGAGATTTGGTAGAGAGAGGGTACTAATTTCTGCTTTCCAGGGTATGTGTTGTTTAGGAAGCATAGCGTGGCTGGTCGTGGGGGAGGGGTCTGCATTTTAGTGAAGACTGGTATTCAATGTTCTGTCCTTGAGTTTGGTGGGGAGTTGGAGTTGATTGGTGTGAGGTTGTTTGTGGGTGGTGGTGTGTTGGTTGTTTTGAATTTTTATAATCCGTGTAGGCCTCTTGATGTGGGGGCACTGCAGTGTGCATTGGTGCAGAGCGGCAGATATATTTTTTGTGCTGACTTTAATTGTCACAATACAATGTGGAATAGTCCTGTGACAGATGACAATGAGGCTAGTCTCGAGGTGCTGGCTCATGATTGCGGGCTTGTTTTATTTAGGGCATACTAGGACAGATGTTCATACCGGTATGGGGTCTTGCCTGTATTTGACCTGAGTATCGGCTTATTTGGTCTCTAAGCGTGTGTGGAAATTGAGGACAGATGGGGAGATGGGAAGTGATCATGGGTCTATATCTGTGGAGGTAGATGTCAGGGTGTTGAAGTCGACAAGTCCTGCCCCGAAGGGTTGTATTTTCCGTAATTTGGATTGGGTGAAGTATGAAGAGGTGTGTAGCCGGTTGATGGGTGTGATGGGGATGGGTGGTGCCCAGGGGGTGGGGTGTCGACTACTGTGGATGAGTTGGATTTGGCTCTGGTAGGCATCTTTCAGAGTGTTTTGGTGGATCTGGCCCTGGCTTTCGAACGTAAGAGGGAGAGGGAGGCTATTCCACAGAAAGGAGCCTGCCGAGGAAAGTGCAGTGTTTAGACAACCGTTTTGCATGCAGGGAGTTGGTGCCAGAGGAACGCAGTAGTCTAGAAGGGGAGTATTTGGTCAGGAAGCATTGAAGATAGAGTAGTCCCCGGCCCCAGATAGCCGTGTGGATGATATAGAGGGATCTGAATTTAATCCGTGCTGTGATGGGAAGCCAGTGAAGGCTTTGTAGGGCAGGAGAGATGCGGTCCCTGGGCTTCAGGCCAAATAAGCCTCAAGACCTTTCTCTTTACCTCTTCCTTCTCCTCCTCTCTTCCCTGCTAATCATACAGTAGCGTGACTGATGTGCCTGGCTCTTATGTATTCTCGGGGCCTTGAGCCCCCCCACATCTCTCATCCCAGCCGCTGTATCTTTTACTGCACTTACTTAGGCTCCCATGGGAGGGTGCACTGCCGTTCTTTTCTACTTAAGCACTTCACCCCGAGCACTTCTCCATGAGCACCACACCTCCTATCCCTTACCCACGCCTCCCCTCTGCACTTGCACGTTCTGAACACTCACAAGGCATAGTAGGTTTATCTCCCCCTCCCTGTTTTCTCATTCTTTGTACTATTAATTCAATTATTTATCTTTCTTGTAATTCATGTCTACCTTCCCCTGTCCCTACCCTGTTGTCCATACCTGCTTAACCTCTGGATTTATCCCAGAGACTCATGGTTTTCATGCTCTTCTACGGGTCTCCGGGGAAGAGCTTGGAGTCTCCGGTTTCCAGAGTTGCTGCTTCTCGGAAATGCTGGAGCACTCAACATTGAAGCGGGTAGGGCAGCATTTGCAGCAGCTGCATCTGCGAAAAGGGTATTTTTTAAATTGTCATTGATTTTCTAGTTAAGCGTTACTTTTATTTGTTCCTGCCAGGGAAGCACTGATCAAGGGCTTACTAAAATGTTAAAGAGATGTCTCAGCAGGACTATACAGGCTGCAGGTATTTTCCCCTCATTCTCTTTGTTTCTTTTAAGTCACCCTGTGTCAGGTCTTACTGCAGGCATTAGCAGACATGTGTGTGGGAATGGCCCATTTCTCTGTCAAGCCACAGCTCACTGGGATGTGCTGCTTAGCATTTAAAAGCCCCATAATCTGCATCTATGCTAGAGTACATACCAGACTAACAATGCATACTAGTCTGTGCCATGTCTGCTTGGTTGACATGAAAACAATGCTTTAACCCTTTATGAGGCATTGCACATTTTATTTACGTCCTGCATAACAACATACATGCCAGTGTGAAATGACTGAACTGCATTCTGGGACTCGTATTCTGGTAGTTATAACGGGTTAACCAGGGGTATATTCCCAGAATCAACTTAAAGAGGCTGGAAGGCCATCTCCTAATGGAATGATGTGTGGGTGCTTGATGTTTGGAGGTCCCCTTACCTGCAGCTGAGAAGACCTGCCTGCACATGTTGGCAAAAATGACTTTATCTGGATTAGTGTAATGCTTCCAAATGCAAAGGGCCCTGTAAAAATTGTAAAGGTGTTTTTTGAGGGCACAGTTAAATTTGATAACGTTTTGTGCACATAGCAGATCACACATTTAATATGGTTTACCTTTTTGACATGTGGGCGGAGCCATGTGTGGCTGTGGACGGGGCATAATTCTCAAGGATTTAGATTTAGAAATGAAGGTATGCTGTTGCCCTGTGTGTGCTATGAAACAGTTTTTTTTCTAATTGTATAAGTGCTTAACAAATGACCAATAAATAAATAAATAAATAAATAGTATGTTATCACAATACAAAACATCACTACTGTAACCCATACAGAAAACTATAGCTAAAAATATGCACAAAATGTAAAACTACCAAAATAATATTGAATCTTTAGCTTAGCAGCACTTCTTTTTCGACGAGAGAATAACGCATTATTGTATTATTGTCTGTTATAAAGAGTAGATGAGCCCTGCGCATGCTCTGCTATTGCCTCTCAGCACTGCGCAAGCTCTTCCAGTATCCCCCTAATGCGCATGCTTGAAAAAGAGGTCTCTGCAATGCGCACACTCGTTCTAGTAGCTCCAAGCTACGCACACTGGTTTGCCCGTATCTCTTCAATGCGCATGCTTATTTGATCCGTGTCCCTACGCTGCGCATGCTTGCGGAATCGCTCCTGCTCTCCGGTATCACCTAATGCGCATGCTCGAAAGATGTTCTCATGAGAAAAGGACACTCTGCCTTTTGTGTCCTAAATACGCATGCGTGAATGATCTGTATCTCTGCGCATTTTCCTGTGATCAGTGTCTCTGCACTGCGCATGGGCGTTGCTTGGCTGGGGATGCGATATCGCGCCCCCCCTCTATAACTCTGCCAGGCTCTGCGTCGTGGGTGTGTTCCTGGGGCCCCCAGTACCTCCTCCTCTTCCTCAGCTCAGGATCTAGGGTGAAAACGCGGCACCTGCGAGGAAGCAGTGATGATGCCATAATGTGCTGCAGATGAGTGATGGAGGCCAGTCTACACACCCCTGGGGTGAGAATAGTCTATAGGAGGCATCTTGCCTTGCCTCTGCTGAGGGACGGAGGGTGATATACTGGGAGGAGGGGGGTGAAATACTGGGAGTAAGGGGGTGAAATACTGGGAGGAAGGGGTGATATACTGGGAGGAAGGGGTGATATACTGGGAGGAAGGGGGTGATATACTGGGAGTAAGGGGGTGATATACTGGGAGTAAGGGGGTGATATACTGGGAGTAAGGGGGTGAAATACTGGGAGGAAGGGGGATGAAATACTGGGAGGAAGGGGGTGATATACTGGGAGGAAGGGGGAGTGATACACTGAGAGGAAGGGGGAGTGATACACTGAGAGGAAGGGGGATGAAATACTGGGAGGAAGGGGGTGATATGCTGGGAGGAAGGGGGAGTGATATATTGAGAGGAAGGGGGATGAAATACTGGGAGGAAGGGGGTGATATACTGGGAGGAAGGGGGAGTGATATACTGAGAGGAAGGGGGAGTGATACACTGAGAGGAAGGGGGAGTGATACACTGAGAGGAAGGGGGATGAAATACTGGGAGGAAGGGGGTGATATGCTGGGAGGAAGGGGGAGTGATATATTGAGAGGAAGGGGGTGATATAGGTAGTATTTGGATATATGGAAATGCTTGTAGATTTTACTTTAGATCATTCTTATTGTAGATGAATTCATCATAGGATAATGTTTGCTTTCCCCAGACCTGAAAACTATTGCTGTATCCTTGTGTTAATCCAATAAGAAGCACAGACTACAAAAGGTAAGTAACTGCTGTGTCTCTGCACACATTGTGCTTTGCTTGTGAGGCAGCTTGCCTCCTGCCCTGCCTTCCTGTGCCCCCTGCCTTACCTCTTCCATTTCTATACTCTTGTTCCTCTGCTCGGACCAAGTGCTGAACCCAAAGTGGCCCTGGAGATTTTTTTCACAGTGGCCCAATGTTGCACTGAGGAGAGAAGCATAACAAGCAACCCCAACCCTCAACAGAGAGTTTGAATGGGGGCAAAAGTGTGCATTTCAATGCACATTATCTCCAAAATATTTTTATTTTAGAGCTGATGCAGACAAAGTTGCCTTTCTACCCAAACCAAAGACCTATAGATATCCAATAATCTCTGTTCCCCGCCACCTTTGCCCCTTTCAGAACTCATAGCTTGAGAAGCTGACCTGGTAGCGATCAAAACCAGCTCCCTTGATGTCTCCCCATCCATGCTGGACACAATAATGAATGGATGTCTTTTCAAGGGCAACATCAGCATTCCACAGTGATGGTATTTGTGTTCTAGCATAGGCTCAATATCTGATCTAATAGCAGGGACGAGGCTTTCTTACTACCTTTATTATAGATGTAGGACACAGAGCAGGTACATCTACCCCATAATAGGCTCAAGGCCCGGTCTAATAATACAAGGCTTGACGCTGGTTTACTACCTGTAGTACTCAGGGCAGGTACATCTACCCCAGGATGGGCACAGGGCCCCTTCTCAGCACTGAGTATGTCTGTTTACCAGCTCTGTAGTCCGGCTTTGCTGGTGAAGATGCAGCTCGGGTATCTTCAGTCACTCTGCGAAGTTCTGAGTCGTGGTTGTGTTCCTGAGGCTTCTTGTCCTCTCTCTTGCTCATTTACATCTCAAATGCTGTATGGTGAAAACGAAGCAGTATGGCTATTCCACACCCTTGTAGTGAAAAAGGAGATTTTTAGGCGAAATGTTGACTTGTCTCTGCTTTTCCAATGCAACCCTTGCATTTAGCATTTCTCCTGTGTATGGGATGGAGGGTGGGTTATGAGGGTGCAGATACACAGCTCCTTCTTTGGGCATTTTGATTATATATTTTCTCCATCATATACATGCTTGCAGTATGTAGATGAATTAATCATATGATAATGTTTGCTTTCCACATGTTTGAATACATTATTGGTGTGTCGTCGTGTTTAGCAAAAGTAAGAAGCACAAACTATAAAAGGTAAACAGGTGCTGTGATATATGTATGACTCTCTGCATACATTGCTCTTTGCTTATGAGACGGCTTGCCTCCTGCCCTGCCTGCCCATACCCTCCCTGTTGCCTCTTCCATTTCTCTACTATTCTTCCCCCCTTTGTGCGAAGTGCTGGACTAGGAACCATAAGTAGCCCTGGAAAAGGTTCTCAAAGTGCCCTCATCTCACAACGAATATAGAAGCATAAGAAGCAATCCCAGCCCCTTAACGAGACTTTAAATGGGGGGTAAAAATGTGCATTTCAAAGCACATTATCCATATACAGTGACTAAAATGGAATTTAAAAAAACACTTTTTAGGGGCTGATACAGACATATTTGCATTACCATCCAAGCCAAAGAATATAGCTATCTAAAAATCTCTGTCTCCCTTCGCCTCTGACACAACCCATAGCTTGACAAACTGATCTGGTTGCAATAAAAAAACCAGCTCTCTAAGCCCACTCATCTGTGCTGGAGACAGAATAATGAACATGTGGCTGTTCAAGCGCAATATAAGCATTCCACCATGAGAGTATTTGTGTTCTAGCCTAGGTACAGAATCCGTGCTACTGATAGGTATGCAGCAGGTGTACGGGTTGTAATATAGATGTAGGAATCGGAGCAGGTACATCTACCCCAGCATAGACACAGAACTCTTTTTTTTTTTTTAAAAGAATGTATTGACACAGTTGATTACAATCAACTTTTCAATATTATTCATAAATAATGACATAGAAAAGAGAAAAAAAGAAAGAAACAATAAAGAGAAAGAAAGAAGATTTGAAAAATTACTAAAATAGAACAAGAATGACTGTTCTAAAGTTTCAATTACAATGTCTTCATTTATTAAGTTCATTTTGTTTAAATTATAGCGTAACCCAATCGTCTGTTATCAACTGACGTGAGTCTTTGCCACAGCTCATCCTTATCATGTATTTAACATTTTTAAATAGGTCTTTAAAATAGAACATCCTTGATTCTGTTAATGTTAGGCATTCCGTCATTAGATGCTTCATGGTTTCTTTAGTTTGTTTACAGAATCGACAGATATTCTGCTCTGATGTGATGAGTTTCTGTCTAGCTCTCAGATCGTTGGTATTGCATGGATTCAATCGGAATTTCATAATTGCTATTCTATACGTTATGCTTGGAGATTGGGTCAAGTATTTTTGGAGTTCTCCATATTTTCTTATGTTGAATGAGTTTGAGTAAAAGTCTTTATACATGGTACATTGCTGTCTGGTTGTTATCCAGCCCGTTTGCCAAATCTTTTGTTTCGCTTTAGCTGGATTGGTCTGAAGGAGGTCCACAGTTGTTCCGGCTTCCTGTAAGATTAATTCTACTGATCTTCTCCATCAATCAATGAATTTATGATTGGAAGTGTTCAAATATTCCGGGGGTACAGAACTCAGATTAGTAGCCTCGTGGAATGTGTCAGAACCCAAGCATGGATACAGTAGACAGAGAGGAATCCACATGCAAGATCCAAATACCATAGCATAAATACAGGATATGGCAGCAACATGGAAGATACACATACCATAGCATATGTAAAGTATATGGATTAGCAATTATCAGAAAGGTGGACTTTCCTGAAATGGATTGCACTTAGAAGAGGGCCATGGTTTTCAATAAATCATCTTTATTTTGTTAATCAGTATCATTAAACCACCTACAATCAATATACACATGGTTTTCAAGTGGTGTTCCCACGAGTGAGCCAACACTTTGTGGTATGCAATATATGTGTGCTATTATATATGTAGCAACACAATTGCCAGTTTAACAACGACTGATCATTTTTGAAGAACATAGCCTGACAATTAAATCATTATTTGGGACTGCATGTCCCTGGGCACTGAATACCAACCGTAGGTGCACTCTGCATAAAGAATAAGGTTGGTGTGGAGCTCTGCTGAGGGTAAAGGGAGGTATCAGGCTGGGGTGAAGGGTAGGGCACACACCTTACAACTGGCCTGGGGCAAAACATGTGCTCAGGTTTTTTTTTCAATAGCTGGTAAACTACATCATGTGAGGAGATCCTCACACAGTGCACACACTCTGCTCTACTGCTGATTCCGGTGCAACCACAGATCTCAGACCCAGCAGCATTCCTGTGGCTACATAATCTAGTTCCTTACTGTATTAAGCAGTGGCCCAGTAATGGAAAATCCAAAGCAAATCCTTCTCATGGCAATAGAAAGTAAATCCCTTTCTATAATCTGAAGTTCCTAAGCAGGAGGTTCAAGTAGACAGGCTTTTATCATTGCAAAGTCTTCCTCAGCCTCTGGAGTCCATTTTGAGGGTGAACTATTTAAGTGTTTTGACTATTTCAGCATAACCTACAATCCACTACCACCAGTAACAAACTATCCCCCAAAATGCTCACATTTAGTTATTCTTTATTATAATGGTACTTATTGGATGCAGAACTAGGTTCAGAAAGCAACAGGGCATTTTATAATCATAGGTGAAAGAACGTGGTCAGGGAAGCAGAAAAATAAGCGCGCAGTGGGATAACACTAGAGGAGGGGAAGGAGGGCAATTCCTCAGCAAAGTATCTACAAGCAACCATGGGAGGATGTAGTGTGGCGCAGATCACCCAGTCTCGGGTAGAGTGGGGAGCAGAGGGTGTGTGGTCCTAGGTGTCGGGGGGGGGGGAGGGGGCATTTCTTTCAGAGGAGGGTCTTTAGCTCCTTTATGGGACAGTCTGATATTTAGGGAATTTATAAACGGCCTATTTTCGTGAGGGAGGATATGAAGCGATAACCTTTCATGATATAATTTCCTGGATAATTAACTCTTTATGTACACAATTGTAACTTCTGTTTGGATGCTTTATGCCCTCCCTCAGCCAGGGAAGTCATTGGTACCTTTGTGTCTTGCTTACAGGCTACATATGATGGTGACACCATGAACAAGGCATCGACGTACTGGATTAACAGTGGCATGTCAGGTAATAGTCTCATCTAAATGCTCCTTTAGCTGTTGTGAGAAGAGGGTGGGGGACTCTGTATATCCTTTGAGTAATCTTGCCCAGGTGTGTTGGGCTCTTGTAATCCAAAATGCAAAGCTATATCGACTCTCTTTATGGGTTGGGGCAAAAGAATGCTGAACAAAGATCCAATGTGTGGCATCAGGGTGTGGGGGGGCTCCATGGAAGAATAGTGGCAGTGTTTGGCACCACTGGTATTGAAGGGATCAATACTACATTAACGGCCCTCAAACCTTGAACCAAACCATAGGTGAACCCCCCGGGCTTTTTCACATGGAGTATTGGGATATTGCACGGGTTAATAGTAGGGACGCTGAGGAATATGGGGAAGTCTCTTGAATGGGTCGACTTTAATCCTAAGTGGTTCATCTGTGTGAATGTCCCTCACCTCATTATCATGTGTGAACCTAAAGGAAATGGATATAGGGCCTCATTACGAGTCCGGCGTTAACCGAGGCGGTAAAACCGCCTGGTTAACGCCGGACTCGTATTACCATTCCGCCTCTGTGATTCCCGGAATTACCGGGGCATCACAACCCCGGTTTTCCGGGAATCACGGAGGCGGAATGGTGTAAATCCCCATTCCCATTGAGTCCTATGGGACTCAATGGGAATCGGGATCATGGAAACACCGGCAGCATCTTGTAATGCTGCCGGTGTTTCCTCGTCCGCCTGCAGGCGGGCGGTGTTAAACCCGCCAGGTCAGACCTGGCGGGAACATCACCTCCCGCCTGCAGGGGTCGGGATCAGGCGGTCCGGAAACAACGGTGGCGGCGAGTTTACCGCCACCGTTATTTCCGGACCGCCACGGTCGTAATGAGGCCCATAGTGTCAATAAATACTTCAAGTCATCCAAGCCTCCCTCTTCCTATCTTGCTAAGCTACCCCCATGCCTACCTGGAGGGTAGTGAGAACTGCTTTGGTATTTACAGAAGGCACTCTCGGGAACACTCCATTGTTTGTACAATATATATTACATCTACGTTTACATAACCGTTCCCGACCTAAGAGATTTACTGGTGAAGTCCTGCTTAAGAGAAATGCCTGCCTGTCAGTGATGCATCCAAAAGTGATTCTGGGGGTTCTGCGGCTGGGTGTATGATACGAGTGTTGGATATACCGGCAGCCTTCACATTCTCTTTGGACACAGATATTTGGAAGGGTGTATATTCCAAGTGTGCATCTCTTACCACCATGTACTAAACATGATACAGGCATTCCCTCTACATGACACTGGGCCTATGGACCATCTTGAACTACTGGGATTAAAGGGCTTTCTAGGACACCCTTCTCTTCTGGTAGTCAGAAAGGGTCCTGACCAATCGGGGTAGCGTTCAGTAGTCCAGGGGTACAAGTATTGGCATGTGGGTTGAGGAAAGGAGCTTGGGCTCCTAGTGAAACATCTGGATTAGGGGGTCATGCTTCATGTTGGGGGAGCTTGGATGTCACCCTGTCCTGTGTTTCTCTGGAGATACAGTCTTTGTGGTCTATAGGCACACTTGTTCTAAAGTCCTCTTTGCTTACAATAGTTACAAACTAAGGTGCCTGGTTGGGGACCCCATGATCCCCGTAGATGTGGCCAGCTCCCTGCTCTACTGGACCCCCCTGTCTCAGCTAAGATAGTGGACCTCCATGCCTCTGCTGAACTGGCGGGCACCACTGTGTCTGCTAAATTGCTTGTCCGGGGTAACCACCCATCAGCCTCCCTTGTTAACCTCTCCCATGGTTGGCCCTTCTCTGCTCCTGTTCGGAGGCTTGTCTCCTCTCTATGCCAGTGCCTGCACATTATGCATGTGCCCATACCACCCATTCCTTTAAACTCTGCATCTGTAAAGTCATCAGTTGATTCTCAAACATTTCTTTCTTCTATTCCCGACACTGCAATGATTTGCAACTGCCACTAACTCTGCTAAAGGTTTAGTCTTCCACCCAATGCACACATTTTTAGGTAACAAAACAATTAGCTACATCTTTCTGTGCAGTCTCATATGGTTTGGCGATACTCGAATGCTGGGCGAATACCACTTCCAACCTATCCAAATAGTTGGCCATGGATACTCCTTATTTTGTTTACAATTTTCTATTTAAGCCTAATCTATTTTCTGTGGACATATCTCTGGGATCGCAGTAATTCTCTAGCTTGAACCAATGGGTCCCCTGTCCCCAGATCCTGAGTAGGCCACGTGGTGCATTCTTCAACCCTCTGTCAATCTTCAGGTGGCATAATTATCCTCATGAGCTGGTGTATATTTGCTAAGAGTGGTTCTGTTCGAGGAGATTTCTTGCTTGTGTAAAATATCCACTCTCTGTGAGTCCCCAGCCCTTTTTCATGGACACCTGGATTTCTTATGCTAATTCTCCTAATTGGGTGGGTATTTTTTCTCCACTTTTACTCTGGTGTGGGGAACCTTTGTGACCTCTTTTTGGGATTTCTACTTGGAGTTATGCTTTCCTCCAAGTTTATAGCATCTACCTTTCCCTAAATCAACACACATCACCTTCTGTGTAGTGTTCACAGAAGCTCCTAGAGCTTCTCCATCACATGTCTTTTCTTTCCCTGACTATCTCTTGCAGTTACCAGGGCAGAGGGATAAATATTATCCCCATGTGTTTTATATTGAATAAAAACCATTCAACTGAGGCAGTACAAGACTCCACTCTTAGTATAAGGCTGTACCACCTGAGTTCATGGTAGTGTAGACTGAGCAACCAGGCCTAATTTAGGAGGGAGAGAATGCTGTAGAATCATTACAAATGAAATTGTAACACAAATGGTCCAAACAAACACTGAAACACTATGAATTGTCAAAAATAAATGGTTTATTTCAAGTCGAGTAGGCCAAGAAAAATCTTGGGGGAAATAAGTAATATCACAATGGGCCTCATTACACGGAAGGCGGTGATCCAGGGTGCTATTAGCACCCTGGACCATGCCGGTAAATTACCGGCACCGCCTTGGCGGTAAGGGGATTTACCGCCCCATTCCAAGGTCGGTGGGGCGGTAAATCCCCCTTCCGCCATTGCCCTTCCCCATTCCCATTTCTGCCCCATAGGGCTCTATGGGAATGGGGAAGGCGCTAATTACGGCACCGCAATTTTGCGGTGTCGTAATTAGCTCTGAGGTCCCTTAGCGGGTTGGTTTTTAACGCCTGCAAAAAGCAGGCTTTAGAGCACCAACCCGCTAAGGGACCTCGTAGTACGGCGGTAAGAGTTGACGGTCACCGTTGCCATTAACGGTGACCGTTAACCCTTACCGCCGTCCGTGTAATGAGGCCCAATATATGAAATCACATTAATTAAAAAAACACAAAACTGTGCTTGACGGTTCACAGACCAAAGGTTATACCTTATTTGAAACACCTAACAGTAGTTTGTGGGATGTCAAACCTTTTCATACACAGTCAGTATAGGTCACGCCCATTCTTGGGGAGTAAAAACCAATGGTTACATTCAGATTACATTAAGTAAATCAAGAGTAATAGACCCTACCAGTTGTACCGTCACGCTCAGTAATAAATCACAATCAGTAAACTGGACAATATATGTTCTGTGAATAGTGGAGCACTTATTATAGGTACAGTTAAAACCTACAACTACTTTTGTGATAACACACAGGGCCTCATTACGACCCAGGCGGTAAGTTACCGCCTGGGCCGTGACTTTACCACCATGGCGTAAACTACGTTTACGCCATGGTGGTTGGCGGACTTACCGCCCCATTCCGACCTTGGCGGGACGGTAAGTCCCCAATCCCCATTTACCCTTCCCCATTCCCATTTTTGCCCCATAGGGCATAATGGGAGTGGGGAAGGCGTTAATTACGCCACCGTAAATTACGGTGGCGTAATTAACTCCATGGTCCCTTAGCGCCATGGATTTTAACACCTGAAAGCAGGTGTTAAATCCGCCATGGCGCTAAGGGACCTCGTACTCAGGCGGTAAGGGTCGGCGCTGTTTACGCTGCCGTAAACCCCTTACCGCCTGGGTCGTAATGAGGCCCACAGTTATACTAGGTGAGTAAAACCTAAGGATGTGATATTCAATTACAGGTGATTTGGAGATCAGTGAAACACAGTTTGAGATACGCAGTAACTCTAACTTATTTTTGGATGGCACACAGCTATCTCAAGGTAAGTAAACCCCATGTACCCTTTCAAGAATAACCCTTTCAGTTATTCTAGGTAGGTAAACTTAATGCAGACTTATTCTGGACAGGCTAACAGCAATTCAGGGGAAGCAAGACCCAGTTAGGTAACACTCATACAATTATCCTAACAGGAATAAGGAAGTGAAACCAACAGCATTACTTTTTGAAAGAGGCACAACCAAATCACAGGTGAGTAATATACCCTTACATCTACTTTCTGTTAGAATGGCAAAACGGTTTCTAAGGACAGAAAAGATGTTACATATACTTTAGAGAATAGTGCAACACACATTCAAGGTAAGAAAGAACCTTTGTAACTGTTCACTCTCAGAGTTACAGCTACCTACCATCTCTTTTACAAGTAAGTAACTTTTAAACACTTGTTCTCTTTTCTAGGCAAAAGGCCCAATCCCTTAAAAGTCTTTTCCTTATTCTTGGAGCATGAGTTGTTCTCAGTAGCAGAAGGGGGGGGGGTCACTAGGGTCTAGTTTCCAACAGGCAGTGTCAGGATAGGTTCTTAAGTAGCAAAAGTCAGAGTTCCCCAGGAAGACTGTTCAAACAGGTGAGTATTTTACTTGAGTTAGTTGCGGGTTCCAGTAGTGGGACTGGGTGAACTGGACGAGAGGCCTCCCAATCAGAGAAAACACCTTACAACTACACAGGAATCACAAGAGACTTAAAGTAAGTACATACGCAAGCCAACACAGTACCTCAGCATTGAAGAAGATTTTGCAGCAGGAGGACTTCAGAATCTGCAGCCAAAAACCCAGTCGGTGGATTCCTTGTCGTGGTGACTGAAAACAGGACCTTGGAAGGGACTTTGCAGCAGGGATCAATAGGGAAGGCTCTAGGCAAGGTTTTTCTCACGGCTGGATGCGGCTCTGTGGATTTTGCGCCTTTTACAGGAGCACAGAAGAAGACAGAATATCGTTGGTCGGATGCTCGTCGCTACAAAGGTCCAGCACTCTGAGGGGACTTTACAGACTTGATGTGTGTCTCTGGAGATCCAGCAGGATGCCCATGAAGTTTCAGCGAGATTCAGAATTCGGAAGACCTTGCACCGCACAATGGCTCGGGGGTCCCAGAGTATTGGTGTATTGCAGCCCTGCAAGGTTTCAGCGCAGCATTGGATGAGTCTAGTGGGTCTCACCAGGTTCTGGGTTGGGATCGTCATTTTCAGAGTCCCCAGGTCGATTGGAAGGAAGGGCTACAGCAGGCTCAGGTTACACAGCAGGCTCCCCGGTCGCTGGAAATTGTCTCAGCTGCTTTTCCGTCATCATCCTCTTTGGTTTTGGTTCAGTGGTTGACTTTTCTTCAGCTTCCAGGTTCGGAGTATTTAACAGAAATGACAGCACAACCTCTGCATTCTCTCCCTGCATTGGACAACCAGACCGCCCCTTGTTGTCAAATCAGGACAGCCAGCCCCCCACTGCGATATGTCCCCATTCAGGCAAGGAGGAAGACAAAGGGATGTGGAGTTTTGGATGCCTCCCTCGCTTCCTACCTTCAAAGATAAAAATCAAACAAAGGAATTTTTCACCCTGGATGTCAGGAATGGAAGAAGGAAGGACAAGAACCACTTCCGTGGCGGAGTTGGGATAAGTTGCTCTGTGCTGTCTGCAGCTGTCCGCGGTGGGAACGAGGCCTATGGCCCAGCAGCTATGCCATCTTGCACCCTTATTCCTTTCCCAGTGCACCTGGGTAAATCGCCTCCCGGCATCAGGATTTCCATCAAGGTACTGCTTTCAATACTCATGACTTTAACAATATCCAATTTCTTATCTCCTGAAAGCCTCATTCAGACACCAGGTTTACTAACACCTGTGTCAAATCCAACCTCATCTATTCCTTGACTACTAATATAACTCCTGGTATTGACCCGGGTCTTGGGAACGCCAGGTCATTATGCAATAAAACCACTGCAGTCCTGGACTTTTTCTAAGATTAAACTTCCCTTTCTTATGTATCACTGACACTTGGATTTTACCCCACAACACAACTGCTTCTGCCTCCTTAACTTCTTCCCTGTCTTCTTTTGCTCATGTCCCCCGAGCCAGCAGTCGCGGAGGGGGCACTGGCATACTCTATTGTTCCTGTTATTCCTCTGTTCCCCCCCATCTGTTGCTACACCATCCTATTCTTCTTTTGAATTCATGTATAAAATCTTTACTGCACCTCATGCCATTTCATGTATTATTGTTTATCGTCCTCCATGGTCTCTCGGCTCTTTCTGTGACAATATTGACCACCTTTTGTCCCATATCCTGCCTAGTCCAACTCCTCTTGTATTACTAGGGGACGTCAATCTTCTCCTTTCTCCAGTACATTCTACCACTCCTTTTCTTTCCATTCTCGACTCCCACTTTCTTTCACCCCTTCTGACTCCCCCCACACACATTTTCGGGTTCCTCACTTGATTTACAGGGTAATTCATAGAATTCAGCGCACAAGTAGCGCACGCGGCTGGCGCACAGCGTGCGCGTGCGATAGTCTGCGCCAGCCGCGTGCGCCAAAACCGAATCCGGCGCACAGCGTATTCATGGATTTTAGGCTCCCAAACCAGCCGTGGCGCAGAGAATCGCAGCGAGCCTGCAGCAGCGCCAGTAACGCCCCCAAGAACGCCCTCGCGCAAGGAAAAGCCATCAAAATCGCTAAATCATCGCTAAGGGCTGCGCTAACCCTGGACCACTTCACAGGGCAGGCAAACAAGGAAAGCAAAGCGGGCAATCTTCAAATCAGGAGTACGCGGGAAGTACTACACGCGACTAGGCAGGGAACGTGAATTACAGGGGTACGCGGGAATTATCACACGCGAACAGCCAGGGAACGCGTATTACAGGGGTACGCGTGAAGTAGAACACGCGATAGGCCAGGGAACGTGTATTACAGGGGTACGCGTGAAGTAGAACACGCGATAGGCCAGGGAACGTGTATTACAGGGGTACGCGGGAATCATCACACGCGAACAGCCAGGGTGCGTGTATTACAGGGGTAGCGGGAAGTTCAACACGCGATTGGCCAGGGTACGTGTATTACAGGGGTACGCGTGAAGTAGAACACGCGATAGGCCAGGGAACGTGTATTACAGGGGTACGCGGGAATTATCACACGCGAACAGCCAGGGTGCGTGTATTACAGGGGTAGCGGGAAGTTCAACACGCGATTGGCCAGGGAACGTGTATTACAGGGGTACGCGTGAAGTAGAACACGCGATAGGCCAGGGAACGTGTATCACAGGGGTACGCGGGAATTATCACACGCGAACAGCCAGGGTGCGTGTATTACAGGGGTAGCGGGAAGTTCAACACGCGATTGGCCAGGGTACGTGTATCACAGGGGTGCGTGGGAATTATCACACGCGAATAGGCTGGGTGGGCCCTCACAGGTGTACCCTGTACACCCTCCACGGCCCCTGCAGGCAGCCCACAAAACAGGGGACTACCCTGCACACCTGATCATGTCCCCCTGCACCCCCATCCACCAGGGGCACCCTCCACCAGGCCCCCACCCATGTCTCCCACCACCCCCACCCCCCAGCAGTGCAGGGGCACCTGCCATCAGGCCCCCACCCATGTCTCCCACCACCCCCACCCCCCATCCACCAGGGGCACCCTCCACCAGGCCCCCACCCATGTCTCCCACCACCCCCACCCACCAGCACTGTGGGGCACGTGGCCAGCAGGCAGTCAGGCAGCAGCAGATGGCAGGTGGGAGCGTGCTCAGGGCTCTGGGGGACTGTAATTCGGCCTCCTGGCCAGGAGCGTGGTCTTTCGTGTTTGGACGCGTGGACAGCCTGATAGGGAGTGATTTTGCACGTGAAAACCCCACACTCAGCGAATCGCGCGAAAACCCGTCACCAGCATATGTGCGTCTATAGTTACCTGCACGTGCAGTGTCAAAGCGTGTGATTGGTGAAAATGGATCTACACGCAGGAGTGACAAAGCGTGTGATTGGTGAAAATTGATCTACACGCAGGAGTGACAAAGCGTGTGATTGGTGAAAAGTGAGCTACACGCAGGAGTGTCAAAGCGTGTGATTGGTGAAAAAGGATCCACACGCAGAAGTGACAAAGCGTGTGATTGGTGAACATGGGCCAAGCACGTACACGCCGTAAGTGACGCTGTACGTGTGGGCCTGTATATAAGGTAGTGTTGAACACCATTTCCTTGTACGTGCTTTTCGTGGAGAGCGAGTGGGTGAATTCTGTACTTCTTGTCGTTTCACACGCGATTTACTTCACGGCGTTTCCAGTTCGTACTCCCTGTTACCTCTGACAGCTTTTTCTCTTTTTCCTCTTGTACTGGTTTACCTGGGCCTGTTCCCTCAAACAGTGTCCCCTTCTACTGTTGTCCTGTCTCCTCAGACAGCGTACACATCTTCTTTTGGCGGGGGTGTTGCCAACCAAACGCGCTCATTTTTCACGCTCTTTTACCTGGCAGACGGTGAGTCACGCACGTATCTAACTTCTGTGCTTGCCCCGTGTGTAGCCTACCCCTTCAGAGGTCATTCTAGGCTGCGTGTGACACGCATACGTTCATTGTGTTACTGGATGCCACAGCGTAGTGCAGGGTTTTCCATCAGCACACGTGGTCTAGGAGGGGTATTGTGCACGTTCCTTAACTTTTCTGGGGTGCCTGTGCGTTGCGTGACCCGTCCTCTTTCCCCAGGGGTGTCATATAGCCTTGCCACTGCACTAGGGTACGAATACCATCTGGTACCCAACCCCTTTGACACCCAATTGCCCAGGACAATTGTGCACACCGACTCCCATACGCACAATAACATCAGTGCCATGGTTGGGAGGCGTGCAAGCCGTAAGGGTGGCAAAGGTGGCCGAGCCACACGTGGTGGCCGTGGAGGATCCACTAGGGGACGTGGTTGTGACTTGCAGGGTGCCCCTGTCCCCCCCAGTCTGGAGGACCAGTCAGGGACACCCATGCCCCCCCCCCCAGTTGAGGGTCATGTGGCTGATACCAACCCTGATCAGCCCTTGTTGGACCAGCCCATTGTGGCAGCAGACCTGTCCGAGGGTGATCCCATCGCTGACATCCAGGTCAGCAGGTCCACTGCACGTGCACCGGTGCACATTGGTGTCATCAGGGCACGCGCATCTATGCCAGATAGGTCATCTGCTGGCCCCCGTATCCAGGGTGTGGCTCCATCCACCCCACCTCTCATACACCCTGCCAAGACTGTGTCGGTCCTAGTTCATGCACCTCAGATCAGGCCTGACCCCATCCCACTACCCCCAATGCCTGCACCTACTCCCATGCTGAGTGTGCAATCCCACACACCCAGTACTGAGTCCACCACGGCTCCTGCCCCTAGTGTCCACAGCGGCGCAGGACACTCTGGATCCCCACCCCCTTCCAAGCGCAAGAGGAAGAGTGCACGTCCGGCACAGGCTGATTCCCCAGGCACGGCTGCACAGTCCGGCCCATCAAGGAAGCCAAGCTTCACAGACGCCGAACTGAATGTACTTGTTCAGTATGTGTCAGATCATGATAGGGAAATGGTCATCGTTGCAGGGTCCAAGACCACACATGCCAGACGCCAGGCACACTGGCAGACCATTGCTGACAGAATAAGTGCCCTTGGAGTAGTGAGGCGCACAGCTAGTGATTGCCAGAAGCGCTGGAATGACCTTAAGCGCAGGGCAAAGGATAAGCTGGCCTCAAGTCATGCCGCAACCTTGGTGACTGGAGGTGGGTCCCCAGCACAGGAAATAGAACTCACACCACACGAGTCCGTAGCTGGATCCTACGTCACCGAGGGACAACTCCAAGGTGTGGGAGATCTCCCTGATTACGAGGCATCATCCGGTGAGTGCACATGCATGTGTGTATTATCCATGTGCATGGTGTGTGTGTGAAGCATTCATGTTGGGTGCCTGTCAAGGGGGTGTGTGGCAGAGTAGATAGTGGCACCCATGTGCCTCATCCAGTATGTTCAGTGCAACACCATCTGCCCACAGCACTATCCCAACTGGCAACAGTGCACATATGGCCCTACACCATGGAAGTTGCCCTTGAATTGTCATTTTGTCACTACATTGTTGCTCATACTCCCCTGTCTATTCATCTGATGTCTTACATACCATTCCTATACTTTCCCCCAGCCAATCAAGTTTCATCTTCACATGCCTGACATGCAATGATACCACATGCTAATGCGTCCTCTGTATATAAATGCCAACCAACATGCTGTCATACTGTGGATGTTGCCTTGACATCCACCTCCTACCTGTGTGCTTTGGTACCGTCTGGTTTCGAGCCCCATTCCCTCACACTCCATGCTGCTCTTCATGGTCTATCTTCCCTGACTTCTACAGTTCAGACCATCGTGCCCTACTCACGACACCTGCTTGCTAACAGTCAAATGAGGGCACCCTGCCCTCCAATGCGACCCACCCTATTGCTGACAAGTGCATCTGAGCCTACTCAAAGCCAACTCTCACTGACATCTGCTCATACATGCCTTTGCCTGTCCCATAGACCCTTCACATGGTCCCTGTCCTCTCTCCTTGCTCCTCTTCCACCATCAATGGTGGGACCCGTTGGGGTGTACTCCTGGCCTCCTTCCAATCCTCAGAGGCCACAATTGATGTGCATGGTAATGGGAGCATCTCAGTCCAAGGCCCTTAGGCCAACCTCATTCTCCTTGAGAAATGCTAGCCACATCTCATCAACTTCCTTACCTCTCCTGCTGTCCCCCCTCCTCTCTCCTCATCAATCCTGCACTGCCTCCCTGCACCCTCCCATGATCCTTCTCCGCCTCCCACACATGCTGCACCTCTGATCTCTAGCACTCCCCGTAAGTCCTCCAAGGCTGTCAACCTCCTCCACAATTACACTCCTTTCACTGCGGCTGCATCAGGCATTCCTCCGATATCTGTCACTTACATGAGGTTATGCACCTTGACATCCTTGGTCTCATGGAAACATGTCTGACGGCCAGCTCTGTCTGCATCCTTCACACACTCCTACCTGATGTTCAGGAGACCCTCTCCTTTGCCCGCCACTACTGTGCAGGGGGGGTGTGCCCTTGGCTTCCCTGAGGGTATTCCTGCCACTGTCACTCCTACTTAGACCTACTCCACTCTGGAATGGCTTGTGTGACGTCTCTCTCTACCACACCTTGACATTCACAAACTGTGCGTACTGTGTCTGGGAAAACTGGTCAAATGTACTACTTCCTTTCTGAGTGTCCTCACCTCTCCTCCTCACTCATGTCCCCAGACACAGAAATCCTCTTCCTTGTTGCTGTACGCATCCACCTGCATGCTTGTTGACCCCCCCACGTGACCTTTCTGTGACCTCAGCAACTCCCTCTCACCCTCTAGACTCCCGTCTGTCCCTACTCATTCTGCAGGGCACACTCTTGATGCTCTGATCTCATCTGACTTTCCCCTCTCCGTCCATCTCTGCACTCCTCTCTCCTGGAGTGATCACATTCTCCTCTCCTCCCAGCTCACCCTCACCACACCACAGGCAAAGCCACCCTCACCACTGTCACATACCTTCTTGGTATTCCAACCCATGAAGTGTGTGTCAGTCGAGGCTCATGCTGCCAAAATCTCCCCCCCATCCAGCTCCCCCTTAGGCTCACTCCCATCCTGACAGGGCCCACTCCATGCTCCACTCTGTCAGGTACACTGGATGTCTTTGCCACGGTCATGACCACCTGTCTGAAGCCCCATGCCAATGCAGAGTCCTGGCATGACTCGGATCATGTGAACCCAGACCACAGGTGCCGGGTGGCAGAGAGGGAATGTCCTGCATCATGCTCATCCTCTGGCAAACTGGCCTGCCACATGCTCCAAAGGCAATAGCGCCTCACCCTTTTCACCAAGATGAGATCCCCAATCCAAGGGCACATATCTGCGGCATGTGACAACTCTGCAGGACAGATAGAAATCTGCAAGGACCTTGCCGAGCCAGATGCAGTGTGTACCTCCCCTGTCCCCTTCCGAGCCCACAGCACTGCATGATTGTCTCTGTACCCCTATAGGCCACCCCCCCCAGCACTTGTCTGCGCCTAACACCATCTGCCCTTGACGTTAAGTCCTACTTACCTTGTACAGCACTTCCAGCCGCCACTTCCCCTTGCACATCATTGTGCCACCCACCCCTGCACTTGCGTGACATGAATGACACCAGCACCAGTAGGATTGTTGACTGGCATCCCCTACTGCCCCACCACCCCTCAGTGCTCCGCTGTACCTTCATACATTTCTGGACCGGTGCTTCACGAATGCTATATGATTCCTTTACAGGTGATGGGGAGGTGGAATCTCATTGTTTACTGCATTTTGTTGATGTAGACAAGGCACTGTGCATCGTGGCCAATTTGGACTAGCAGATCCATGTACAACATGTCAACTTATTGATGTGATGATGCAATGTCAGGACCAGAGTGGTAGAAATCCAAAAAAGTTGCCCTCCTCTCCCTCTTCACTTGGTGGCTATGTCACATGCCATGTGTGTGATGGCATGTGCCTTTGACATGGCAATCACCGGCCAATGTGTGATGGCAGTGCTAGGCAGCATGGTGAGCAGGCGTTGCTCTCCAATCTGTACATTGTATGCCCTGAGCCTCCCCTACAGACCCAGTGATGGTGAATGCATAGGAGGTCTCCCAGTCATGTGGGACATGTGTCGTAGAACTACTGCCTCTGTTGTTCATCAGCCCTTGTTGCATGCCATGGTGCTAATGCCTGTTTCCATTTTTCTCTTTCATGTCTTTGCAGGGGACGAAGCACTTGTTGATGCTGGGGATGTGGTGGTTGAGCCGTCCCAGGAGGGCAACCCGGGCCGACCTTCCACAAGTGAGGGACGTGGTGTGTTTGTGGGTGAAAACCCACAAGTGCTGCAGGTCGTGCTGTCGAGGGGTGTCTCTGGGGGTTCCTCCCCCGAGCAGTATTCAGGTGTAGACTCGGAGGATGACACCTATGTGCAGTCGCAGGTGAGTGTTCTTGGGAGAGAATCTCCTCTGTCCGACCCACCTGCAGCCGGGCCATTGCCCTCAATGGGGATGTCAGTGTCGGCAGCTCAGCCTCCGGTGGTTACGGATGCAGGGCCACACCACACAATCTCTGATCCTGTTCCTGGGGCTGCAGATCAGAGAGGGAATGCAGTCCTGCAGCCTGAGGCCTTGCCGGCACAGCAAGGCGCAGTCCGCCTTGCCCCAGGCAGGTGTGGTGCCCGTCAACGTGGTGGCCGTATGCCACCTGGCAATACCGCTTGGGAGCAATCCATCTACGGTATGGCCAACCAACAGGCAGCATCATCCGAGATGATTGCACAGGCCATGGATAGGGTGGCCACTTCCATTGTCCCCCCAGAAAGGCTGATGGAGCGACTGGAGCAGGCTACAGAGTCCATCAGCCAGGCACACAGGGAGGATATGTTGGCGTCCAACAAGGACAGGCGGGCGGCACTGGCGACTCTGCGGGAATCACTTTCCATGGAGTCCCAGCGCCACAGGGAAGGCCTGAGGGAAGAATTCCGTCACCTCAGGTCGACCCTGTTAGAGCTTGAGGCTTCATCCCATAGAAGGACAGAGGAGCAGCTGGAGCGTCTGACACGGACGCTCTCGGCCGAGATGCAGGCAACTCGTGCGGAGGTCAGGTCATCCCGGGAGTTACTGCATGGGGACCTCCGCATGATTATAACCCAGAACCAGAACTACCAGACCCGCCTGCTTGCAGCCATGGAGGAGCAAACTCGTGCTTTGCGTGGGCTGCCTCCCATTGTCACACCATCTTCTGAGGCAGCTCCCCCACCTCCTGAGTCAGCTGCAGGGTCTGGCCAGAGCGATAGCGACTCATCTCCCACAACAGAGTAGCCGTGTGGGCCACGAGCCTATGGGGTGTTTTAGTTTCCCATGATCCACACAGGTGGATTGTGGCGTGCATCCTGTCCTCGGACCTCATAGGTGCCCCCCCCCCCGCCGGCCCTTTCATGGCCATTTTTTCTCAATTTTCTTTTTTCTTTTCCAAGAGTGTTGCCTTGTGTGGGTACCTGGGCATACACTGTATTGTGGCTGGGCACATGCAGGCTTGTCCTGAGTTTGGTTTAGATGCTTGGGTAGCAGACATCCACACCCCTCCTGCTTCCGTTTCCATGGGCTTGCAAAGGGTGTGCCCAAGTGACAGCAAATTACACGGTGACATTGGACTCCCATGAGCTGTTGGCCAGTCCATAGTCAATACTGTGTAGACATTCATAGTGTACATTGTTGTTGCACCTAACTATGCATGATGGTTTGATATGTGCCTCTACTTACATATGTTGCTCATGTTTTGCAGGTATTTCACACAGTTCTTCACACGGGCATACTCTCTGGAGTCAGACTACATGTCGGTAGATGTGCACTGACACTTTTGCGTGGCGCCATCACTGTACATCTGGACGGTGAGGACATACCAGCAGAATCAGGTAATGAGACTACCATTGATTACATGCATTGTGTCTTGTTTGGGTGGGCTTCAGGGTGGGTTGGTGTGTAATTTGATTGAAATTACTCTTACACAGGTGTGTAGTAGTGGCTCCAGCGCGGTTAGCTGTTCAAGTGCGGCTATGTTCCATTTGGGGCACTGCTATTTGTGACACCGGTGTCATGTTGTGATGGCCAGTTTGTTTGCTCTCACATACCATGACATGGTGTCCTCAGTGGCGGGACTGTGAAGGGAATGGGTGACATGGCAATGTTGTCATGTAGTGAATCGCCTGTGGCAATGCATATTTGATTGATGGAGTTGTGTCTTCTCGTTGTGATGCATTGCTGGTGTATGTGTAGGTAGGGGTGCACACATAGTGACACTTCCATGTTAACAATCTCAGGCTGATGTGTATCTGACAGTTTATTGTCGAGTAATTTTGTGACATTGTCAGGTAGTGTCATCATTGATTGTCAGATGGTATGTGCCAGAGCAGTGTGCACTAGCCAGCACTGTGATTCCTAGGTGAAGAAGTTGGCCACCAGTTGCGTACGGGCTGCCACCCCCCGTGCCCTTTCCCCTCCCATGCGCAGCGGGCGTGCATGTGGTTGTGGATGTGGGGGCACCACCATGTCCACGGGCAGGCCCCGGCGTGTTGCAACGTTGTGCAGGACACATGCTGCCACTATGATCCTGCACACTATTCGGGGAGCATATAACAGCTGCCCGCCAGAACGGTCAAGGGAGCGAAAGCGTGACTTCAGCACTCCGAATGTGCGCTCCACTATGCCCCGTGTTGCAATGTGGGCTGTGTTGTACCTTACCTCGGGTGGCGTGGTGGGGTTCCGGATTGGGGTCATCATGTGGGGGCTGATAGGGTAGGCACTGTCCCCTGCGGAGGTGGTGATGGGTATCATTAGTGGTGTTGTGTCATGACCCAGTATCTGACATGCATGCATGTGCAGTGGCATTCATGCTCACCAAGCAGCCATGTATCTCCATGCTGGCCAGCCTCCAGGTCCCGGTATAGTGTAGACATTCTGTAGATGAAGCTGTCGTGGGTGGACCCAGGATAGTTGGCATATACTGATGTGATTATTCCCTTGGCATTGCATACAACTTGCACGTTGATGGAATGCCAGTGCTTGCGGTTTCTATAGATGTGCTCTGTTGCCCTGGGTGGACGTAGAGCCACATGTGTGCAGTCAATTGCACCAAGCACTTTGGGGAATTGAGCCACACCATAGAATTCCTGGATGCACGTCCGCCTTTCTGCATGAGTCCTGGGGAGATATATGTGCCTGCGGACTGATGGCCGTGCAGTGATGATGTTCAAGACCTGGTGTAGGCAGCGTGACTGCGTGGCCTGTGACACACCACCCACTATGGCACTTGTCCGCTGAAAGGATCCAGTGGCCAAGAAGTGCAGTACATTCAGGACCTTCTGCAGGGGGCTGAGTGCTTGGGAGCACAGGGTGGGTGATGTGAGGTCATCCTCCCACTCACTGACCAGGTCCAGTATGATGTGTGCTGGAAACCTGTACCTCCCATACACCTGGTCATCAGGCATCCCGAATAGGCTGGTTCTGGGTGTGAATATTCTGGCCCTGACTCTCCTCCTCCTCCTCCTTTGGTAGCCCACTGCCACTGCTGCTAGGAACGGTATGTTCATCCTGGCATCTGGCTTGTTTATTGATAAGTGCGCAAATTAATGCCTTGCGCGTGTTCTAGGCGAGCGTGTGACCCTCGCACCCCTGGAATCTAGTTCCCACTCCAATAGCGTGTGGAAATTCCCACGCAGCAGGCATACAGGTGCGCTGACGTACTTGCGTGTGTAAGTGCCCGCGCACCCCTGTAATACACGTACATAGGCCAATGGCGTGTACGCGCACTTTTGGCCAATTACACGCGATGTAATACACGTACATTGGCCAATCGCGTGTACGCGCACTTTTGGCCAATTACACGCGATGTAATACACGTACATTGGCCAATCGCGTGTACGCGCACTTTTGGCCAATTACACGCGATGACACTCTGACGTGCAGTATTTCCACGTGTGCTCCGTCATCACGTGCTGAGTGGGGAACGCCCGTGCGGATCACGTCAGACGCGCTTACGCGGTGAGGGACTCTGGTCCAATAGAATCGCGTATGCGTTCTGATGCACTTACGCGCTAAGGCCCTTTCCTCGGATTTCACGCTGACGTGCAGGAATTTCACGTGCCAAATCACTCCGTATCAAGCTGGCCACCCGAAAACACACGGAACACCACGCTCCTGCCCAGAAGGCCGAGTTACTGCCCCCCCCAGTGCCCTGAGCAGCCTCCCACGTGCTATCTGCTGCCTGCCTGCCTGCCTGCCTGCCTGCCTGCCTGCCTGCCTGCCTGCCTGCCTGCTGCCACCGTGCCCTGCCATTTGGTGCCTGCACATCAGCCATCTGCAGGGGTCCAGTTGCTGTGTCCACCCCTGCTGGAACTGAAGACTCCCAACTGGGATTACATCGCTCCACAGCCCAGCCCCAGGACCCAGTTGCCCACCCACACCTGCCTCTGGGGTTGCCATGTCGGGCACTTCGACATCTGGCACCAGTGGCAACCCCAGGCCAGAGGGGCAGAGGGGCACCAGCTTCACTGCCACCGAAGTTGGTGTCCTGGTGGAGCATGTCCTGGGGCAGTATGATGCCCTCTTTGGATCGTCCCGCGCCAGCAAGGAAGGACGGGAGAGGATCTGGGCCGACTGTGTGGTTGCCATCAACGCGGAGGGGGTGGCAACCCGCAACGTCCAGAAGATCAAGAAGCGCTGGGAGGACTTGAGGTCCAGGACCCTTGTGAAGGCCCGGCGCCTCGTGGAGGGGGGCCGGGGCCACATGAGTTCCATCCAGAAGAGGGTCCTGGAACGCGTACGCCCAGCGCTCCACGCCCAGGTCCTTGAGAGGGAGGCCCGTCTGGAGTTGAGCGGTAAGTGTGCAAGCATTACTGTGTGAGACAGGGCATGTTGCGGTGTGCTGGTTCTATGATACTTGCCTGTATGTGTGCCATGGGCCATGTATGCATGTATGTGTGCAGGGACATCATGGTAATGCATGTGCGACCAGTGATGTGTGACCCACATGGTTGTTGCATGTGTTGAAATGTGGCATGGGGAGCCCTATGCAGATTTAGGACATGAGAGCATGCCAGTCTCTGTACCTGGACATGGATGGGGGTGAAGGATGGGTGCTGATGCCAGGTACATATATGGTAGCCATGTCTGTGTGCCTGACCTGCGTGTCTGTGACTTGTGCATGCCATGGATGCATGACACATGTGTGTGACAATGCACAGATTCTGTGATGCACCCAACTAACCCTTGTTTCGCCTGTGTTCGTTGTGTTTGGGGCCAGATGGATGTGACTGAGGTGAAGTGTGTGCATGTGATATGCATGAGCCATGATGCATCTGAGTCACATATCATTGAATGTTTCAAGAGTCAATTGGACATGCATGGAAATGTGCATGGCATGCACCATGCCTGTTACTGTGTGTGTTTTGCCTGGACTGACCCATGTGTTGTGGAGGGACATGATGGAAGTGTACTTTGACAGGGGTGCTCATCTGCTATTGCTTCCTGTCTAGGGGACCATTTTACAGTAGCCTGATGCTTGTGTCCTTTGTCTCCCTCTACGCAGCGGCTAGTGAAGAAGAGGGCGGAGACGGCGCTGTGGAGCAAGGCGGCGGGGATGCCCCCACGGCTGCAGCGGAAGGGGTGGGTGAGCCCCCACAGGGGCCTGCTACGGCGGGAGACGGTGAGGAGCCATCCAGGTTGGTGGTTTGCACAGAGGAGGAGGAGGCCGACACTGGTGCACACATGGGGCCTGGTGGGAGCATCCCTGCTGGTGCAAGTGGTGCAGTCCAGGGCCAGGGGCAGGAGGCAGCACAGGTCACCGTGGAGGTGCCTGTGCATGTCGCTGTCCCTGACCCTATGAGTGCACCACCATGCACCAGCAGGGATGCCCCGTCCCAGGCCCGTCCGCAGGTAGTGGGGATGTCCATGTCAACTGACTCCCCTCCACCTGCGGCCGTGGGAACCCCTGGCCGCGTGGAGCAGGTCCTGATTGGGGTCGCGATGCGCACGGCTGTGATTCGTGATGACGTGCGTGCTTCCCGGGAGGAGCACGCACGTCATCACGAAGTGCACCGTGCCGACGTGGCCCAATTGGGATCGGCCATGTTCGGGGGGTTCCTGCATGTGTTGGCCAATCTGACGGCCCTCTCCTCCTCTGTGCAGGCTATCCAACGGTCGTTCTCCTTGCCGTCTTCCGGCCCAGATGCCACCATGGCCCCCTGTGGACCTGCCCCGACCAATGCAGCCAGCTCGGTGGGGATCCCATCCCTGCCACAGTTGGGAGTCGGAGGTCCAGCAGGGGTGGACGACACAGCAAGTGGACCCCAGCAGATGGAAGATGTGCCGGCATCATCGGGCAGGGCACGTGCACAACGGCGTCGGTGGTTACCATCAGCCTGGATGCCGTCGTGCTGGCAGAGGCAGTGGCGTCGGAGGCAGCAGCGGGCTCGACGTGGGAGGCATCATGGCTCAGGGCCATCAAGATCAGAGGGGCAGGCATCGGCCGGAGGGCAGGGCAACCCTGGCATGGCGGTGTGTTCCGTGTGGGAGGAGTTTGGCCAGCGGATAGGTGCGGAGCGGCAGCGGGCGGAAGAGGAGCGGCTCGCCATGGCCAGGGCGGAGATCTCCATGCATCGGGCATTGAGGCGGGCTGAGTGCCTCGAGGAGGCTCGCAGGGATTTTGGTGAGCACATGGGGTTGTCCCTGCGAGACCTCGGGGCCAGGACAGAGTCCCGCCTTCAGGACATTGACATGGAGTTCGAGGATGCCCTGGCCAGCATCACCAAGTGAGCCGCAGGACTAGCCCGCTGCCTTTGTATATAGTTTTTTAGTTAGTTAGTGCTAGGTTTCCTTTATTTATTTTTATTATTTTGGACCGCTCGGACAATGGCCACTTTTTTGTACATATTTATTTTATTAGTTAGTATTAGGTTTCATTTGTGCTGTTGGGCTCATGGACCCTGGAACATTCCTGTATATATTGATATATTTTGGGAGATACATTTTTTAATTTTTTTATTGTTTACACCATGACGTAATGGTTTTTCTTTGATTTCCTACTACATGGTTTTGCTTTGGACAAATTATATTGATTTTTTAATCCTTTGTTTTTTGGTTTATCATTTTTGTTCTCGGACATGGACCTTTTATTTACTTTGCCACATAGTTGTATGTTTTATTGGTTTACTTGATTTGTGTTTTTAATACATTTTTATATTATCTTACACTTGTGTTATTTTCTCTTTGGTTTCTTACATGTCATGATATGGGTTTTGACATTCACTTGCACCCATTGTGTATGTGTGTGTGACAGACATGTGTTCTTTTGCATACTTGCCTTTGGGGTTGTGTCATGTGATTGCATTCACTATGTGGGTGCATGCAATCCTTGCCTGGGTGTTTGTGCTGGGTATGCTGGCCATTACTGCCATGATTGTGTATCGTCAGGACCTGGGGCCAGGGGGACATGGGTGGGGGCCTGCTGGCAGGTTCCCCACAGTGCTGGGGGTGGGGGTGGTGGGAGACATGGGTTGGACATGGGTGGGGGCCTGCTGGCAGGTTCCCCACAGTGCTGGGGGTGGTGGGAGACATGGGTGGGGGCCTGGTGGAGGGTGTCCCTGGTGGATGGGGGGTGGGGGTGGTGGGAGACATGGGTTGGACATGGGTGGGGGCCTGCTGGCAGGTTCCCCACAGTGCTGGGGGTGGGGGTGGTGGGAGACATGGGTTGGACATGGGTGGGGGCCTGCTGGCAGGTTCCCCACAGTGCTGGGGGTGGTGGGAGACATGGGTGGGGGCCTGGTGGAGGGTGTCCCTGGTGGATGGGGGGTGGGGGTGGTGGGAGACATGGGTGGGGGCCTGGTGGAGGGTGTCCCTGGTGGATGGGGGGTGGGGGTGGTGGGAGACATGGGTTGGACATGGGTGGGGGCCTGCTGGCAGGTTCCCCACAGTGCTGGGGGTGGTGGGAGACATGGGTGGGGGCCTGGTGGAGGGTGTCCCTGGTGGATGGGGGGTGGGGGTGGTGGGAGACATGGGTTGGACATGGGTGGGGGCCTGCTGGCAGGTTCCCCACAGTGCTGGGGGTGGGGGTGGTGGGAGACATGGGTTGGACATGGGTGGGGGCCTGCTGGCAGGTTCCCCACAGTGCTGGGGGTGGTGGGAGACATGGGTGGGGGCCTGGTGGAGGGTGTCCCTGGTGGATGGGGGGTGGGGGTGGTGGGAGACATGGGTTGGACATGGGTGGGGGCCTGCTGGCAGGTTCCCCACAGTGCTGGGGGTGGGGGTGGTGGGAGACATGGGTTGGACATGGGTGGGGGCCTGCTGGCAGGTTCCCCACAGTGCTGGGGGTGGTGGGAGACATGGGTGGGGGCCTGGTGGAGGGTGTCCCTGGTGGATGGGGGGTGGGGGTGGTGGGAGACATGGGTTGGACATGGGTGGGGGCCTGCTGGCAGGTTCCCCACAGTGCTGGGGGTGGGGGTGGTGGGAGACATGGGTTGGACATGGGTGGGGGCCTGCTGGCAGGTTCCCCACAGTGCTGGGGGTGGTGGGAGACATGGGTGGGGGCCTGGTGGAGGGTGTCCCTGGTGGATGGGGGGTGGGGGTGGTGGGAGACATGGGTGGGGGCCTGGTGGAGGGTGTCCCTGGTGGATGGGGGGTGGGGGTGGTGGGAGACATGAGCAGGTGTGCAGGGTAGTTCCCTGTGGTGTGTGCTGCCTGCAGGGGCCGTGGAGGGTGTACAGGTGATGCCTGGGAGCACACAGCCATATCGCGTGTGGGACTTCCCGCGCACCCCTGAAATCCACGTACCCGGCCATATCGCGTGTGGGACTTCCCGCGCACCCCTGAAATCCACGTACCCGGCCATATCGCGTGTGGAACTTCCCGCGCACCCCTGCAATCCACGTACCCGGCCATATCGCGTGTGGAACTTCCCGCGCACCCCTGAAATCCACGTACACGGCCATATCGCGTGTGGAACTTCCCGCGCACCCCTGAAATCCACGTACCCGGCCATATCGCGTGTGGAACTTCCCGCGCACCCCTGCAATCCACGTACCCGGCCATATCGCGTGTGGAACTTCCCGCGCACCCCTGCAATCCACGTACCCGGCCATATCGCGTGTGGAACTTCCCGCGCACCCCTGAAATCCACGTACACGGCCATATCGCGTGTGGAACTTCCCGCGCACCCCTGAAATCCACGTACCCGGCCATGTCGCGTGTGGGACTTCCCGCGCACCCCTGAAATCCACGTACACGGCCATATCGCGTGTGGAACTTCCCGCGCACCCCTGAAATCCACGTACCCGGCCATATCGCGTGTGGAACTTCCCGCGCACCCCTGAAATCAACGTACCCGGCCATATCGCGTGTGGGACTTCCCGCGCACCCCTGCAATCCACGTACCCGGCCATATCGCGTGTGGAACTTCCCGCGCACCCCTGAAATCCACGTACACGGCCATATCGCGTGTGGAACTTCCCGCGCACCCCTGAAATCCACGTACCCGGCCATATCGCGTGTGGAACTTCCCGCGCACCCCTGAAATCCACGTACACGGCCATATCGCGTGTGGAACTTCCCGCGCACCCCTGAAATCCACGTACCCGGCCATATCGCGTGTGGAACTTCCCGCGCACCCCTGCAATCCACGTACCCGGCCATATCGCGTGTGGAACTTCCCGCGCACCCCTGCAATCCACGTACCCGGCCATATCGCGTGTGGAACTTCCCGCGCACCCCTGAAATCCACGTACCCGGCCATATCGCGTGTGGAACTTCCCGCGCACCCCTGAAATCCACGTACCCGGCCATGTCGCGTGTGGAACTTCCCGCGCACCCCTGCAATCCACGTACCCGGCCATGTCGCGTGTGGAACTTCCCGCGCACCCCTGCAATCCACGTACCCGGCCATATCGCGTGTGGAACTTCCCGCGCACCCCTGAAATCCACGTACACGGCCATATCGCGTGTGGAACTTCCCGCGCACCCCTGAAATCCACGTACCCGGCCATATCGCGTGTGGGACTTCCCGCGCACCCCTGAAATCCACGTACACGGCCATATCGCGTGTGGAACTTCCCGCGCACCCCTGAAATCCACGTACCCGGCCATATCGCGTGTGGAACTTCCCGCGCACCCCTGAAATCAACGTACCCGGCCATATCGCGTGTGGGACTTCCCGCGCACCCCTGCAATCCACGTACCCGGCCATATCGCGTGTGGAACTTCCCGCGCACCCCTGAAATCCACGTACACGTTCATATCGCGTGTGGAACTTCCCGCGCACCCCTGAAATCCACGTACCCGGCCATATCGCGTGTGGGACTTCCCGCGCACCCCTGAAATCCACGTACACGGCCATATCGCGTGTGGAACTTCCCGCGCACCCCTGAAATCCACGTACCCGGCCATATCGCGTGTGGAACTTCCCGCGCACCCCTGAAATCAACGTACCCGGCCATATCGCGTGTGGGACTTCCCGCGCACCCCTGCAATCCACGTACCCGGCCATATCGCGTGTGGAACTTCCCGCGCACCCCTGAAATCCACGTACACGGCCATATCGCGTGTGGAACTTCCCGCGCACCCCTGCAATCCACGTACCCTGACTAATCGCGTGTGGTACTTCCCGCGCACCCCTGTAATCCACGTACCCGGCCATATCGCGTGTGCAACTTCCCGCGCACCCCGGTATGCACGCACACGTTTATTTTTTCTCTCAGCGCGTGTCTGTGTTTGTGGGTACCCCTTTGTACGTCATTTGTCCTGGAGGGCCACAGTATTGGACATTGATCATGTCTGTATATAGGTGCTATTTGTTGGCGCACCTTTTAGCGCACATTTCTTGCAGGCGCAGAGACGCTACCGCCTGCTTTCTTGTGGCGGTCGTGTTTGTGCCTGTTTGTGCCTGTGCGCTGCTTTGAGCGTGCGCTTTTTTGCCCTATTCTATTCCATGAATACGTGTTGTATGCGAGCGTGTGGGCGTTCCGCGCACTTGCCTCCTATACTTTCCCGTGCCGCCCACATTCTTCCCCATTCCGAGTGTTGTGCCCCATTTTATTCCCCATTCCGAGTGTCCCGCCCTGTGTTCCGCCTACTTTAGAGCTGTGCGCTGCGCTCGGAGTGATAGCGCAGTGGCCGTGGCGCACGACGTTGGTTGACCTGTGCGCCGGCCTGCGCCGCGCGCTTTTTCGGCGCACGTCCTCTGCTTTTCTTGCGCACGGACTTCCATGAATCGACGTGCGCTGGTTTCCCTGCGCTTTTCGCTAATTTTCGGCGCAGCGCACGTATTGGCCCCTCTGCGCCGGGATTTTCGGCGCACATTTATTCCATGAATCGGCCTGTAAATCTTTCTCTCCACTTTTAGTGCCTCTTCAGTACTAGCCCAACCTGCTTACTTATCAGATCTCTCCAGGACTGAAATCTCTGCACTGGCCCCCAGTGGCTGCGAGAATTAAGTTCAAACCCCTCTGCATTGATGTTCCTACTCAAGCTCTTCTCTCATCCTCCTCCAACTCCCTCAGGGTCAGCCGCTTCTCCAAGCAACAAGTTGGTGGTAGATCTTTCTTCTGCTGGGGCCTCCCTCTGGAACAGCCTCCCTGCCTCCCTGAAACTTGAGGAGAACCATCTCCGGTTCCGGAAGCACCTCAAAACCTTCCTCGGCTTTTTCTCCTCCTCTCCCCTGCTGAACTCCTGGCTGAAACTGAAACTGCACTGGTCACCTGGCCACCCTCTGATCTAGGGTCCAGGTCCCTTCCCCCGCCAGTTGCAAACCTGCACTGCCTTCCTGGCAACCCCCGCACTTGGGGACTGTTTTCTGTATCCCTACAGTCCCCTACCAGCCTTTGACACCTGATGTCTGCACTTATCCTTGCACTTTCCACCAGCTGGCCGCACTTTTTACTTATTGCTTTTATTTATTCTATTTTCTTTTACTGTGATTCCATGCACTGCACTGCTCCCTCCCCTCCCCCATACATCTTTCCCCTTCCCCCTTCCCCTGAACTTGCGTGATCTCAATGTCACCTGGCCTAGTAAGATCGTTGTCTCTGTCTTCCCTCGGTTCTCCCTACCTTGCCTGGTCACACCTTGAAACACAGTTTTTTTTACTTTTTCACAACACTTGTACTGCTATCCTTCCCTCTTCTTTAAGTTTCTGTGCTCTTAATGCTGATGAGGCAGCATCTGCTATTTCCTCATCTCTTTCTCTTAGTCTTGATCAACTCTATCTTTTGTCTGCTTTTCACCCCACTCGCAAACCTTCTCAACCCTAGCTTTCCCCTCATCTCTGCTCTATGCTGTGGCTTCTTCGCCGACTTGAGGCACTGGCGCAGATCAAAATCTGCATCTAATCACTCTTCCTATTTCTCCTACCACACTCTCTACGACAATTGTCTAATCTCTGCAAAGATTGCCTACTTTTCTGATCTTCACACCCAATCTACCCACCCCAGGCGTCTTTTTCAAACTCTTACACGGTTGCACTCCCCTCCCTCTCCTGATCACTCTCTTAACTCTACCCTGTCTGCCTTTGATTTTGCTAACTTTTCTTCAAAAGTTCTTTCTCTTCGTCAAGACATTGAAGCCTCTCTTCCCCCAACCACTTTACCTCCTTCTCCCCCACCCCTTCTGTTTTCATTTCTAGCTTTGCCCCTGTTTCCAACAGAGATGTACTTCTCTTGTTAGCCAAAGCCCATCCCACTGCCACTCCTATCGATCCAATTCCATCTGCTCTTATACCTAAGGTTTACCCTCTTCTTATACCTTACCTTGTTTCTTCTCTTTCTACCTCTGTTTTTCCTATGTTCTTTAAACACGCAACTATTATTCCTATCTTGAAAAACCCCACAGCTAATCCTCTCATTGTTTCTAAAATCCGTCCTAACCCCTTCTACCCTATCTCTCTACTAGAGCATCATGTGTACTCTCAGATTTCATCCTTGGTCACTGATCCTTTTCTTCCTCGTTTTCAGTCTGGCTTCCGTCCCCTTCATTCTACCGTTAGGCAAGATTACATGCAGTACCCTTTGGGTGCACTACCATAACCTTGACCTCCTGGCAATAGCGGCCCAACCTTTGGTATAAGTCTGAACTACACAGGTTGGTAGTGTGGCCGAACCGCCAGGCTTATCTCAAGAGGGGTCAATGTGAACTGTAAATTTGTAACAGATTTTCACAGTAGCAGGTATTCAAATAAACAGTTACACTCAAGGTTTCTTGATTAAATAATTATTAATTTAACCGATGGGCCTCAATATGAGTCTGGCGTTAGCTGTGCCGGTAAAAATGGCACGGCTGCCGCTGGAGTCATTTCTTTTCTGGCGCCCGGCAATGGGGCCTCACTGGGGCATTACAGCCCCGGCGGTCCCGGTAATTCCCCATTGCAGGGCGCCGGAAAAACTTACTCCCCATTCCCATTCCAGTCCCATTGGACTCAATGGGAATGTGGAGGATGGATGCACCGTTACCATTCGGGATTGGTGCCGATGCAACCGTCAAGTTCTGCGAGCTGGTGCCGTTCTGCCCGCCAGGTCAGACCTGGCAGGCTGAACGGCACCCGCTCGCAGGACTCTGAGTATGCCAGTCCGGTAACAACGGTGCCGGTAGCTTACCAGCACCGTTGTTACCGGACCAGCATACTCATAATGAGGCCCAGTTATATAGGCCTTCTTCCGAAAGGAGCAAATCACATGTAACCTTTAAGTATACTTCAAAACACAATTGAAGTTGATTTAAATCAGTTGATACCCATTGGGGATGGCACACAGACACTTCCTGCACCCTGAGGTGACTTAAATAGCTAGGACAATGTGGAGATTGATTTATCACTGGTACATTTAGAGCAATACTGTTTTGTGCAAAGGTTAGAAATAGGAAGAAAACATAGGTTAACACAACACTCCATAAACTGTTCAGTACTTTTAAAACCCTCCAATGCTAAGTGAATTAACCCTTTCCTGGGGAAAGGTAAAGGCACAGAGTCAGAGGTAGAAGAGTCTTTCAGGGAATCAGGCAAGCCATTGTTAATTGTTCAAAGTCTAGAGAAGCTGAAGATCTTCGGATAGGTGAGTAAAAGTCTTGCACACATTTTCAAAAGAGTTTGTGGAAATAAAGAGCACTTGAAAGGCCACAAGCTGGTTAGGCTTGTGAAAGGCAAAGATGCAAGCAACTCTGCAAGGCAACCAAGGCAAGTCTCAACTGAGAACAGGCAAGGCTACACAACAAGAGGTACGTCCGCTTAGGTTTACAGTACCTTGGCAATGGCCTTATTTCACCTCCTCCTCCCTTATATCCAAGGTAGACCACTTTACTCTGACCAATTTGATATTTGCTAGCCTTTATGGTCAGTTGGGCCTGTTCAAGAGCCTGCAAATATCCAAGGTAGTCAAGATGTTCTTCCCAAGTAGGGCTGAACACTGCAATGTCATCCAAGTATGCAATGCAGACGTCCTCCATCCCATTCAGAACATGATTCACCATCCTTTGGAATGTAGCAGGTGCATTTTCTAGTCCAAAAGGCAATCCCTTAAACTGGTAGAGTCCTCCTGGGGTTGAAAATGCAATTTTCTCCTTGGCATGGTCTGTCCGAGCTATTTGCCAATAACCTGATGTCAGGTCAAATGTGATGAGGAACATGGCTGAACCAAGTTTGTCCACCAGCACATCTGTCCTTGGTAAAGGATGGGCATCAGTCGTGGTGACTGCATTAAGGGCTCTATAATCCATGATCCTACCTTTGGCACTAGTACAACTGCACAAGCCCATGGACTTGTAGCTGGCTCTATTACCCAGAGATCCAGCATCTTCTTGACCTCTTCCTTTATGTGAGTTCTTACATGGTCTGACATCCTGTAACCCCTGCTTTTGGCAGGTAGACAGTCACCAGTGAGTATATCATGCTGACCCAAGGGGTTAAGCCTGGTGTTTGTGAAAACAGGGAGGCAAACTGCTTCAACAGAACCTAGCACTCCTCCTGTTGGTGCAGAGTCAGATCAGAAGAGAGATTAACTCCATTTATTTTTCCATCTAAAGGTTGTCCCCTGAGAAGGGCAAGCAGAGGTTCACTCTCCTGATCAGATGCTAAAAGCAAAGCTCCTAGTTCTGGTCTGGAAACATAGGCCTTTAGTTGGTTAGTGTGATAAGACTCTGGGGTCCACTAAATAAATGACCTCTCCAAATTTGCCCACAAACTTGAAGGGTCCAATCCATTTGTCCTGTAAGGCCTGTAAGCAAACAAGTTAATTGTCATCACAACATGATGAATTTTCAGATAAAATACAATCACAGGGAAACTCAATTTACAACAGAGAGAAAGGTCATGAAATGATGGAGGTGATGCTTAACCAAGGACAATCCCGTGGGCAAGTATTTAGACAATAAGTGCAAGCCCTGACACCATAGAAGGAACACATGGGCAATATAACAAACAGTACATAGTGCTATCAAGCACGACAATTGCAAAGTGGATAGGTTCAAACACCGAGGATAAAAAGTCAACACAACTGTGTTTCGGCCATAAACGGCTGCAGTAATATCCAATCTTTACAGGCCTTCACCAGGACGGAGTAGTGGAGAGAGGGGGGTTTCCCATGATTTCTGTCAAAGAAATGGGACCGCGACACAAGTCAGGGAATGTGTGTGGGGTTCCAAAAAGAGATTCACTTATTTTAAATCGCAATTAATGCGTAATTACAAAAGGCATGTCACCCAGGGGAGAACCAAAGCAATACTTACTGTGTCCAAATGGAACCACGGATAGGAGTTGCAGGACCGTCTGGTGTTAAATCAGTGGATCACGAAGATATACATTCTTGAGTAAGGTCCAATCTGCAGGAAGGACCGAAGTGTTACTCCGAGGGTGGGGGCTCACGGAATGCATGCAAATCACTGTGCCCCACGTGGCAGCCAAAAGTATCTTACCTTAGCTGTGTTACTCCAAAAGCCTTGAATGGGTGTGGAGTAGTCAAGAGTCACGCAACCTCTCCTGTGTGCTTATACATCACACCTATAAAGTGGGAATGCAGAGAGGTTCCTAATACTGGAATGCGTTGCACGCTCCCACATCTGTGTCAAGTGGCGGGTGCTGTGTGCGAAGTGCCTGATGAGTTAGCAGGAATTGAGGAATGCTATTGTGTCTAGTCGAGAGAATCAATACTGTGCATGCCCTATAGAGTGGAAATACAGAGGTGTTCCTGTTGTTGGAATGTGCCGCGCACGCCCACTCAAGTGTGTCAAGAGGCAGGTGCTGTGTGCAAAATACTTGTGGAGTTAGCATGAATCGGGGACGCAATCGGCAGTCCTCTGAATTCCATCGAGATCCTTAATCCACCCCAGGACTTCGTCCCAGTATACCCTGATCCAGGGGCAACCCCACCACATGTGCCAGTAGTCAGCCATTCCACCACATTTATGCCAGCACATTGGGCTCAGTGACTGAAACATTCTGGAGAGCCTGAGGGGGTCATATTGCCACCTGTGCTACAGTCTGATTGCATGTAGTTTGTATTGGCTGGATATAGAGACCTGGGGGCGGCCTTGCACCTCCTACCCCACATGTCCGGATCAACTACTTCACCCAGATCTTTCTCCCATCTACCCTTCGGGGACAACGTGGAGCCCTTCCCCGCTTCAATCAATGTCCTGTACATGGCGGATATTAATCCTTTCATTTCATTCTGGAATTCAAGAGTTTCTCAAAGGGGGTAAGTTCTCTACTTACATTATCTTTCCATACATCATTTGTTAGAACATCCCTGATCTGCAGAAACTGGAAGACTGATAGGGGGCCCAAACCCAGGTTCTCGCCTAATTCTGAGATTGTTATGAAGGAGCCATTCTTCCACAACTGACCCACCCTCTCCAAGCCAGCTTCAAACCAGGGTTGAAATCTCTCCAAGTTGTGGATGCTTTCTCTGATGCCGGGGGCCCATAGATGCCTCAGAGGGGATGGTCATGCAGTAATTGTATGCATGTTTCTTCCCTCTGTCCATGTTTCCCAGATGGTCCCCCGTATTGTGGGATGTATTTACCCATGCATCCGAGCCCTACCTCAAAACTGTGCAGTACTGACATGAAAACATCATGATGGCCAGAGCTTCCCAGAAAATGCACAGGGAAATGCAGGAAGAATAGGCTGCCACCCATTTTTGCCGATGTTATGGGCACAGAAGGACACTGCCTAAAACCACGATTGGACTACCCGCACAGTAGTCTGAAACCATTGGGAATGGCAATGCTGATTGCCAAATGCAACCTAGAATTGTGGGGAATTCATTCTTAAATCCCAAAAATGGGTGCAGTACCAGTACTCACCACTATCCAAAAGCCGGCGTTTTAAAACCACCCTGTGTTCCTCTGAAGGCAAGCCAAAGTGTCTATTTTAAACATTGCAACATGTGCAAAATATTCACTGAACACCAGCAGACATTTGGCAGAATGAGGTTTTGTGTGCTTACAAAATCTGGGAAATGAAGAGCCCAAAACAGTGCTTATAACAAAACTGCTATGGAGTCAGCAGTTTAAGTTGCACTGGATTTAAAGACACTAAAATCGAAAATGTTTAGATGAAATGAGTGACCTATGTTTGGTGTCACATGCCTTTGCAATTGTTTAAATGTTATAGTGTAAACTTAGAATCAGCATTCTAGCTGCATATGTAAAAATGTTTAGTTTTATTTGAATGCAGGAACTGGGGAACAAAAAGTGACATTTTATCTGAAACCTGGCTTAAGGAACTGAATTCTGCCTGGCAACTACCCCCATCAGGAGTGAAACTTGAGTCACAGCTGTGTTCCCAGGCCTAGCTGCCCTTTTGCTGCTCACACTAAGGATATGCCATCTATCTGATAATTGAATTACCTGTGCTCTGCAGGAAAGTGAACAAAGCCCTGTCCTGGCTCAGGCAAAGGTTTTATTGGCAGGAGTCGTAAATGGTCGTAAAAAGTGGCTTCCTCCTGAGGAAAGGGGAGGGGCACTGCCTGTGAGAGCAAGCTGGCTTGGCAGAACTGGAAAAACCAGTATTTCTACCTTGTGCTGAGAGGAAACCACACCCCTTTGGAGCCAGAACATAACTCTAAAAAGATGAATAATTCATAGAGCGGACATGTGAAAATTTTATAAATGACACCATAACTCTTGTGATTTTTCTGCCCACATTTTAAGAGGTTTTTCGACCCGGTGGCATGTTCAGGGGGGTGTCAGCGGAAAAGTGGATATTACTCTAAATGTATGCATGTTAAAAGTCTGAAACTTCATCAGTTAATGTCCATACTCCCTGCGCACACGTAAGTAAAGTTGGGTCAATGTCAGAAATTGAAAAATCAGTTAAAAAGTCAATTATGTGCCATTTCTGAATGCAAGCTCTTAGAAACAGCAGATTTGGACAGAGACATGGCTAAATTCAGCCACACCATGTATATGTAATTTCAAGCAACTGTGTAACTGTGAAATATGTCTTTTATTATCAAATATAGAATATGTGCAATCTGACAGAGGAGTGTCCTATCTGCAAGCCATAAAATGACATCCCTCTGACTCACAGTTCATTCCCCAATCAAATGATAAATGGAAGTTTGACCAATTAGAAGCTGAGAGAGAGGTAGGGTCAGTGATGCTAGAACACACCCACATTCTAAACACATAAAAGCAAACAGACAGGACAGATAGGGACCTTCAAATTCCATCTGCCGCTGGAAGCTCTGCCGGAAAAATCCATACTTACCTCCAGAGAGCCAACCTAGAGACTTCAATCTATCCAGAACTAGAGACCCAGACCAGAGAACCAGAGAGAGCTGACCCAGATCACTGTGAAGTGCAGAGACCAGAGGCGAGTTTAAAACCTGACCAGATCCATGGCGAGGCCCATTTCACTCAAGAATATAGTGTGAGTACCTAGAAAACTGTGCAGAACCAATCTCCTAGTTAAAATAATATAATTCAATCTATTTAATCTAAGTAGAACTGTCTCCTAACTGTCACCTGTCATTTGCAAAGCTGTCACTTGTCATTTTCTAGTTGCAAGCTGCACTTGTCTTTTTGAACTTTAAAATTTCAAATCTGAAAAACGACCTTTATTTAATCGCTCGTATCTCCGCAACCGTTTGTGCTAGAGACTTGCAGTAACTTTCATTTGGAAGATGAGATCCTAGGCTTTCCTAGGACCCCAAAACGATAGAGATAGTCCTTGTGGTTCCTCTGTAATAGCGCTCGGCGCATCCGCGAATTTTGCCGCGATTTGCAAATTTCTTCATGTTTAAAAACTGCTGCTGCTTGCCTTCCATTTGCCAGAAATTCGTTTAACCTGCTAACTATCCCTGCATCATTGCTAGTGTGAGCCTGGACTAATATTAACTAGATACCACTCACCCTGAACCTCTGAAAGGGAATTAAAAGCATTTTTAGCATATTTTTTAATTCATTGCCAGCACATATCAAAGCAATTTGGGCCTGTGTTTTCAAACTTCTGTAGTCTAAGCTTGCTGGGGTGAACTGAATCACATTTGATTGCATTTCTGAGAACTGTGTGTTTTCCTTCCATTTCCTTGCCTTGCATCAAGGGGGGGAGGGGATTGCCAGAGAAAAGTGATTACATTGTTTGGTTGAAATCATATTGAGTATTTTCTGTACTGCATTCATTGAATATTGCATCCACCTGAGCTTACATAAAGCATCCTCTACCACATTATACTTTTGTTCCTATTTACCAGTGTGCTACCTTATCCATTTCATGTCAACTCATTAGTGATTATAAGAAGTGTGCTAGTGCCAGATTCTCCGTTGTTGATCTTTATCATATCAGATTAAGTGTGCTATTCAATTATTAATTTATTATAAGGTGTGATATATACATCTCTTGTTTAAATTATCAAATAAACCTTTTAAACTTGCAAAACAGAACTACTTCTTGGCTCAGTGGGGTCAGGGGGATTCCAAGAGAGGGGTGTTATATAGGGGTAGTCATCCAGAACGCATGAACTGGACATAAAGATATATCAATAAGGGTTTTCATTCAGTATTATAGATTAGGCGTTGACTTAGCTGTAGTGTTGAATTGAATCCTCTTACAAATTGGGGGCTCGTCCGGGATGTTGGGTTAGATTTACCACTTGTGCAGCTTAATACAGTGTGCTAACTGACGGGATACATACATCCGGTCGGATCACCACGCTGCATTACGCTGTGAAGCATTCCTCAAAAGGGACACTCCAAGAAAAGTTCTGTTCTGCAAAAATAAAATACTAACTTCTGTAAGTCAGGACAGAGACCAATCTCTAGAATGACGACCTTGGTAGATATGAAAATAGCCAGAGAGCACTTCTTACATAAACTATTTGTGAGAGGTGAATGGGTTGAGCAGGGCCAGGATGCCTGGTTGCAGGCCATCACGCGACAGGTCACTGAAACAGGGTCAGACTTATGGAGAGATCAGGGTCCATTACATGTGGCCCTGAGTGAACTATATATGGCTCCTAAAGCCAACGAGGAACACAATAAGATTGCCAGGATAGCAGCATACCTGTACCTATATATGGGAGACATGCAGGATAGATGTGCTGAAAGCCAAAATCTGGCAAATAGGCAACAGATGGTGTTAGAGAAGGTCCAATCTGACCTGGTCTCTTCTGAGCAGAGGCTGCAGAGGAGCCAGGAGTCAGAAAATGACAGCAGACTGTACATCACTAAAATGAAGGAGGATATGGATGTGCTGCAAAAGGAAAAGTCAGAACAGGATACCAGATTTCTGGCCTTGCAGAAGGAATACCAAGAAGGTTTGGACTCCCTACTGCAAAACCAGAAAAAGCTGGAGCAACAACTGGACTTCAACAGGGTATGTGCTGAGCAGGTAGTCACCCTGCAAGGCCACCTAGATAGAGTGAAGGTAGAGAGCAACAAGCTGATCTTGAAAGACCTGGATACCCAGGCAGAGTTTGATGAGGAGCGCCAAAAAGCTGGTGCCCTTCAACGGCAAAGGGACGACCTGGCGGCACAAATGCAGGCTCTTAGTCAGGAAAGAGACGCCATAGGCCAGGAAGTCTGCCACTTAAAAAAGGAAATTGAAGAAAATCACCTGGCCCTCCAGGGGCAGGGTGATCTCCAAAAAGAAAACCAGAACTTGGTAGAGCACACCAGAAGGGTGGAAGATGCTCTAGCAAGAAAGGAGCAGGCCAATAGGGACATTGCCCAGGAGGTAAACCTCCTGCAGCAAAGACTGGCCCAGTTCTCCAGGACCAACCAGGAAGCACAGAGGGAGAATGAGGCCCTCTGTCAACACAATGATAGGGAAAAGGTAGAACAGGATACCAGATTTCTGGCCTTGCAGAAGGAATACCAAGAAGGTTTGGACTCCCTACTGCAAAACCAGAAAAAGCTGGAGCAACAACTGGACTTCAACAGGGTATGTGCTGAGCAGGTAGTCACCCTGCAAGGCCACCTAGATAGAGTGAAGGCAGAGAGCAACAAACTAATTCTGAAAGACCTGGATACCCAGGCAGAGTTTGATCAGGAGCGCCAGAATGCTGGTGCCTTCCAAAGGCAAAGGGACGACCTGGCGGCACAGATGCAGGCTCTTAGTCAGGAAAGGGATACCTTAGGCCAGGAAGTCTGCCATTTAAAAAGAAAAATGGAAGAAAATCACCTGGCCCACCAGGGGCTGGGTGAACTCCAAAAAGAAAACCAGAATTTGGTAGAGCACACCAGAAGGGTGGAAGATGCTCTAGCAAGAAAGGAGCAGGCCAATAGGGACATTGCCCAGGAGGTAAACCTCCTGCAGCAAAGACTGGCCCAGTGCTCCAGGACCAATCAGGAAGCACAGAGGGAAAATGAGGCTCTCTGCCAGCACAATGAGAGGCTCCAGCAACAGGTAGCGATGCAGGAGAAACTGATAGAGTCGAGTAAGGCCTTGACTGAGGAACTGAAAGCACAAATGCACGCTCTTGCATTGCAACAGGGAGCAGGGGCGGATAGAGATGAGGTTCGCTGGGAAATGGAAACTCCGGAGCATAACCTCAGGAGCCCTAGTACCAGAGGCCCTCATACCTCTCAGTCCCTGGACTCTGCCACCCCCATGTCCCCTGGTGCACATGAGCACAGGGCCACAGGGATGGCAGATTACTATCCAGCTAAAAGTATGGGGCTCATAGGCCAGTACCACTCAGGAATGGAGGGGTGGGCATCCGGGTATGGGCACCCAAGTACAGTACAGTTCAGTGGGGAACCCCAGGAGAGTAGGCCCATTAAGGGCATCCTGAAAACCTCTGCCCAGTTAGGTCAGTGGAGGGGGTACCCATCAAATCCTGGCAGCAAGGAGGAATCTGAAGACTCCTCTGAACTGCGCAGGACACAGGAGACCAGGTCCCCACATTCTGCCAGCCATTCCCAGGCTCGCAGAATCCGGGAAAACCTGGAAGAACAGACGGGAACCTCTGGGAGCAGTGCCTCTGAGTCCGAGGATGAATGGACAAGGGTTACCCGAACCAAAAAGGCCAATAAGGCAAAAAGGGCCTTGCTTAAGGACCCCTTAAAACAGATTAAGGCAATCAGGAGCGTCATCACGCCTTACCATAAGAACGCTAAGTATTCTGTTTGGGAGCACTTAGAGTTGTTTGAACAAATGATGGAGACTTTCCATTTGAAGGACAGCCAAAGCTGTATTCAATATGTAAAGTGGACCTTCTCCCCGGAATACTCCAGTTTCTTTGCGGGGCTGGAGGACCAAAATCATTTAAGATGGTCCACCTATAAGGCGGCCATCCTGATACATTTTTCTGTTCACAGAAATCCTCAAGAGGCTCGCAAGGCAGCCTACAATTTGCAATGTGGGGAGGATCAGGCCCCACAAGAATTTGTGCAGGAGTTAAAGCGGGCTTTTGCACAGACCACAAGAAGGGTGCGCACGGATAGCAGGGAATTTATTAATACGGTTTTCCATGCCTTGCCCAAATATATCATGACCCAGCTCGTGAGGGATTTTCACGAGAAAAGATCTTTAGACTGGGTCATTGAACAGGCTACCCGGATCTATGAGGTGCAGAAACCGATAGATAGCAAAAGTAATGCCCAGAAAAACCCCAAAGCCAAAACCACCCCTGCTGCTGCCAAGGTGGCAGAGGTAAAGGTCACCCCCGTTTTAGATTTGGAGATGGGGGGGCCTAAAAACCTACCTGCACCTAATAATGCTAGGCCCAGAAGGTCCTCAGGCCAGTCCCAGACAGGGAGCCAGGGAGGCAGCCCCACAAATGGGGTCCCTCGCTCTCCTGATTATGTAAGTCCCCGTTACAAGGGAAACAGACCCATCCTGGGTTATGTGTGGACTCCTCCAGCCCAAGGGGGGGGGGATCCAGCCAAGCACCTAACCCAGGGAACTTCCCTCCTAACTTCCCACCGGAGGGCAGAAACTCTCCAAATCCTGGGCAGAACTTTTTCCCCAGGTATCCACCCAACTTTCAGCCCCAAAACCATCCATCCTTCTTTCCCCAATTCCCTGAGCCCAGACCACTGAATCCGGGAGAGGGGAGGCCAAGGGTGGAGGGGTACCCAAATCTTCCCAACCCGGGGTATTACCAGAGGAGGGACAGCTACCCTTCCCGGGATCAGCCCAGGGGAGAAAACAGGGCCCCGTATCAGCCTGAGCGGGTTGCCCAGTTAGAGCGCCAGGTTCAAAACATGGCGCGGGATATGGGTCATATACTGAGGGCGCAGCAGAACCCTCAGATCAGCATGCCGGCGCAGAACGCACCCAACTCTGGACCTGGTGCTCCAGAACAATGACGGGGGCAGCACCCCGATAACTCACCGGTTCCCAGGGAGGAGGCACAAGGGGAAGGGGGGTGTAAAGCCTTGGAGGAAGCTTCCTTCCTCACTTGTAAACAGCCCCTGGAAACCCAGGAACCGGAAACAAAATCTCTTGCCCCTGAAAGTCTGCCTCCTAAGGAGCAGAGGGGGGGTAGGAGAAACAAAAGACCCAAACAGACTCAGTTTGAGGAGGAGGTACAGATCTTCCAATTTGAGGGAGAGGGATCCTCAGAGGATCCTGAGAAAAGGATCTTCTCCTTCAGAGAGGGGGGAACTCCTCCCAAAGAAAAATGGGTCCCCAGGAATGCAAATCCAGACTGGGGAGATGTGGAGACTGAGCCACCGCCGCCCACCATCTCATCCCAGAACCAACAGCAAGGAAATCCCCGGGTTCAAACCCATACTGGGGACTGCCTCCAAAAAGGGGGGGGGCGGCCCAGAACTGGAACCATGGGAACCCACAATGGCTCTGATCTCCAGTTGCCAAATTTTTCTTTCAGATTCCCAAGACTCTCCACAGAATTCTGCCCAAATCTCTTCGCTATCGATGTCCAAAACCAGAAAGTTAGCCCACCAGTTGTCCAAAAATGTACATTATCTGTGCCCCCTTGAGGAGAAGGAGGGAAGATATTATGCCCCGGTACAAGTACAGGGGCAGGGTACAATCTCGGCACTGGTGGACACTGGATCTCAAGCTACCCTTCTGTCCAGAAGGGCCTTTGATGAACTGAATGCAGGAAGGGGAGAGAATTACCAAATTCCTCTCACCTCTCTTCCTGGACAACTGCAGAACTTTGACGGGAAGGAAATTCCCGTCGAGGGGACGGCAGATTTGGACATTAAAATTGGGCGACATAAGTTGAAACACCCGGTCATAGTTGTGACCCCAGAGGGCACCCCTTGTTTACTAGGGAATGACCTCCTGAGAAGGTTGTCACCCCTAATAGATTGTGTAAACAAGGTCCTCTGGACCCAGGCTAGCCGACCAATAAAATTAAAACAGAGTGTCAACCATGTTAGTTTAAACGGCACCTGCCACATGGTTGAACAAAAATCTGACCAAGTAGAATTTCACTTCCAGAACAACCAGATTCCAGACGTGACAGTAATAGCAGTAGGACAACAGACTAGTGATGGGGGGTCCTCTCTATTTCTGAAAATCAACCTTCCTTCCAGTTTAAGGTGGTATTCCACGCTGGAAGGAAACACTCTGAAATTCTATACCAATCCACAATCTGAAACTCCCACTCCTATAGTCCAGAAAGATGTGAAATCAGCTCAGAGCCTGGCTGATATTCAGCAAATTGGAGAGCAGTTGTTCATCCCTGTTCAGTTAAATGATGGGAAGGACTCTGTTCTCGCTCGAGTGTGTGTGAACAATGGTAAGAGCTTCATCAGCGAAGCCATGTTTCGCCAACTTCCAAAAGATCCAGCCATTCCCACCATCAAACTGATAGACAAATGGGAAATGGACCTGGAAGCACCCAATTCAAAACATCTCCTGCCAAGCAGGTGTATGCTCAAAATCTCCATTGGCAACAAGAGCATAGTCCATAATTGTTGGGTCGTGCGAGACGTCACTGCCGCCTTTTACTTAGGCAGTGACATTCTCAATCGCTTTGCCATTAGTTTGGACCTAATAAACTTCAAAGCTTGGTCCCGATTAGCGGATAATCCCATGGGCTTTGATGATCCAGAAAAAGCATTTAGGTCAGCTCAATTGCTACCTTATGCAGTTGAAATTCAGGTTAAAGAGGAAGTCACCATCCCACAAAGGACCCGACAATTCTCCCTGGAAGTGAAAGTTAAAAGAGGACAATATTTGCAAAACCCTGATGCTTACATACATCTAAATGCTTCTCTCCAACAGCAAGGGTTAGGGGTAAACCCAACACCATTAGTCAACATAGAACATGACACCATTCCAATAGAGGTGGATAACAGCGACTTAAAGAGTATTACTCTAGCCGCAGGCACCATTGTTGGAATGGCGGTTGATGACCGACATTTCTCCATTGATCTTGTAAATGAACTGTTAGGACCAATCCCCAAGGACTGTTTTGACAGTGACAGTGAGGACAATACAACACCAGACAGGATTTTTACCCGGCATGGGGGGAACTTCCTGGTGTACACTTCCTGCCCCTATGGTAAGGAAGATGTGACGTGTGACTTCAGGAGGGATGAGGTGATTTTCCAGGTCCATGAGGGCTGCCTTTCCCACCTGAAGCCTCCAGTCCAAATCAGCACTCTGACCAGGGACTTCTCCACCCAGCTGGAGGAGGCCGCTGAAATAGCCAAACCAGAAGTCTTTCCAGGCTTCAGGCAGATGGTGGAAGAGAGAGTCAACCTAGCTGATGCCTGTGTGACTCTGGAACAAAAGCAAAAGTTGAAACAAGTTTTCTTGGATTTCCAAGATCTCTTTGCGGTAGACTCATATGACTGTGGTCGCACTGACATCCACACAACAACAATCCCCACGGACCCTGGCATGACTCCTGTGTTTGTGAAGCAATATCGCTTGCCTCTCGCATCAATGGAGTCCCTTACTGAAATAATTAAGAACCTTGAGTCCCGGGGAATAATCTGTCCCGTCCACAGCACCTTCAATAATCCGGTGCTGGGAATATTGAAGCCAAACGGCCAGTGGAGACTCTGCGCTGACCTTAGGGAGCTCAACAAACGGGTCCATACTTCCCGATGGCCACTGCCCTACATTGACCAAGGGCTGGCCCAGATCCAGGGGTCACAGGTATTCACTGCAATAGACCTGACCAATGGGTACTGGACCGTGCCTGTTAGTAGGGAGGACCAATACAAGCTGGCTTTTACCTTTGGGGGCCAGCAATACACATGGACCCGGACTCCCTTCGGATACCTCAACTCCGGCAATGAATTCAACATTTTTCTACACAAGGCCATGCCTGACTTGGGTGCAAGGGGTAACCTGGCTTATGTAGATGATGTCCTCATCAAAAGTTCATCTGTGGAGGAACACATAGCGGAGATCCGTTATGTTCTGACACAGTTGAGGGCCGCCGGAGCAAAACTTTCCTTTCAGAAAGCACAGTGGTGTAGTACCCGTGTTAATTTCTTGGGGCATGAGATTACTCCTCAGGGTCTCTGTCCCCAGGAAAAGAAAGTGGAAGCACTTCAGAAACTGAAAGACCCCACAACTCTGCGGGAACTAAGGAGCCTCCTTGGACTGACTAATTACAGCAGAAAGTTCATTGAGGGCTACGCAGAGATCACCAGACCCCTGATTCATCTCCTGAAGGGGGGGGGTCAAGTGGGAATGGGGTCCAGAACAAGCCGAGGCGGTAAAACAACTCAAAAGAAGCCTCTCACAAGCGCCTTGCCTAGCTTACCCTGTCAGAAACAAGGAGTTCTTCCTGGAGACAGGGTTCTCTAATACGTGCTTGATGGCAGTATTATACCAAAAGCATGACAAGGTCAATAAAGTAATCTCCTATGCGAGCAAAACTTTATCCTCTGTGGAGGAGAAATTCAACGATTGTGAGAAGGCACTCCTGGCAACGGTGTGGGCATTGAAGAATTACCGCCCGTTTATCCAGGGGGAACACATCATAGTGGAGACTCCACACCAGCCTCTGCAATATCTCCAAAGTGATAGAATCCGGACCGGAAATGTGAGTAATTCCCGAATTACTTCCTGGATTCTGTCAATGCAAGGCTTTCCTGTGGAGGTCCGATATGGCCAAAACAAGAAGAGTCCCCTCGCGCAAGGTCTGGCTGACTTGCATGATTGTGCCAGAGAAAACTGTCTCGAGGACGAAAGTCTAAAAATAAAGGACAACATGGAGGCATACCTTAATTCCCCCCACAAAGTCTTTGAAGAAGACAAGTGTGAGGGAATGCCCACTGTCTATGTGGATGGATGCTCTTACCATGTTGACAACAACGGGAAGAAAGAATTGGTGGCCGGCGTAGGGAATGCATGGGTGAATGAGTCCCCAGAACCCTCCGCTGGATACAAAATTGGTCCCCGAAGTAGTCAGGTGGCAGAATTGATGGCTGTGCATCAGGCCATCCTCACTGCTGTCCAGCATCAACTCCACGAACTGGTCATAATCACAGATTCGGATTATGTACGGAACGGGTTCGTGGAGCACCTGGTTAATTGGAAAACCAGAGGCATGTTATGTGCTAACAACAAACCCTTGAAACATGGGAAGTTGATCCAAAACATTGATGATCTGGTCACATCGAATGGGATGACCATCTACTGGAAAAAGATCAAGGGTCATTCCAAAGTAGAGGGACCAGACAAAACTGGAAATGACTTAGCTGATCAGCTGGCCAAAACCGGGGCCATCCAAGGGGATCTAATTGAGATTGAGTCCCTGTTGGGGGAAATCCAGGTCACTGCTATCACTAGGTCCCAGACAAATGCTCACAACGACCTTTCAATTGCACAATGGAGTAAGGAGACCCCTGATGATGATTTGATTACTGCTCAGAAGGGGGATCCAATTATTGGTAAATTTTACCAGCACCTTGAGGACCCTGAGAACTTTCCCCTGACGGATACCGATTACATTGGGAAAGAGGACCTAAGAGTGTTGATGAAATGTCCAAAAATGTTCCGAATCCAAGACGGTTTGCTGGTAAGGAAATCCAAAGCTGGCCACGATCAGTGGGTGGTTCCTACCTCATTCCGAAGCCTGATGTTAAGTCACGCCCATGATGCGGCCACTGCCGGTCACAGGGGGTTTCACACAACATTGGAAATCTTAAGAGAGGTTGCATACTGGCCACACATGGGGCAGGACCTCGACCAATACTTGAAGGGGTGTCTTGTGTGTGCACAATTTCAGCCATCATCCCTTACGCACCGGGCACCTTTACAAAAGAGGGGAATGACACTGCCATGGTCAGATTTACAAATCGACTTTGTAGGCCCTGTGATTCGCTCGGCTAGGGGGAATAAGTACATGTTGACTGTGACATGCTTGTTTACCAAGTGGGTGGAATGTCTCCCAGCCCCAAATTGCAAGGCAGAAACTGCAGCTGCCTTGATGATTAAACACATCTTTTCCCGTTTTGGTCTACCTCAAAGGATTGAGTCAGACAGAGGTAGCCACTTCACCAGTGAAGTAATGACAAAGATGTGGGAGATACTGGGGGTCAAAAGGAAGTTGCATATTGCTTATCGGCCAGCTTCTTCTGGGGCAGTAGAGAGATATAACCGGACAATTGTGAGCATATTAAAGAAGTTTGTGGCAGATTCTGGGCCAAGTTGGGATATCCGATTACCTCTGGTCCTAATGGCTATCAGATCTACCCCTTCATCTGCAACCAAAATGTCACCATTTGAGTTGATGACTGGGCGCAAGATGGTGCTTCCTCAGCATTTGCTCTACAGGACCCAAGAGCAGACACTGATAAATGCCTCCACTACTCATGAGTATGTAGAGAATTTAAGGAAACACCTCCAACATGCTTTTGCTTATGCTCAGCGGAATCTAGAAAGATCGGCTGATAGCATGAAGACCCATTATGACCTGAAAACTTCCAGGAAGGAATATCAGGTGGGAGACCGGGTCTATCTATACAACTTCCAAAGGAACCAGGCCAAGCAGCGAAAATTTTTGCCTACATGGAAGGGACCCTTTGAGATCATCGACAAGATCTCCCCTGTGGCCTACAAGATCCGCATCCCCAAAGGCGGTTCGGCAGAGGGGGAAGACAAGTGGGTCCACATAAACCAGTTGAAATGTTGCCATCCCAGGCACACTCTGCAACAACTGGAGGAATCCTCTGGAATCCTAGCGGGTACTGTCTCAGACTAATTCTGTTCCAATCATAAAACATACCACATCTAGTCTCTAAAACATTGTGATTTGCATGAAACTGTCTCTTAGTTATACTGTTTTTTTTTTCAAAATAAGAATGTAATGTTTCGTGATGATGAAATGCATATGCTGCCCCACTATCTCAACGGTGGTGGAAAAACGTCTATGAATAGGTATTGCCGCTCTTCCTTTGTCGTCCTAGGAGAAAGAAAACCTTGAGACGGGCCAAGGAGAACGATCCGGAGACCGGGAGCTGAGACGCAACGGGCTCGGGGTACCGCCCAATATTCCCATCAGGACCGGCGAGGAGAACCGATCGATCCGACCGGATGGAGGAAAAGATGCTGAACTGTGCCATCTATTGGAAGAAGATGAGGAAACATCCCAGATCATCAGTGAAACCGAATGGCCATCGCAAGAGGGGGGCTTGTGGGATGTATTTACCCATGCATCCGAGCCCTACCTCAAAACTGTGCAGTACTGACATGAAAACATCATGATGGCCAGAGCTTCCCAGAAAATGCACAGGGAAATGCAGGAAGAATAGGCTGCCACCCATTTTTGCCGATGTTATGGGCACAGAAGGACACTGCCTAAAACCACCATTGGACTACCCGCACAGTAGTCTGAAACTATTGGGAATGGCAATGCTGATTGCCAAATGCAACCTAGAATTGTGGGGAATTCATTCTTAAATCCCAAAAATGGGTGCAGTACCAGTACTCACCACTATCCAAAAGCCGGCGTTTTAAAACCACCCTGTGTTCCTCTGAAGGCAAGCCAAAGTGTCTATTTTAAACATTGCAACATGTGCAAAATATTCACTGAACACCAGCAGACATTTGGCAGAATGAGGTTTTGTGTGCTTACAAAATCTGGGAAATGAAGAGCCCAAAATAGTGCTTATAACAAAACTGCTATGGAGTCAGCAGTTTAAGTTGCACTGGATTTAAAGACACTAAAATCGAAAATGTTTAGATGAAATGAGTGACCTATGTTTGGTGTCACATGCCTTTGCAATTGTTTAAATGTTATAGTGTAAACTTAGAATCAGCATTCTAGCTGCATATGTAAAAATGTTTAGTTTTATTTGAATGCAGGAACTGGGGAACAAAAAGTGACATTTTATCTGAAACCTGGCTTAAGGAACTGAATTCTGCCTGGCAACTACCCCCATCAGGAGTGAAACTTGAGTCACAGCTGTGTTCCCAGGCCTAGCTGCCCTTTTGCTGCTCACACTAAGGATATGCCATCTATCTGATAATTGAATTACCTGTGCTCTGCAGGAAAGTGAACAAAGCCCTGTCCTGGCTCAGGCAAAGGTTTTATTGGCAGGAGTCGTAAATGGTCGTAAAAAGTGGCTTCCTCCTGAGGAAAGGGGAGGGGCACTGCCTGTGAGAGCAAGCTGGCTTGGCAGAACTGGAAAAACCAGTATTTCTACCTTGTGCTGAGAGGAAACCACACCCCTTTGGAGCCAGAACATAACTCTAAAAAGATGAATAATTCATAGAGCGGACATGTGAAAATTTTATAAATGACACCATAACTCTTGTGATTTTTCTGCCCACATTTTAAGAGGTTTTTCGACCCGGTGGCATGTTCAGGGGGGTGTCAGCGGAAAAGTGGATATTACTCTAAATGTATGCATGTTAAAAGTCTGAAACTTCATCAGTTAATGTCCATACTCCCTGCGCACACGTATGTAAAGTTGGGTCAATGTCAGAAATTGAAAAATCAGTTAAAAAGTCAATTATGTGCCATTTCTGAATGCAAGCTCTTAGAAACAGCAGATTTGGACAGAGACATGGCTAAATTCAGCCACACCATGTATATGTAATTTCAAGCAACTGTGTAACTGTGAAATATGTCTTTTATTATCAAATATAGAATATGTGCAATCTGACAGAGGAGTGTCCTATCTGCAAGCCATAAAATGACATCCCTCTGACTCACAGTTAATTCCCCAATCAAATGATAAATGGAAGTTTGACCAATTAGAAGCTGAGAGAGAGGTAGGGTCAGTGATGCTAGAACACACCCACATTCTAAACACATAAAAGCAGACAGACAGGACAGATAGGGACCTTCAAATTCCATCTGCCGCTGGAAGCTCTGCCGGAAAAATCCATACTTACCTCCATCAAACCTCCAGAGAGCCAACCTAGAGACTTCAATCTATCCAGAACTAGAGACCCAGACCAGAGAACCAGAGAGAGCTGACCCAGATCACTGTGAAGTGCAGAGACCAGAGGCGAGTTTAAAACCTGACCAGATCCATGGCGAGGCCCATTTCACTCAAGAATATAGTGTGAGTACCTAGAAAACTGTGCAGAACCAATCTCCTAGTTAAAATAATATAATTCAATCTATTTAATCTAAGTAGAACTGTCTCCTAACTGTCACCTGTCATTTGCAAAGCTGTCACTTGTCATTTTCTAGTTGCAAGCTGCACTTGTCTTTTTGAACTTTAAAATTTCAAATCTGAAAAACGACCTTTATTTAATCGCTCGTATCTCCGCAACCGTTTGTGCTAGAGACTTGCAGTAACTTTCATTTGGAAGATGAGATCCTAGGCTTTCCTAGGACCCCAAAACGATAGAGATAGTCCTTGTGGTTCCTCTGTAATAGCGCTCGGCGCATCCGCGAATTTTGCCGCGATTTGCAAATTTCTTCATGTTTAAAAACTGCTGCTGCTTGCCTTCCATTTGCCAGAAATTCGTTTAACCTGCTTACTATCCCTGCATCATTGCTAGTGTGAGCCTGGACTAATATTAACTAGATACCACTCACCCTGAACCTCTGAAAGGGAATTAAAAGCATTTTTAGCATATTTTTTAATTCATTGCCAGCACATATCAAAGCAATTTGGGCCTGTGTTTTCAAACTTCTGTAGTCTAAGCTTGCTGGGGTGAACTGAATCACATTTGATTGCATTTCTGAGAACTGTGTGTTTTCCTTCCATTTCCTTGCCTTGCATCAAGGGGGGGAGGGGATTGCCAGAGAAAAGTGATTACATTGTTTGGTTGAAATCATATTGAGTATTTTCTGTACTGCATTCATTGAATATTGCATCCACCTGAGCTTACATAAAGCATCCTCTACCACATTATACTTTTGTTCCTATTTACCAGTGTGCTACCTTATCCATTTCATGTTAACTCATTAGTGATTATAAGAAGTGTGCTAGTGCCAGATTCTCCGTTGTTGATCTTTATCATATCAGATTAAGTGTGCTATTCAATTATTAATTTATTATAAGGTGTGATATATACATCTCTTGTTTAAATTATCAAATAAACCTTTTAAACTTGCAAAACAGAACTACTTCTTGGCTCAGTGGGGTCAGGGGGATTCCAAGAGAGGGGTGTTATATAGGGGTAGTCATCCAGAACGCATAAACTGGACATAAAGATATATCAATAAGGGTTTTCATTCAGTATTATAGATTAGGCGTTGACTTAGCTGTAGTGTTGAATTGAATCCTCTTACAGTATCGTGTGATCCCGCAGTCTCCGTAATAATTACTCTTGCGGTACCCATAGCCATTCAGAGACAGTTGCCGGGGCCAAATAGTGATTATCCATCGTGACCCAATCGCGACCCATTGAGGTTATTTATGGTTTCGCAAGTGGGGAATCAGAATTCGCAGTTGGGTAGCTTGGTAATACTTCCTCAGATCTGGCAGCCCCATCCCCCCATATCTTTAGGTAGTATCAAGGTGTCATATGCTACCCTTGCTCTCTTTCCCTGCCAAAGGAACCTTATAATAGTCCTTTTCACCTCATCAAAGAAAAGCTTCGGCATTCGAATAGGAAGCATCTGAAAAGGGATATAGAAAGCGGGGGAGGCATACCATCTTGATCGAATTAAGCCTACCCAACCAAGATATTGTCAGTTTTTCCAACCTAGCGAGATCGGCGTGAAACCGTAGGAGAAGGGGGCGAAATTGGCCTCGTAGGGATTGTTGATATCCCTCCTGACCTGTATGCCCAGATATTTAAGGGTAACATTTTCCACTATGAGACCAAACTGGGAAAGCCTATGCACATCTGCCTGTGTAGTTTCATGCAGGGGAAACAAAATCGACTTGGCCTCATTAATTGTGAAACCTGAGAGGTGTCCATATTATTTGATTAGTCTAATTGCTCTAGGTATAGATGATGTGGGATTCGAGATGTGTAGAAGTAGGTCATCTGCATACAGAGCTACCTTGTATTCAATTGCTCCTAGTCACAGTCCCTCCACCCGATGATCGTTCCTTAATTTCTGGGCTAAGGGTTCTAAAGAGAGCACAAATAGTATGGCTGAGAGAGAGCATCCCTGTCATGTTCCCCTACCTAGCTCAAACCAACAGGAGTATTCCCCATTTCATAAACAGAGGCTTTAGGACATGTATACACTGCCTGAATCCCTTTCTGAATTTGGAGCCTATCCCTACCTTGCGGAGGACCACCATTAAAAAAGCCCCATTCAACCATGTTGAATTCCTTCTCTGTGTCAACCAACAGAAGGGCAGGGTCGTTGATCATATTTTGGGATGCGTTAATCAAGTGTAGGGTCTTCCTCATAGTGTCGGCTCCCTGTCTACCCAGTATAAAACTTTCGGGCCGCAAGGATTCTAGTGTATATCTTGGCATACCACATTTAACAGTGATATGGGGCGGTCTGATCGACATTGCTTAGGGTCCCTTCCCTCTTTGGTGATTACAGAGACAAGGAGTCCGGGGCTCTCCCAGTATCAAGGATCTCATTGAAGAGCTGCACCATAAAAGGGAGGAGGGGGGAGGAGAGAGGAGAGAGAGGACTTCTAAAATCCGGCAGTGTAGCCATCCTCCCCGGGAGCCCTGCCCAGTGACAGCTTCTTAATCGCGTTTTTAACTTCATCCTCAGTTATCGGCCTTTCCAAGCTGAGGGATTCGTCATACGAGAGTTTTGGCATGTCAACAGAGGACAAGTAATCATCAGTCCCCGTTAAGCCAGGTTGGACCTCTGATCTATATAACACCTCATAGAGGGCCTCATCATGAGTTTGGCGGTAGCCCTTAAATGCGGTGGTAGCGCTATTACCACTGCATTTAAGGGTCTGCCAAATCATGACCGTGGCTCAGAGCTGGGGGGAAATCCACGCAAATTTGCCGATTTTCGGTGCGTTTACCGGCGGCCGGAAATCCGCCAGCGGTAATAGCGTGAATCTTCCCCATTGGGCCGAATGAGGAATTCCTGAATGGGCCCAATGGGGAATGGGCAATATCCGTTCTGCCAAACCCGTGATCCAGCGTTAATAGCGCCAGGGGATTTGGCGGTAGGGCTATTAACTCTGGCGCTAATAGTGCCGGCGTTACCGGCCAACTCATGATCAGGGCCAAAATGTGGCGAAGGCTTTGGGAGTCTCTACATTTGTCGCAGCGTGAGAATCCTCTGTTCCCTATTTCCAAAACCCACTGCTCAGCATCGTTGGTCGCGCAATCTGGCTGCCAACAGGGCATCAGCCTTATCTCCTTTCTCATAGAACTTCTGTCTCAGAAGCTGTAGCTTACGGACTATCTGTCCGTGTTCCAGGATACAAAGCTCCTCCCTTTTCCTTTTCGCCTCCAAAATCCTATCTACTACTCTCCTCCCTCCTCGCCGCCTCATCTAAGTCACGAATCTCATTCCTAAGCCTATTCTCAACTAAATTCCTCTCTTTTCTTACTCAAGCCCGCTCTAATTAGAATCCTGGCCCAAGTCGCTTTCCCCGCTCCCCACACCGTTAGTTTGGAAATTTCCCCAGTGTTGTTTATCTTGAAATATTCAGTGATTTCATTTTCCATCTCTGTTTTAAAGATAGGATCTTTCCAAAGAGTTCATCTCCATCGGCCCCCCTACTTTGTTAAATTTCCCCAGTTAATGCCGGTTGTGACCATATCATGATCCGACCAGGTGACCGGAACGATCTCTCATCTTACTCCGGTGTCATATAATTCCTCCGATAAATATACATAATCGATTCTGGTGTATGTTTTATGGGGGGCAGAGTAAAAGGTATATCCCTGCTCATCCGGGTGGAGCTCCCGCCATATATCCCATAGTCTGTATATATTGAACATGTTCGCAACTACAGTGCAACCTCCCTCAGCTGGCTCTCTCGTGTCAGGGTTACCCGATTTTTCTGTCTATACTGGGGTCCGCCCACAAATTAAAGTCACCTCCGAGAATGACATGCCCGGTGGCCTCAGCATGATTTTGAGGACTCTTAGCCAAGAACCTAGATTGCCCTGAATTGGGGAAGTATACTGTGGCAAATGTGACGTTCACTTTTCCTATTGAGCCCGCTACCATCAAAGCACGCCCTTCTTCATCTGCCCATGTCTTGGTGGGCGTCAAGCCCAGCCCTTTTCTAATGAGTATTCCCACTCCCCTTTTTCTTAGAGGCCCAGAAGCCCAAAACTCAGACCCTGTTCATACCCTTAGGAGTCTCCGTTCTTCCCCTCTGGCGTATTTAGTTTCCTGTAAGAGGAGGACATCTGGTTTCGCCCTGTGCAATTCTCGATACACTAAGGATCTCTTGGTTGGGGAATTAAGACTTTTGACATTCAATGTTCCAACTCTAAGGAGGCCTCCCATCTGTTGCTCCGTATTAACTGCCATTTGTAATCACAGGCATTAGATGATTTATCAGTAAAGATTGACAACCTAGTATACCACTCATCAACCATTTCATGCATCAATTTGTGTCTCAATGAGGATTCTGTTCCGGACCCACACCCTTCCGCTCCCCCCCCCCTCATCCCTCCACCCCCTCCATCCTCCATTCCCAGTTGATGGCGTCTGACCATGATCAGTAAAGAACGCTGATCCAGTATCGGTCCACCAGTGGAGACGGTTACCTCACGGTCCCTTTTCACAAAAAGTTCATTTGAAAACTTGTCGCTTGCATAAGTTCGCCCACAGTGATGCACATATCACTCCTCAGCAAGGAGCGCCCAGGCAAATAGATTTCTCCCTGTGCCCGGACTGGGTGGGGTCCAGATCTCAAGTGATTGATCACACAGTCGGCAGTCATACCGCACATTCCTGGTATTCCCATCATGGGGATGTTTTCACTTCATGGCAGTGCAGAAGGGGGGGTGGGATCCCATATTTGCAGAATTTCCCGCTAAGTTATACCCCCAGAGGTTCAAATTCCCAAGCGTTGTGGGCGACCTGATGGCGAGCGGTGGCTAAGTTTGGTGGATCTATTTAGGCATCCGATCGGTTCAATTTTCTCCTTCAGGTGTAACATTGCCCCGTCTGAATTTACTCGATCCTTTGATCCTTCTCCTCTTTGGCCCCTGAAGTTGCCATTGTCTTCCACTTTGCCCTGCTTCCTCTTGGTCTCTACAGTCAACAGGCGTCTCCAAAAGTTCTGAGATACAGAGTGCAAATTTCTTTTTCGGATCGTAGCTGCATTTTCTTGCTGTCATGCTCAAAAGAGAGGGAGAAAGGGTAACCCCATCGATATCGAGTTCCGCGTTCCTTGAGCCATTTCATGAGGGGGCTGCACGTTCGCCTCAAGGCCAGTGCCAGGGAAGATAGGTCTTGAAAGATAGTGATACGTGCTCCTCCGAGGTTAATTGATCCACTAGTCTTGGCCTTTGCCAGGATTCTGGCAATATCTTGGTACCTATGGAATCGAGCAAGAACCGATCTTGGTCCACCTATTGGGCCACCGGCCCTGTGTATCCTCTCTGTTTTTGGTTCATCGATCTCTTCATCTGCGACCAAAAGCTTGATTATGTCATGAATCGTCTTCCTGAGGTCTCCTTCTGTTTCACCTTTGTGTTCCGGGATGCCAAAGAAGCGCATATTGTTCCGCCTCTCGCGATTTTCGAAATCGTCCATTTTGAGACGAAACTCCTCCTCCCTCTGCTCTATTTCGGCTATTCAAAGGTCCATCTGAGATTCAAGGTTGTCTATGGAGGCTTGATTATTTTCAACACCTTCAAGTCTCTCCTCGATCTTGTCCATTCACTGTGTGATCTTATCAATCTTCCCACCTATATATTTTTTTTTTTTTATTTGTTTTGGCACAAAAGCCTTTCCAAAAAATAGAAGAGAAAGTTAAACCATAACAGAAAAGAAAAAAAAAAAGGGAACAACAATATTTTCCCCGCTTTTTACCAACCCTGCCAAGTTTCTCTGGGCAAACGTTTCATTAAGTTTGTTCTTTTCCATATATTTTCTATGTGCGCGTTGTTTAAATGCATTTTTCTTATTTCGTTTATATGTCAGATAACTATTTCACATTTGGTTAGCACCTGGATAGCTGCTAGCGTCAACGCAGCATTAGTGCCCGAAGTGATTCTGTCCCACAGGAAGTCTGATATTATAGCTTCCTCTCTGCGCACAAAGTTTCTGAAAAGTCTTGATCGATATGTCCATGAACCTTGCCTTAATGTTTGCTTGGCAGGGTTTATGCAGATTGAACACATTTTATTTTGCCATATTCCCTTGGTTTCGTTTTTCTAAGACCGCCCCGCAGTGAACGAGGTTTAGTGTCATTCTGAGGAAATTTGAACGCAGCTCTCGTCTGGGAATTTCCTTAGGTAACTTGAAGGGAGCCCCAGTTCTTTTCCCCCCCTCAAAAAGGCACATCGGATTGGATCTGCTCTTACTTTCTCTATTATTTCGTTCCAATCCAAAAGTTCTAATTTTCTTTTTATTTTGAGAGGGTTTAGGACCAGAGTTTCCTCATTCAGATCTATACTCATGAGGGTCTTTGTTACCCTTTCCCCTAATGCAATAAGAAGAGATGATTTGCCCTGAAGCCTCTGATGTTTTAGATCTCCATAGAGTGTAGAATCTTTGCTCGTTAAGATTTCTCGAAATAGAGAAATAAGTTTCTATTCTGCCATGAACTTCAACGACTTGAGGCCCAGCTCAAATCTTAAGCTTTTTGTGGAAGCACAACTCGGAAGGCCCAAAACACTTTTCCATAATTGACCCTCAAAGCTTTCCCAATTTACAGACCAGAGTCCTGGTTTGGCTTCCAGGCCATAAAGTAACACCGGAACCACTTTTGCAAGGTAGTACTTCACTAATGGAACGATTGAATATTTACAAAATTTGTAGTTTAGTTTGATCATTTGTGATATAGCTTGCGTTACTTTGGCCGTTATCTCCGATTCTACCTTAAATTGAGCTGAATGGGCATGAATGTTATATCCCAGATATGTTATAGTTTCTACAACTCTTATGCTTTCACTCCCCAGATTCCAGTTTTTGTATTTAGTTTTTGACAGAGGATGTTTGAAGATCAGGATGTTTGACTTTGCAGGGTTAATTGTTAGTTTGTTTATTCTAACATACACATTCGGTCTCTCAAGTAGATGTTGTAGTCCGATCGGGGTTCTGTCAAGAAGTACTATGTCGTCTGCATAGGCCAGCCAACAGATCTTCCTACCATTTATGGTTGGACTGGCCATTGCAGCTGACTCTAGGTTCCCATATCTGCCAAAAACAGATTGAAAAAGAGAGGCGCTCCTAGGCAATCTTGTCTGACCCCCGTATTTACCTCGATTAGTTTTGAGACCCCAATGCATCCAGCCGGACTCTTAAGTTTGTTTCCCTGTGCAGTTCCACTAGGATGGATAATAGTGTTTCCGGCATTCCACACTTTCGTAGTTTCTCCCAAAGAAGAACTCGTTCCACTTGATCAAACGCCTTCGAAAGGTCAATCCAGGCTCCATACAAGGGTTGCATTTTTCCCCCCGCTTTTCATTCATTCAGTATGTTTAGGATCAGGCCGTTAATAGATGTTGAATGGCCTCTCCGGAATCCCGTTTGAAAGTGTGATAGAATATCAGAATCTTCTATCCATTTTGAAATGTGACTTAGTACTTAGTAGTAGTTTCATTAATATTTTGCTTTCAATATCCAGCAACGCTATTGGTCTATAATTCGCTGCTGAACAGCGATCCCTGTTTTTAAAGAACGGTATTACCATACGTTTGACTCTCCCCGCCAAATCTACAGGAGCTTGAGTTGCCCAAAGAAAGTTAGTAAACCTGTATGGGTCACATTGCATTTTCCAAATGTGTTCCGGGATCTCCTTTAGACGTGTGTTAAGTTTGGCTCTCCCATCTTTGGGCCTCATTACGACCCTGGCGGTAAGGGGTTAACGCCAGCGTTAGCTGCGCCGACCCCTTACCGCCAATTACGAGGTCCCCTAGCGCCATGGTGCTTTTAACACCTGCTTTTAGCAGGTGTTAAAATCCATGGCGCTAAGGGACCATGGAGTTAATTACGCCACCGTAATTTACGGTGGCGTAATTAACGCCTTCCCCACTCCCATTATGCCCTATGGGGCAAAAATGGGAATGGGGAAGGGTAAATGGGGATTGGGGACTTACCGCCCCGCCTAGGTCGGAATGGGGCGGTAAGTCCGCCAACCACCATGGCGTAAACGTAGTTTACGCCATGGTGGTAAAGTCACGGCCCAGGCGGTAACTTACCGCCTGGGTCGTAATGAGGCCCTTTGTATTTCACAACTCTGATTAAGCCCAGATCTTCTAGAAAAGTGTCAAGTTTTGAGTTAGCAGGATTCCAGTATATGTTTATGAAAATCCAGGTTGACGGTTTTTCTTGTAAGCTTATTTCTGCTCTACATGCATGTACACCTGGAGGATTTTTCCAAATGTCTGCTACATTTTTGAGGGTTTTATTTTTGACTGCTGTAAGCAAACCTCCTGATGGTCGACCTAATGATTTTTATAAAGCTGGTAAACAGAAAACTGTGTACCCTTCGATATTTAAAGGGTTCACCAGCCAAGTTTCTTGTAGTAACACGACATCTCCCTGGTTAAATAAATGTGCCCGTGTTTCTTTTGCTCTTATAGAGCAGGAGCCTCGCGTGTTCCAGCTAAAAACGTTTAGGTCGCTTCTTCTAAAGTTGCTCCGTCCCTAATCCTAACTTCTGCAATACTTGCGTAAGTATTTCTGGGAGAAGTGTGAGGGTGCTTTCTTTTGTGTTTGAATGTGGTTCAATTGGAATTTATTTCCTTTCCCTTGCTTTTTGGGGATGAGATGCTCTGATGATTGATGGTAATGCTCCTTTCTGTATCATTACATGAAACCTCCAGCCCGTAGGATTCCAACTCTATGGATTCTTGTAGTATAGAATTTTTTGCATTCGCAGAGGATAGTATCAGTTCTACCATGAAAGGGTCGTTGGACATTGGAAATTTGATGCTCTCTATATCTTCAGATTTAAAGCAGTGAAGATTTCCCAATTTATTTTGTTATGCCCAATATTACTGCACGACTCAATGATTTATGGTGCTTTGGGTTGGAACGTAGTCTTAGCCAAACTATTTGAGTAGTGCTATTTTTTGGATTGTTTTTTTGCTGATGTTCCATGGGTTTTAGGCAGTGTCTGCTTTGCAGAGTGGGTATCATCTTGGAGTCCTGGACTATTTTGTGTTATTGATTTCCCTTCTCCATTTTGAATTTTACATTCATTACTGCCAGTGTTTTTTTTTCCAATGAGGTTATGGTGGAGTTTACGCATAAGAGCGATGTATTAGAATCCCTTCCGATCTTGTGTTTCTTAAATTCGAAGATGGAGCAATTTTTATATTATCACACTGAGCTGTGACAATGTTGTTTTCATTTTTTTCTTCTTTTCCGATTGAAAATCTTTTTTTAAGAAGATTGGGGCCCATTTTAGTGTTTTTATTGTATGATCCTTTTGAGGGGCACCATCTAATTCGTTCCTGGCATGTGGTTTCCCCATTTTAGATTGACTTTTCAAAGCGCTTTCTGCCGTTGTTACTTTTGGACTATTACTCCCCTCTATCTCCTTCTCGGTTTGTAGTCCAATACTTGCTTTTATGATTACAGCAGTTTCTTCCGTTTTGTTGCTGTTACCTGCCTTGGTTTTTTTCAGGATTTTTCTTCATTGACTTCTGATTTTTCTTTTCTTTGACAGTATTGCTTTTTTCTGTGAGATTGTATGGATATTTAAAGATACTTGCTATGCTGTCCTGTTTCTCACTACTGCCAGAAGTCTTAGAGTTTATCTGGGAGTTTGTTTTTTCTTTCATGTTTTTATTTTTTTTGTCTTTCCGCCCTTTCCTTCGGTTTTTCTTTGTTTTAGGCTGTACTGATTTTGAGCTCTCTCTTCGTGTGAGACGTTTCCTCATTTTCCTCCTGCCTCTTGAGGTCTGGTCGCAGGGATGTTGCCAGTCTGCATTTTTCTCCATTTGGTTCCCTCTTCCATTTTCTGGTTGTAGTTTTTGAGTATCCTCTTGGAATTCCATTTCTTCTTCTACTATATTAGCAAGCCTTTGGAATTCTTCCAGTATCGAGTCTGTAAGTGGTGTATTGTCTAATGAGTTTTCTTGAATTTTTTCTACGGTTTTCTCTGCTTGATTTATATTCAGGTTTCCTTTCAAAACAGATAGAACCTCTTCTAGTAGTTTGTTGTTTTGTTTTTCAATCTCGTTTTTTTCCTTCAGTGCTTGCTGAATGGAGGATAAATCCAGCCCTTGCTTTACCATTTCCAGGTTTCGATCCTGGAGCGGGAGGTTCAGATTTGTATTAGTTGCAGTCACCAGACCTACCAAAGATGAGTCACAGAGTGCTATTTCTTTGGCCATCTCTAAAAGTGTTCCTTTTTGTGCTTGTACCTCCATTTTTAAATTTTAAAAACTGAGACCAGTGAGTTGAGAACACAATTTAAAGCTTTCAATGTAATTTTATTTCATCATCTTCAGGATGAGCTTGATCTCTTTGTTCATTTAAAGTCTGTTCTGTACACTTGGGCGATTGTGTGCTTTGCAACGTTGATGCAGCCACCTTGTCCCCATCGTTTGGTGTAATGGTTTCTTTCCCCAAAGTTACTGGTGATATGAGAATTTCCGTGCTAGAGGATGGTGTTTGGGGTTGCCTCGGGTTTTCCCAGAGGATAAGTGATTCTCCTTCTACATCACTATGGGCCTCATTACGACCCAGGTGTTAAGGGTTAACGCCGTCGTTAACCCTTAACGCCTATTCTGATTTTAACGGCTGCTCTTAGCAGCCGTTAAAATCCATGGTGCTAACCTGCCATGATGCTAATTACGCCACCGTAATTTACGGTGGCGTAATTAGCGCCTTCCCCACTCCCATTATGCCCTATGGGGCAAAAATGGGAAATGGGGATTTACCGCCCCACTCACCTTGGAATGGGGTGGTAAATCCGCTATCCACCATGGTGTAAACCTAGTTTACACCATGGTGTAAACCTAGTTTACACCATGGTGTTAAAGTTGGCGCAATTAGGGCCTGGGTCGTAATGACCCCCTATGACTTTTATGTGTTTTTCTCCCGAAGTGATTTTCTATTTTTTGTTGAATTCTTTTCGTTGTTGTGGTATTCTCTAAACCCCGCTTCCAGTTGTTTGTTATTACGGCGCTTGAGTTCTTCTTCTTTAGACTGCCCACCAAATTAACTGGTAGATCTTCTGCATGTATTTGTGCTTGGACTTGCTGAGGAGTGTTTAGGTTTGGGATCCCCTGAATGTGTGGTACCGTGGCAATATCTTCATTACTTCCACTTAGATATGACCCATCCCCTTATCCCCCCATGTCTTTTGTACTGCGGAGTTTCATTGCTGCTTTTTTTCCTTTCTCTTCTTTCTTTATTTCTTCTCCTTTTTTGTCCTTAGGAGTTTTAACAATCCGTCTTTATACCCTGCGTTAATCCATAGTCCGGTTTTTAGGCATTAACTAAAACTTCTGCGCCGCTAGCCCTCCCCAACAGACTACTACAGCCTACTCCAGGTGTACGGGATCAAAGGAGTTTCACTCCAGCAGTCTCCTGCTCGTTCAAGGTGTTTGTTAGAGTATTGACAAGAAAGCGGCTTGCGGTGTACACAAAGAACAGTTCTTACATTTCCTTTGATAGATGGCCCACTCACGTTTAAATACTTTTACAGTGTTGTCACTTTGGTTGTGTGGATACTGTGCCCCAGTCACAACAGAGTAAACAATTCCCTTCAATGAGAACACCCTTTCCACATAGCAATCGTTTTTTGTTATTTTGTTTTTGTGGGCTTATCGTCTCATCTTTTCACACTGCTGCTGTTTGTCTGGTCCGTTTCTCTTCCAGATCCAGGGCCAGCGCCCAGCAAAGCAGCAAACAGTGAAACAGTGTTTGCAGCCGAATCTCGCCCTTGACTGTCTCGGGCTTAACGCTGCAAGGGCGAACACTTCCTCATTTTGCTCTCCGCTTCCTTTGGGCGGAGCCTCCCAGAGCCTCGCGGTCCAAAGCACTTAAAGGACCAGTGCTTACTCTCTCACGGCGATGCTCACGATGACAGTGCTCTGCTCACTCGAACTCTGTGTAGGCGTAAATAGAAGCCACAGTTCTCTTTTCCAAATAAGCAGCAAATGCAGAAACACTGTAAAAACGCTGCAATCCTGGCATGCAGCACAGTGAAACAGTGTTTGCAACCGAATCTCGCCCTTGACTGTCTCGGGCTTCCCACCTATATTGGCCCCCATGTTCTTTAATTCGCTCAGCAGAGTGGCAATGTCCCCTTTCGTGGGTGCCGATACCGTCCCAGAGGCTTCCATGATCGGGGAATCAGTGCTTTCAACAACAGGAAGGGACGGAGAGTAGGCAAATTTAGCTAGGTTGAATTTAGTGATCATGTACACGGGGGTGGCTCTTCTCCCACCTTCTTAGGTAGACTGCTCAGTGGCAAAGAGGGGACAATCGGGTTACAATACAGTTTATCGGTCGAAGGAGGGCACACGCCCTGTTTTGTGTCACTTCAGTGTATTTTGTTCCTTCCAATGCACTTTTCTCGTGGGACCTCGGTCGACGTGAGGAGTGGGTGAGGTGTGCACGTTTTGAAGATGCCAGATGTGGGGGCCCAACCTTCTTTATAGCCAGTAGGACTCCGAACAGGCAGAGTGATTTGCAGCTTCAAAATGTGTCACTGTTGGTAGGAGAGTTAACGTTGAGCTGGTACAGATGGTCCTCAACCCTAAACCCCCTTTTCGCTGGGATGGTTCTTCAATCTCGATTGGTCATAGAGTGCACCCCGTGATGGAACGACGGTATCGTATTTAGGAAAAAAGTACAGTCTAGAGGAGGGCACCCGCCCTGTTAGGCAGGGGTCCAACACTCTAGTATTTCTTGTCTTTATGCACTGGGGTGGGGCACCTTGTTACTCAAGCCTCAACGGCGTTCAATGGCTTCGTTTTGCTTCTCCTTATGGGACTGAGATGTGCCCTGTGTGTATAAATGCCTGATCACCTTCCACAGGGAGGGGTGATTGTCCCATAGACTTATCTAATGTAGGTCTCTGTTGCGTCTTTCCACTTGATGAATTGTCGAGGCGCAGAAGGGCCGTCTAGTAAGGTTCCCCCTATTGCCATTGTGCGATCATCGAAGCTCTTAGGTGCCTATTTCCCCTTTTTCTCCCCTCCCTCGTATGCCAGACAACATGTACTGCAAGATGTTAATTCAGTGGCTTGGGTGTATTCCAGAATGATTCCAGTATTACGGTGTTCTGTCAGAGTGTTTGTCCTTGTTACGATGCGGAACGCTGCATGGTCCTGCCCTTCACCCACCTGCACCGATTGCGTAGCACTGCTGCTTCTTGTTGTTCATAAAGGTCTTCCCTGAGCCCTCATGTGTATTCGATCGGGCTATGCACATAGCAGGAAGCTCTCACAATATCTTTTAGTGTGGCCTTTCCAGTCAGCTTCACGATCTGGGGGATCTTCCTTGCTGGTTTAACCCTGGGATTTTAAGTGCAAGGCTCGGGCAGTCACTGATCTGTTCTCACCTGTTTGCCAACTCGCATAGGCGGCCCCGGCGGTCCGCTCTCCTGAGTCCGTTTCCCTTCCCTCCTCGTCGCGTGTCTCCCAGGATCGGATTACTTCCACTTTGTACCTGGGGGTAGTCAATAGAGTTATCGCAGGCAGTGATGGGGGTGGTCGTGGCCTAGACCAAATCGTGCGGCTTCGGGGGTGCCATCGGGGGGGGGGGGCTGGTATATGATATGATATGATAGGACATTTGTAACGCGCCTATACACAAGGGTTTCAAGTGTTTCAAGGCGCGTATGCCAGCGACTTCGCCCTGGTTCTCAAGGTTCACACCTCCACTGTGTAGAAGTTTGCACATGCGTGGAAGCTGCAGGCGCTGTCTAGATCCCCACCCGATTACTTGCCAGGGTGCTTCGGTTCTGTTGGTGCTCTTCTCCTCTCCTCGCCGGCTGCCTGGAGGTCCGCTTTGCCGGGAGCTGCTTCCTCGGGCCAGTGGTCCTCCCTTAGGTGCGGCTCCGCTCTGTGGATAGCGAGAAGACAGGACTGTTAGGGAGAATTCTCAGAAATGTGCTCATTTTTCTTCACCTTAGAGCCCCCAGCAACATTTCTGGATTTTGAGGACTTGTTTTTTTTCCCCTGGAGAGAGTGTGAGCCTTTTTTCCCACTCTCTCAGGTATTTTGATGTGTATTTTACTCTTGTGTTCTTTGGTTATGGAGTTTATATATAACCCCATAGGTATCATCTTTTTATTGTTGTGTCACACAGCACCTTTAGTGCAGTGGCACAGGGGTGTCCTTTGGACTCCTCAAGATTTAAATACCTTCTCTGGGATGAACTACTGTTCCCCAGAGAATGTAAAGTTAAATTGACTTTACTAGTCGTTTTAAATTCATAGACCCAGCACAAACTATCTTCCCATAGAGTGCTGGAGGGGTTACTTAGTATCCCCTACGTCTAAACACTCTTGTAGCTGTCAAAAGCTACCATTTCCTATTCAAATGGATGGTGGCAGTGGTTTTATAACTAACTACCATGATTATAACGAACACTGGTAGCTAAAAAATCGGGGCCGCCATGTTTTTCAATATGGCGTCCAATATGACCCCTTTGTAAAAACAGACTCCGGTCATCTTTTTTCGCTGTTTCTTTGTGGAAAGGTCCTTCTGGTGTTTAACTCTGCGTGCCAAACCAGGTTTGATCCCTTTGTTCATGAGCCTTTGGCGAGCTTCAGGACTGAAGTCCGCCCATGGCGTCGGAGTGTCTGGGGTGGGCAGGAAGTGAGGGAGGTGCCCGAAACTCCCTGGGCTTCGTCTCCTAGGAGACCCAAATGCACTCTGGCGTGATTGGCTGGCTGACTATCCGGCAAGGACAGCCACTCTGCTGGTGAGTGACAGCTAGGCTGGAATGAATGGGAGAAAACTGTTTAAAATGCAAGTCTCCAGGACTGGAAGGCAGAGTCGACCACTGGAACCAAAGAACCGAAGACGAGCTGGAAGAGGACGGCTGCTGCAACCACTGGACTGTTGGTTTGCTCGCTGAAGCCTTGCTGCAACCCCGAATTGCCAGATCTCCAATCGACAGAGAAGCTCCTTAAAGGACGGCTTCTCCCTTTGAATTGGTAGGACCAATCAACTCAGCAAACGCCTAGATACCATTCCCGGTGCTGGTTAAGGTTAACCAGGGGGAAGGACACCAGTTTGTGTTTGGAAGCCACAGCTACTTGAGCTGAAGTGACGCCATTTTGTTTGCTCCGCCGACGATCCCGTGCAGTGCAGGAGTCCCCCGACATCCTCCCTCTTGTCCCCACGACTGAGGCTCGGGCACAGAGAGACCTGCAGGACCTGCCAGGAACCAACGTCTTCAGCTGCATCTTTTTTGCTCCACTTTAAGGTACTGTGCCATACGGTTGAGAGATAGTAACTCGCGCGTGGAAGTTTGTGAAAACTTTCCCAACTTGCAGGCCTAATCAGCTTGTGACCCAGCATATCATTATTTATCATCTGAACTACTTCTAAAAGCTTTCACAAAGACTTCTCCATTTGTACCAGAGCAGTGCTATCCTATCCAAGAATACTAGACTATTGACTTTGGCCTGGCCTATTGAATTGAACTGACCCTCCTGGTACATTGAACCTTTGCATTATCTAAAATAAGTGTTTTCTAACCCTTTGTATAAACTTATGCTTTTTATTTCTATTTAAAAGTACTGAAGTGCCATTTGGATCATTTTTCAGGGGAGCTCAAACTGTCTTTATAACTGAGAGTTTGATACTGTAGTATATTGGTGTTTAATATTGAGTTGATTTCTACTAGTGAAGGTTTTCTAAATGAAGGGGTAAATAAATGTATAAGTATTTTTTACCAAGAAACCTTGAGTGCAAGTGTCTACTGGAACCACTGTGATTGTGATACTTCTGTGTAATCTTCTACTGCTCACATTCCCTCTTGAGATAAGCCTGGCTTCTCAGTTCGCTACCTAAAGTGTATGGTACAGACTTGTACCAAAGGTTGGTTTTTGCTTACACCTGTAGTCCTAATTGTGTGTGGTGTTCCCAGAGGGTACTGCCTGCAATTCTGCCTAACACTGGTGTACAGCGGTGAGTATAAAGTATAGTTGTTACATTGAGAGTGCTACTCTTACCTTTGTTCAAAATAACCTCCACAAGGCTAAGCTCCACTAGAGAATCAATTGTTTTACAATGCCTAATAAGGGTAACTACAAACAGGAGGCCCTAGTCATTCTCACAGTAGATCAACTGAAAGAAATGTGTACAGATAGGAACCTGGCTGTTAAAGGGAAGAAAAATGAATTGATTGAAAGATTGTTGGAACACCAAAGATTGAGAAATTGGGCTGTAACCCCCAATGTCTCACCACATGTGTATAATGTTGATGAGGAAAATGATGATGTATAGTCTAACTCTAATATTGTTGAAGAGTCTCAGGATGTGAGCCCCACTAACCCTCTACCTGCTCTTGGGCCTCAACCTTTAGCCACAGGGACCCTACTAGGTCCAGTACTGAGTCCTGAATTTGTCTCTCTTGAGAAGATGAGACTAGAGGTAGAATTCAAAAGGCTCCACATGCAAACTGAAAAGAAACATCAAGAGCTCGGGCTCAGAGAAACGGAATTGAATCATGCACTTGAAATGAAGAAATTGGGCCTCATCACGACCCAGGCGGTAAGTTACCGCCTGGGCCGTGACTTTACCACCATGGCGTAAACTACGTTTACGCCATGGTGGTTGGCGGATTTACCGCCCCATTCCGACCTTGGCGGGGCGGTAAGTCCCCAATCCCCATTTACCCTTCCCCATTCCCATTTTTGCCCCATAGGGCATAATGGGAGTGGGGAAGGCGTTAATTACGCCACCGTAAATTACGGTGGCGTAATTAACTCCATGGTCCCTTAGCGCCATGGATTTTAACACCTGCTAAAAGCAGGTGTTAAAGTCGCCATGGCGCTAAGGGACCTCGTACTCAGGCGGTAAGGGTCGGCGCTGTTTACGGCGCCGTAAACCCCTTACCGCCTGGGTCGTAATGAGGCCCATTGTCTCTTGAAAATGTTTCTCTCCCAGCGTCTTCTAGGTCTTCCAGTCCTAAGAGGCCTTGCATGCCTAAGGAAGCTGTAAGTATGTATGAGGTGAAGCTTGATATTTTGGATTTGTTGTGTGCTTTTGAGTATAACTATGGGAGACAGGGTTTCACAGGGAATCAATTGATTCCTTGGCTTTTGTCTACGCTCCCCCAGGTTGCAACTGATGCTGTAATGGAGGTGGGGGAATTTGAAAGATTGGAGTATGAAAATGTTAAGCTAGCTTTAATAGCTTGGTGTGGGAAAACACCTTCCCAGTACCTTAAGAGGTTTAGGACCCTCAAAAAGCATGACAGTACCCCTTGGGCTACCTGGTTGTGTGAATGTTTGAAAAACTTAGATGGGTGGGTAAAGGGTTACAGGGTTAACACCTTTGAAGGAATGAGAATTCTATTTTTGATGCCAGCTCTCCTAAGCTGAGACAGCATGTGGCTGACTCTAAGGAACTTGATCCAAAGAAGTTAGAAAAGGCGGCTGACTTGTGGGTTGCCAACAGGGCTACTCACAAGGATTCTGGGGCAACTCGGAAGAAGAATGAGGGGGAAGCAGCACAAGAAAGATACAAAAGAGAATTCTAATGCCTCCAATCCAAAAGAGGGCCCCACACATAAGAAGGGTAAGCCACACGGAAAACCGAATCAGGCTCGTTAAACCTCTGGTGCCAAACCTGATGTAGGTCAGCAGAAGCCCTAATTTGTCAAAACATTTGGAAAATGTTATGCTTGTTGGTCAACTTACCATGTGAAAGGGGATCCCAGATGCAAGGGTAAAACTTCAGGCATCCACACTGTCTCCTTAACCTTCTCCCCAGAGGAAGAAGTACACATGGCAAGTGGAAATGTTCACCTACTGGCTGAGGAACCCATGAAAGTCTCAGTCAGTGTTTCTTTAGTGTCCCTGGGTCTGTGGGAACAGAATTTAGATGTCTATAATTCCATCCCAGACAATACTAAAGTGTATTATAAAGACAGTGTTCTTGTCAATGGTCAGGATACCACTGCCATTAGAGACACTGGGGCCAGCAGTACTGTAGTGGATGAATCTATTTTCAAAGTAGAGGATGTTGCTAAGCCACCCAAATACCTCACTAAGCTTGCTGGAGGCCCTGTTCAAATGCTTTCACAATTACCAGCTCTCATCCAGTGCAATGACTTGACTGTAAAGATACCTGTTAGTGTACAGATGGAAGTGCCTGGGAGAGTCCTGTTGGGGAATGACTTAAAAACTCTACGAGTTGTATCAAGCACCCCCAGGCCTCCCAGCAAAAGGAAACAGGAGCAGGCAAGGAGGGCCAGCGAGAGTACATTAGATGTCTCTCCTGAAGTTGTTGTAGAAGAAACTATAACACCCAGCCCACTGACTACAATTTCAAAAAAAGAAAGAGCCAAAGGGGAAACCCAAGGTCTCAAAGAAGAAACAAGAAATCACTCCTGTGCTACCAACAAGGACATCCCCCGAGACTGTCCAAAGTCACACCTGTGACTAATCCACCAGCTGAGGCTAAGTGAGAGAAACAACCAGGAAAGGTTGAATCAGCTGCTGAGGAATCAGAACTGGAAGAAGACCTTTCCCCTGTTGGAGATCTGGATCCTAAAGACCATCCTGAGCTGCAGTCTTTACTGAAAGAAGGTGGCCCCTTTAGGGCAGACTTCAACAGAGGTCAAAGAGTGTCCTACTCTTGAAGGACTTTGCCAACAGGCAGCTTCCCAGCTGGAAGGGCAAGAGCCAGGGAAGCATAGGTTGTACTGGGAAGATGACCTCTTCTACAGTGAACCTACTGAGTCTACTCCAGGGGACTACAGAAGACTTGGAGTGCCTCTGGAAAGCAGACAACAGTTCCTACAGTTAGCCCATGAGATTCCTTTGGCTGGTCACTTCAGTTTCAAGAAGACCAAGGAAAGGCTTTCTCTGTATTTCTACTGGCCTAAATTGGGCTCTGATGTAGACAAATTCTGTACAAGCTGTCACACTTGTCAGACATCTGGCAAGAGTGCAGCCAAGAATGTGGCACCCTTGGTGCCTTTCCCAGTGGTGGGAGTTCCTTTTCAGAGGGTAAGAATCAACATTGTTGGTCCCTCTAGACTCTCCTACCTCTTCAGACAACCGATTTATATTGGTTGTAGTAGACCATGCTACTAGGTATCCTGAAGCCATACCTATGAGGACTGTTACAGCCCAAGCTGTTGCTAAGGCCCTACCTGGTATTTTTACCAGGGTAGGATTTCCTAAGCAAGTCATCTCTGACAGGGATCTAATTTTATGTCCCACTACATGCAGACCATGTGGAAGAACTGTGGAGTGACTTACAAGTTCTCAACTGCCTACCATACTCAGATGAATGGATTGGTAGAGAGGTTTAACAGTACTATGACGAGCATGAAAGGTGTTTTAGAGGAACCCCTTACAAAAAAGTGGGACCTTCTACTGCCATGCCTTCTCTTTGCCTATAGAGAAGTCCCTCAGGAGGGAGTTGGATTTAGTCCCTTTGAGCTTCTCTATGGTCATCCAGTTAGAGTTCCATTGGCCCTAATTAAGGAGGGGTTGGAGAGTGCTCCTTCCCCCAAGCCAGTGAGAGTCACTGACTATGTGTTAGGTCTCCGGAGGAGAATGAAACACATGATGACAGAAGCATCAGATAACTTAAAAGCATGTCAAGCTCTGGTGAAGCATTGGCATGACCAGAAGGCCAACATGGTTGAATTTATTCAAGACCAGCTAGTTTTTGGTTATGGTTCCTACAAGGCAGAGGGCCTTACAGAACAAATGGATAGGACCCTTCAAGGTTGTGGGCAAACTTGGAGAGGTCAACTATCCGGTGGACTTAGGCAATCCTAAGGAGGCTCCCAGAGTCTTTCACGCCAACCGCCTAAAGGCTTATGTCACCAGACCATAAGTGGGAGCTTTGCTTCTAGCTTCAGCTCAAGAGGAGGAAGAGAGTGAATCTCTACCTGATCTCCTCAGGGGACAACCTTTAGATGAGAAAATAGGAGTTAATCTCTCTTCTAATCTGACACTGGAACAACAGGAGGAGTGCAAGTTTCTGTTAAATCAGTTTGAATCCCTGTTTTCACTATTACCAGGCTTGACCGCTTGGGGCCAGCATGACATTATAACTGGTGACTCGAGTTAAGTGAGGTGGTTTTGACTAAGATGATGGCTTTTTTGTATTGGTAGATCATTTTTTTTAATTCTTCTTTAGTGGAGCCTTGAGGGTTAGCTTGCCAGTTAGTGAGCGCGATGCACTTAAGGGTGCGTAGTTCCTGGAGTTCAGATGAGAACTAAGAGTTGGCATGCCGAGTCACCTTGGCTTTCATTAGATCTAAAGGAGCTATGGTGTTATGGTGTCGACTGCGTTTTTGAGGGTGAGGCTGCAGATTTTGGTTAGAGCAATAGAGTCTGGGTGGAACATTTCTCGAAGCTGTATGGGCGTTTTGATAGTAAGAAGAATGAGATCTCTTTGAGTTCCCCATGGATCCTCAGTTGCACCCTGGAAGATATAACTCACAAGTCATCAGCATCCCGTGCATCCAGTCCTAATGGCCTCACCAACGCCATTTGTGGGCCAGGGTGTTAAAAGCTTTGTTTGACAATTTACTTGAGTCAAGGCTGATCCCGATTCTTGGTGTACCTCTGTGGTAATCCCAATTTATAAACAGGGGGACCAAATGTTGCCTTCCAATTATCGGCCCATTTCTTTAATTGACGCAGATGGAAAGATTTTTGCAGGGTTAGTCTTGAAAGATCTGGAGGAGTGGGCCAAATCAAAGGGAATCATTTCTAAATTCCAGATAGGCTTCAGAAGAGGGTTGTCCACCTCTCTTAATAATCTGATCCTGAGTAGTCTGAGTAGTCTCCTAGGATGATTGGCTGGCTGACTGTCCGGCAAGGACAGCCAGCCTGCTGGGGGAGTGTCAGCTAGGCTGGAATGAATGGGAGAGAACTGAATAAAACACAAGTCTTTTGGCTTGGAAGACCAAGTCGAACACTGGATGAAGGAACCGAAGAAGAGTTTGAAGAGGACATCTGCTGCAACTCCTGGATCGTTGGTTTGCCCGGTGAAGCCCTGCTGCAGTGCCCAGACGACAAGTTCGAATCGACAGAGAAGCCCTGCAAGGACGACTTTACCCTTTGAGTTGGTGGGACCAATCAACTCCAAAGTAAGCCACCTGCACACACATCTCAGAGCTGGTTGTATTTCCTCTGAGTTGCTTTAGAAAATCGTAGAACCAGGGAGAGGGAGACCAGATTGTGTGCATTACTTTTAAGCTGGCCTAAAGCGTTTGGAAGATCTTCCGGACTCCCATGACGTCGGACCGCCGAGCCTCAGAAGTCAGGACAGTCCACCTTGACAGCCAGGACGAGCGTTGTTAGCAGTGCAGTAGCTGAAATGCGAAACAGCCACTGAAATAGAAGTTTGCCAGTTGCAAGATTTTGGCTGTCCCAGTGCAGGAGTCCCCCGACGTCCTCCCTCTTGTCCCCACGACTGAGACCCAGGAACAGCAAGAACTGCAGGAACAGAAGTCAACAGCTGCATCTTTTTCTTCTTTGTAAGGTACTGTTAAAATAAGATTGAGAGAACTTACCTCTCACAGTGAAAGCGCTTCAAACTTTTGCAACTCGCAGGCCTAATCAGCTTGTGACCCAACCTATGATTCTTCCTTTTACAAACTGCTTCAAAGAACTTGTGCAGACATGTTTTCGTTTACTCACCAGAATCGCTTTATCCTCTCCAAGACTTTAGCCCATTGACTTTGGCCTAGCTTATTGAATTGAATTGACTCTTCTGGTGAACTCAAAGTATTTGCACTGCCTAGGAATAAGTGTGGTATTTTATGTTCTGATAACCTTTGCCTTTTACTCCTCTTGAAAAGTATTCTGAATGCCAACAGTAAGATATTAATGTCCCCACTACCCTTGTTACTAAAGTCACCTGTGGGTGTAGGTTGTATCTGTGGGCCATCCCAAAAGGGTATTGTCTGATTCAGAAACTTAGAGTGTACAGTACTGAAGTATATTTGTGTGTTACTATATGATTGCCTCCTTCTAATGAATGTTTTATAACTGACTGATAAATAAATTAATAAGTGTTTATCCAAGAAACCTTGTGTGTAAGAGTTTATTTGAACACCTGTGATTGTAAACCTCTGTGAAATATCATTACTGCTCACATTCCCCTCTTGAGATAAGCCTGGCTGCTCAACATGCTAGCAAAACTGTGTAGTACAGACTATACCAAAGGTTGGTATACACCTGTAGTCATAGTTGTGTGTAGTGTTCCCAGAGGATACTGCATACACACTTTGCTTCTTCCAGCTCTGTTTCACCAGTAGCTGGTTCACCACTTTCTGGTTGATCCTCCCACTCAGCCTCAGCTGGTGGAGGAGCCATAGGTGTGACTTTGGACTGTCCTCTCAGGCATGTCCTTGTCCTTTGAAAAGGTGTGATACCTTTCTTCTTTCCTGAGACCCTGGGTTTCGCTTTTGTCTCCTTCTTTGTCCTGGAATTAGAAGGGTGTCCTTCCTGTGGACTGGAAGTTATAGGAGATTCTGTAACTTTCCATTGAGAGTCATCTAATGTTGCCTCTCTGGCCAATCTAGTCTGCTCCTGTTTCCTCTTACTGGGAGGCCTGGGGGTGCTTGATACAACTCCAAGAGTCTCTAAGTCATTCCCCAGCAGGACTCTCCCAGGCACCTCACTTTGTACACTGGCAGGTATTCTTACAGTCATATTGTTGCAGTGGATGAGATCCGGTAGTATTGGAACCATCTGGACAGGGCCTCCAGCAAACTTAGTGGGACCTTTGGGTGCCTTAGCAACATCCTCAGGCTTGAAAAAGGTTTCATCTACTACTGTAATGCTGGCCCCAGTGTCTCTAATGAAAGAGGTTTCCTGACCATTCACAAGTACACTGTCCTTGTAATATTCTTTGGTATTATCTGGAATAGAGGTATACACATCTATATTATGCTGTTCCCACAGTCCCTGGGATGCTAACAAAACACTTGCTGAGACTCCAATGGGTTCTCGAGCCAATAGTTGAAAGTTACCACTTACCATATGAACCTCTTCCTCAGGGATGTAGGCTAAGGAGGCAGTGTGGACCCCTGAAGGGTTACCCTTAAATCTGGGATTCCCTTAATTCAACTGTCATTGTTTCAAGAGACACATATTCTGGACTCAGTGTTGGACCTTGTGGGGTCCCAGTGGACATGGTTTGAGGCAAAAGGGCAGGCTGTGTGCAAAGAGGGGCTCCTATCATGAGACTCCTCTACCTCATGTGACTCGTCTACTACAATAGAGTTAGACTCTGTACTGTCATCCTCATGATCATTTTCCACATTTTCTGGATTTGTAGGGGTTACAGGCCTACTATCCAACCTTTGGTGATTCAATAACCTTGTAATCAACTCATTTTTCTTTACTTTTACAGTAGGATTCCTGACTTTCCACATTTATTTCAGCTAATCTGCTGTTAAAATGATCAGGGCTTCCTTCTTGAAGTTATCCATATTAGGCATGTTACAATTGCTTTTCTGATGGAGCTTAGCCTTGTGGGGGTTTAGTTGAACACACGCAAAGCAAAATACTTAATGTAACAACTCTACAATCGATCTTCACCGCTTGCCACCAGTGTTAGGCAATATTGTATGTAGTAACCCTGTGGGAGTCTACACTAGCCTTGTCCTCTTGGCAATAGTTAACTCAATCTTTAGTGTAGGCCTGTACTACACTAGTTGGTAGAGTGACTGAGCATTGCAACAGGGCAAGGTTTCAAACCTCAAGGAAAGTATTTTGCCTTCCCTACCATTATTTCTACAGATTTGTAACACAACATAAACCGTTCTTGTGAGAAATAGTTAACATTGACACTGTCACATTCATCAAAGATAACATGGTTGATACAACGTACTGGCTGACCCTAAAGGAAGAACACCCTGACCCCTGTCAGGAGTGCCTTGCCCTAGGGGGGAGGTAGTGAGCCACCTGTCTAATAGGGATAGCAGGAAAAAACACTGTCCCTCATCACTACTATCCTCATTTATTGTATCAAAATCAAAGATGGTATATTTGATTATTAAAAACCCAGAGGACAACCACTCAATTAATGTAGAGAAAGGACTGTTTATTAGATCCCGCCAATTTCCTAATTGTGTGAAACGTGCTACCCAGGGATTTGGCCTAAGTGTTTTATTCACCCACGAGGAACAAAAGTTCCAAACGAGTGGTTGTGCCCGGATGGGTAAGTGTGTAGAAGTCCCATACGCTCGAGACTCTCTCTAAGACTACATTCCCCCCCCCCCCCAACGGAGCGGTTGGATCTAGGTTCAGAGAGGATCTTGTAGCCATCAGGAAGGAGAGTGTCAGAGTGTCAAAGCTCGTGACAGTTCTTGAAGAGACCAAGGACATCAGGGTCAATTCTTCCAGGAGACGGCAGATGTCAGAGGAGTGTTTGATAGCTGAGCGAGAGTTAAGAGTGGCGAGGTGGAGAAGATTGCCATCCTTGAAAGACTTCTGGGGAGGGGTACAAATTAGAGGTACTCCCTGCAGAGGTGTAGGAACTCAAGGGAGGGCAGGAGAGGGCAAGGTAGCTGAGGGGGAGGAAGAGGGCGCAAAAAGGGAGAGAACTCCGGGATGATCACGGCTTCATTGTGGAACTGCATGTGATGGTTGGTTACGCGGAGGGGCAATGGTGGGGACCTGCGAAAGGATGGACAAATGCACTTGAAAGGCTTCCAGGACTTTGCAAGCTCTTAAAGTAAGTGCTATATTTTGCAGCCAGCTTTTTCCGTCCCACCTGCAGATACAGGCTGTCTCACCAAGTTGTGAAGGATGGAGTGCAAGGATTAGGAGAACGTAAACTACCATGAAGGTCATTTGTCATATATTTCTCAAATCAAGTAGCATTGGACAGAGAGGCCAGTACAGCAATAATACAATTCCAGGCCATCTTCAGTGGCCAATCACTGAGAAATGGTGCAACACCATTTTGTTCTGAAAACATTTAATCTTCCCCATAATAAATAATTTTTTTCCAAATCGGTTGAAGGACTCCATTTATTGCATGTTACAACAAGAATACATTCTTTGCTAAGGATCACATACCTCAGTTTAATGAAGCAGCAATTTTAACTCTGCGTTGCAATTTAGAAACTTGACCACCTTCCTTCCAAGCTCTAGGTAGTTAATTTTTTGAATGCAAGGATAATATTGTCATGTAGAGATTACACAATTACAATAGAAACCAACCTGACACTATATAATTCTTATGGAAACATGTTAAGCCAAAATAATATTGTAGCTGTATTTTCTGCATCCTAAATGGCAAACCAAGTCCCTGAATGCATAATAACAACAGCACTTGAAATCTCCTGTTTTACACCCCTACACCTTCAGCACTAAGAAGCACACTAAAAGAGACTGTGATAGAAGGCCACTTGGGTATACATAGCATGTCACCAAATCCCAGCCTGCTCTTATGAATAATGTTGACTAGAAACATGAATGCACCCCTTTCTATTCAAGCCAAATTTACATCCGTTGTGTCAAAGAGCTTACCTTGATAAGGAAACTTTATGGATTACTCACTTTAAAGCTCATCAGTCGGGGTGCTGTGTGCGGCAGTTGGGGTGCTGTGTGCATCATTCTGGGTGTGATGTGGGTATCTCTAAAAATTATTGAAGCTGATTATACAGCCCTGTGTGTTGAAATAAGCAGACAAAACTCACGACAAACGTCCTCTAATTAGCAAACCTAGGCCCACAACTAGCCAAAAATCACTTCCAATAGGTGAACATGGCAACACTTCCCATGCCTCAAGCATAAGAGCACTATTGGTGCACCACCGGACACATTAGACTACCAAGCACATCTTCCATTGGTGTCTGCTCGCAGAGCTGGGCGGTCCCTGCAGGGAATGCCCCAAGAATGACATCATGTTAGTTGTCTGCTTCCCTTTAGGCATCGGATGAGAAAGGAGAGGAGGAGCTTTTGGGTCCCTTGCAGTTAATCAGAGAGTACCTGAGCCCACCAAGAAAGAACAGGCATTACTTTCACGGCTTTCCAGTTGGAAGTAATGGATTTCTGTGAGGTTGATATCAGTATGTGGAAGAAACATCCTTTAACTCTTGGAGTACGTACCAATTAAGAGATGATTTAAAAATTATCAGATGTAATATGGGTTTTATGCTTAAGCTCAGGTCGGACCTGGCGGGCAGAGCGGCACAAGCGAGCGCAGCATGTTGGATGCACCGGCACCGTTATAAACGGTGCCGGTGCATCCAACCTCCCCATTCCCATTGAGCCATATGGGGTTCCAATGGGAATGGGGATTAACTCATTACAGACACCCGTCAATGGGGATGGACCGGGTCTGCCAAAGTCGGAATGCCCACGTTCGTCCCAATTGACGGGTGCCGGTAGACTCACAAGTTTGGCGGCAGCGGCGCCGTTTTTAACGGCACGGCTACCGCCAAACTCGTAATGAGGCCCATGGCCTTCTTAGAAGCCAAAATAGTGGTGAAACACATGTCAAGGATTATTGAGGATAAGAATTTTTGAAAAATAAACTAAGAGGATGAGGATTATTAAAGACTAGACTAAAAAGCAAGACTTATTTCTTATGAAAAGAAGATGTAAGAAGGACCATTTGCGGATTTGGAAATAAGCTAAATTGACGCATTTGAAAGCAATAGGATGACTGCGAACATTGAATTTGATGTAAGCACTGCAATATTTGGAAATTGAAACCATTGAATAAATTGTGGCGATGATAACTGAACAGCTGAAATCTACTGTTATTAAACAAAAGGCTATATTTACACTAGAATACCCACACTTATCAATGCCTAAATCACTATTTAGAAATAAGATCAGTTTATTTCTAGTGGATTACTAATAAGAAAAAGGCCAAAACAGGAAGCTAATAATGTCATATTTGTGTACTTGAGAATTATATAAGTGCTCCTTAATATATTGTAACAGCTGAGAACCAGTCGGCCTGTGAGTGATGCCTGCGACTGTGAACATGTTGAAACTAATAATGTGTTTCTCCTTTTACTTCAATAGGTGATTGAGTCCCCAAAAAACTCAAGATTGATTGTCAAATTCTCTGGACTAATACAGTACCAACTTTCATTGATACAATGTGCAATTTCGTAACTTCTTAGAAGCAGACGCGTTTGTGGTCCAAATTTCTTTTTTGATTATTCAGGAACTGAGATTGAGAAGCCTATTAAATACATGATGGGTTTCATTCAGTCAACACTCGTGTAGTATCCAGCAACACAGATCTACAATAAATATCCAGCTTTACAGAGCAATGATAGCAGCAGTGCTTGATGTGCAGTAAGACTTTTTCTTTTGCCTATTTCCCGGAGAGAACACAAGCGAGTGCTATTTTATATACGTTCTGAATGTGAGATTAGTTTATAAGATTTTGCAAAACACCTGTAAATGGTCAAACAGTATACATGCACAGAATATTTTAAAACCGTCAGCCAGAAGAAACATCTTTCTGTCACTAGAAAAGACCCACACATGGGAAAGCTCATCTGCCCTGTGAATCTGGGAAAAGGTTCAGTGGAACGAGTCAACCTGACAGAATAAACTGGAAAAACATTGGTGAAAAACCTTACCAATGCACAGAATGTGTGATAAAGGGCCATCTAATGAATATACTCAGTGCCCTCGTGAGAACATTGGTGAAAGCCCTTACCAGCTCACTAAATTTGGGAATAGAGATATGCTTATTTCCCCCCAGAGGACACATTCAGGTAAGAAACCACATGACTGCACAGAATGTGGGAAAGGATTTGCTAGCAAGCAACATCTTACCTACCACCAGAGAACGCATACAGGTCAGAAACCTCATGAGTGCAGTGAATGTGGGAAACGGTTTGCTCAGAAGGGACAGCTTACTCTGCACCAAAGAACACATACAGGCGAGAAACCTTATCAGTGCCCAGAATGTGGGAAATGGTTTGCTACGAAGGGTTCTCTTACTCAGCATCAAAGAACACATACAGGTGGGAAACCACACGACTGCACAGAATGTGGGAGAAGGTTTGCTCAGATGGGACAGCTTACTCTGCACCAGAGGACACATACAGATGAGAAACCACATGAGTGCACTGAATGTGGGAAAGGATTTGCTAGGAAGAGGCTGCTTACTGTGCACCAGATCACACACACAGGCGAGACACCACATGACTGCACTGAATGTGGGAAAGGATTTACTAGCAAGCAACATCTTACCTACCACCAGAGAACACATACAGGTGAGAAACCTCATGAGTGCAGTGAATGTGGGAAATGGTTTGCTCAGAAGGGACAGCTTACTGTGCACCAGAGAACACATACAGGCGAGAAACCACTTGACTGCACTGAATGTGGGAAAGGATTTGCTAGCAAGCAACATCTTACCTACCACCAGAGAACACATACAGGTGAGAAACCTCATGAGTGCAGTGAATGTGGGAAATGGTTTGCTCAGAAGGGACAGCTTACTGTGCACCAGAGAACACATACAGGTGAGAAACCACTTGACTGCACTGAATGTGGCAAAGGATTTGCTAGCAAGCAACAGCTTACCTACCACCAGAGAACGCATACAGGCGAGAAACCTTATCAGTGCCCTGAATGTGGGAAAAGGTTTGCTCAGAAGGGGCATCTTATTCGTCATCAGAGAACACATACAGGGGAGAAACCTCATGAGTGTACTGAATGTGGGAAAAGGTTCAGTCGGCAGGATGGTCTTGTTAACCATCAGTTCTCGCATACAGGCGAGAAACCTTTTTGAAAGGTGTTCTACAGGTATAACATTCTGACCCGTAGAGAAACTGTAAAGTAAAAATTCATATTTAACTTTACACTAATTTCAATTTGCAAAGAAGTGTGAACTACTAATAGAACTGGTTTAGCTGCAGTATGTTTCTATTTAAGTTTTAAAATGGGAATGACTTACATTTATACACGCTCACAAAGTAGTTTTAATTTCAACTTCAAAACATATGGAGTAACATTTTCCAAATTCAAATTATGTGGAGCCCTCTTTAATTCAATTGGATAAATATGTATTCTCACGTGGCTGATTGAACTAAGCTTGGCACAATACACGTGGAAAGGCAATGTTCATCAAGGGGGAAACCTGGAATCTCCAACATTACTCCGGAAGGCATAATGTGCAAGACATGCCTGCGCCGCCTGCATGCCCTTCTAGAGGAACACTGCCTGGAATCTCCAACATTGCTCCGGAAGTCAGAATGTGCAAGACATACATGCTCGACCTGGATGCTCTTTTAGCGGAACACTGCCTGGAGTCTCCAACATTACTCCGGAAGTCAGAATGTGCAAGACATACATGCTCCACCTGGATGCCCGTCTAGCGGAACACTGCCTGGAATCTCCACCATTACTCCAGAAGTCAGAATGTGCAAGACATGCATGCCCCACCTGGATGCCCTTCTAGCGGAACACTGCCTGGAATCTCCACCATTACTCCAGAAGTCAGAATGTGCAAGACATACATGCTCGACCTGGATGCCCTTTTAGCGGAACACTGCCTGGAGTCTGCAACATTATTTCGGAAGTCAGAATGTGCAACACATGCATGCCCCACCTGGAATACCGTTCTAGCGGAACACTGCCTGGAGTGTCCAACATTACTCCGGAAGTCAGAATGTGCAAGACATACATGCTCCACCTGGATGCCCGTCTAGCGGAACACTGCCTGGAGTCTGCAACATTATTCTGGAAGTCAGAATGTGCAACACATGCACGCCCCACCTGGAATACCGTTCTAGCGGAACAGTGCCTGGAGTGTCCAACATGGAAGTCAGAATGTGCAAGACATACATGCCCCACCTGGAATGCCCTTCTAGCAGAACACTGCCTGGAATCTCCAACATTACTCTGGAAGTCAGAATGTGCAAGGCATGCCTGCCCTGCCTGCATGCACTTCTAGAGGAACACTGCCTGGAATCTCCAACATTGCTCCGGAAGTAAGAATGTTCAAGACGTGCATGCCCCACCTGGAATGCCCTTCTAGCGGAACACTGCCTGGAATCTCCAACATTACTCCGGAAGTCAGAATGTGCAAGACATACATGCTCCACCTGGATGCCCTTTTAGCGTAACACTGCCTGGAGTCTGCAACATTATTCCGGAAGTCAGAATGTGCAACACATGCATGCCCCACCTGGAATACCGTTCTAGCGGAACACTGCCTGGAGTGTCCAACATTACTCCGGAAGTCAGAATGTGCAAAACATACATGCTCCACCTGGATGCCCGTCTAGCGGAACACTGCCTGGAGTCTGCAACATTATTCTGGAAGTCAGAATGTGCAACACATGCACGCCCCACCTGGAATACACTTCTAGCGGAACACTGCCTGGAGTGTCCAACATGGAAGTCAGAATGTGCAAGACATGCATACCCCACCTGGAATGCCCTTCTAGCGGAACACTGCCTGGAATCTTCACCATTACTCTGGAAGTCAGAATGTGCAAGACATGCATGCACCACCTGGAATGCCCTTCTAGCAGAACACTGCCTGGAATCTCCACCATTACTCTGGAAGTCAGAATGTGCAAGACATGCATGCCCCATCTGGATGCCCTTCTAGCAGAACACTGCTTGGAATCTCCAACATTACTCCGGAGGTCAGAATGTGCAAGACATGCATTTCCCCCCTGGATGCTCTTCTAGCCGAACACTGCAGTGTTTCTCCTTTTGCAGCAAATTGCAGGGTCCCCACTAGTGTCCAAAACTATTTCCTGTCTTTATTACAGCACTTACGATTAGTATATTGTTCTTCCATGTGCGGACCCAAGGCCATGGAACTATTTCATAAAGGAGGATGTATGTCCACTTTCAAAGCACTACTTTTTAAGAAATTGGTTTGGTGTGAAGGGCGTGGAGAAGATGTCAAGTGTTGCATTAAATGATATGGAATTTTATTTTAATCTTCAACGAACTGTGACTCAATACAACATATGTGTACATTTGAAAATGAAGTGGTACATTTCTGCCTTAATTGAAAGGGTTTTAGACGTAATGATATCCTAGCCGTTCTCTCTAAATTCCAAGAAGGAATAGTGTACACAAATGTTTACCAAATGAAATGTACCCCGGATAAGCTGGCATGTCTACCTTAAACTCTACCAACCTAAGGTCATAAACTGAATGAAAAGCCGATTATAAGAATATTGAACTTTAGATCAAATGTCATTATGTATTAAAGTTATAAATAAATAGCTAGTCCCTCCATTTGTATGTTAAATCTCTTTCTTTTTTCTGGCTTCACTTTTGTGTAAACTGGTTCCTGGATCAGAGGCGATTCATTTGTTTTAATTATTGGGGAGAACGGCTCCATTTCAGTTTGATTTAATTCATTATTTTATATATGTTTATAAAAACCTTTCTATTTGATTTATTTATAGGATATTTGTAAGGCCTATATAACAAATGGGGTTTCAAACATACACACATTATTATTTTATGTTTCCAGTTCTTGACATCTACTTTGCATAAAATCACATTGGAACAATAAAAAACCTATATACATTAAAAGAGCAACACCAAAATCTCATCATCACATTAGAACCCATAAGCAGTCTTGCTGTCCCCCACAGCTAAAATATAAAAGTCCTGTTCTCCCCATTCCTCATACATTTGTTTAATAAAGTGCACTATGGCAATAATCCATTTGTGGTAATTGCTCATTACCAACCATTTCCAAAATTAATTTGACATCACAAATGCATTCACCAAAACCAGGATATATTCTAAAACTAAATTTCTTGTATAGTCACACTCTGTTATTACATGTTTCCAAGATGCCTTGGATATTACAGAAGCAACACCATTCTCTTAACAAACCTTTTCTCGTGCCCCAAAATTACATTGTATGCAATTGATTGACTCCGAATCTCATAAAAACAAACTAAGTATCGTATTTACTTACTGTACCTACGTATTCAAGGAAGTATATTTAATTTTCTTGCACTGTTTAACCAGGTCAGACTAACGTACATTTTGCTTAACTCTGGGATTTTCATTCATTTCTAAAACCATTTAGTACAACAGAGGCTTCTCTTTGAAGAATATCTTTCAGGGAGACATAAAGGGACCCCTTTGGTGGATCTAGTATTTTATTCTGCAGCGTCTAGTACATATGAGTGATAATGACTGCAGCCCCAATGCCAAGCGAATGAGCCCCATTGGTGTACACTTGTTGAGGCTCAATGAGACCTTCAAAAATATTTTATTTTTTATTATTGTATATGGTTTAAAAACCTTTACAAATACGTTCACATTAAGGATACAAAATAGAAAAATGCTATGGCAAAACACAATCATAAAATCACACAAACAATTACAAAACACAACATATTAGCAGCAGAATGACAATTCATGATAACTCATGTTTGAAAATGTTCAAAACAATCTAAGGTTAATGGATTAGCAAGACATAAAAAAAAATCATCCACTCTACATTTGCGTAGATATAAGGCGTTATCGCTTAAATTGAGTTATCTTGACATCTCAAAGTGTCATATGTCATCCTTAATACAAGTGACACAAGATAACCACAAGCTACATACTACTTGTTGGACGTGGCCAGCAGGTCGTATTTCTAAGGATTTAAAAAAGGCTGCAACTGCTAAAGTATCCGAGGTCATTCTACTACTTAAGCATCTGTGGCAAATATGCCTCTCCTGAACCCATTGATTAACGGGAAACATTTTACCCAGGTATCAAGACCATTTTCGTTTAACCCTTTAAAAAATGACAGCAGATGTCTAGTAGATTCAACGCTGCCTTTATGATCACACAATCTGCACCCTGAGTCTTCAGATATATTAATACCACGGTGTAAGAGAATTTCATTCGTTATCAGTAAGTTCCATCTGAACTTTAGAAATATTTTCCTGTGATGTCTATCAGAAAATGTAATGAGGTATGGTGCAATTTCACCCCACTTTTTATGTTCATGAAAGAGTTGCGACATGGATGTATAACAAAGTAATTTTTCATGAATCTCAATCCAGTCGTGATCAATAGCTGTTTTATCCCTTTGTCGGATATTGAATTTAGGTATCTGTATCCATGCTTATTTTATTTTGAATGCTCTCACAATGGTTCCTAATTAGTCTGACATAATTTGTACATTTCCCAGTAGAGGACAAGTTCATAGACTCCTGTAGGTTCACATATAGGGAATCACGAATTGGCAAAAGTAATTTCCTAAACGGGGTCAAGAGACTCCACTCCACCCGGCCTTGAATGGAAATGAGGCCCAATTCATACCTTATTGCAGCTATTGGAACACAAGTTGGTGCCCCCCGAACTCTTCTGCATATTTTAGCTTCCCACAAATCAAACCATTTCAAAGGTACGTCAAAGAATAATTCTTGTCCGTAGATTTACTTGGGAACCAAATTTCCTACATAAAATTCCAAGACTGGCATGACAGAAAAGGATCTGAATTTTCGATGTAGCACCAGGGCTTGAAAGCGCAACATGGTTGCCTTTTGATTTAGCATGTGCCTCCCATTGCTGAAACCTGGAGCAGCAGATATCGTATAGCCAAGGTATGTCATACAGGAGGCTGAGGCAATCGCAGTGTTCTCCCAAGACCACAACTTGCTCCTCCTTCTCATACTTTGTGATATGGCTAAGATTTTGGTTTTCTTTAGATTAATTTTAAGGCCATTATTGCTTGCTTACGCAGAAAAGGACTTGAGAAGTCTATTTAACCCCACTCGTGATTTATCAAAAAGTAGGAAGTCCTCCACGTATGCTAATCAAGATACCGTCTGGGTACCCACCGTAGGTGCTATTAGTGCAGCCAGGCTCAAATAGACATTTGCATCGGATACATAGAGGTTGAACAGACATGCAGCCAAGATACAGCCCTACCTGAGACCAGACCGTGTCGGAATGCAGCGAGACATAGTCAGGGTTAGGCTGAACAGAGATGGGGCTAATGAGTTTTTATGAAGACCTATGATGAGCTCCAGGAGGCCATTAGGAATCTCCCAATTTTTCAACGTTCCCCAGTGTCTGGCATGATCAAAAGCTGATGATAAATCGATGGAAGCCATGTTCGTGCAGTCATCGACAGTAGCCCAAGTTGTTTTTTTAATATATTTGAGCACAAGGCCATTTATAGATGTGGAATGTGCCTTTGGGAAAGCCGGTCTGAAATACAGATAGCCGTGACATATCAGCAGCGCCTTTTACCAAGTGCTGAAGGAGAATAGAGGAACAAATCTTACTATCAGCATCCAGCAACAAAGTAGGTCTGAAGGGTCAGACCGTAGGACTTTTTGAAAATGGGGACAATAAAGGCAATTTGCCACGTAGCAGGTTAGGTTTTTGTGGAAATGACACTCTTGAATAAAATAGCCAGAGTGTTAGCCTAGTTTCTCGGGTGGTTTTTTAGAAGGGCATTCAACAGCCTACTGGGCCCTCAGCTCGCGAGGGATTGCATGAAGTTATCAAGTCGGAACACCATATTTGGATTGATTTTAATGGGCAGATCTTTAGCTATCACGTTGTGGGATTTATCAGAGTGCTTTACCGGTTTCACATTACCAAATCTTACAGATTAAAAGAAAAACGTTACCCAGGTTGACTCATCGACTGCATTTAACTGGGCAGTACATATAGACAGGGCTTGGCCGTTAATTAAGTTCCAAAACCTGGCCAGATCTTTTTTTGATACGGTTCTTAGCATCGATTCCGAGTCTTGCTGTAACAAGAACGTATGTTAATGTTTGCAGTAGTTGTGATAATTTTGTTTTAACGATTTGCACTTGGCCAATTTCTCTTCATGTGGGATTAAATTACTCTTTATTATCCTTACCATGGACCTAATTTTTTTTTCTGGTCCAATTGCTCATCATAAACATGTAGGTGTATCTTACAATCGGAATTCCATAGAGGGTTAAGATTGTTATGGGCCCAATTAATAGAATCTGGCACAGGAGCAGCACAGGCACCTCGCGCAGAGGATGCATGCGCCACACGTGTGCTGGCCGCGGCACAAAACAGCATTTCCGCGTACCGCGTATTCATGGATTTCCTGAGCCATTACCAGCCATGGTGCAGTGAACATCCAGCAGCGGCAGTTACGCCCCCAACATCGCCCCTTGCGCAGGAAAAAGCCATCGAAATCCCCAATACGGCGCAAAGGCCTGTGCTATCCGTGGCCCAGCATACAGCCAGCCTACATCATAATCACATGAAAAATGGTCGCGTACCCTGCTTGCGCCAGCCAAATCGTGTGAAAAGGGCCTTGCGTATCCCCTTGAAATCGAAATCGCGCAAACCGCTCGTGCCAGCCAAAGAGCCTCGTGAAAAGGGCCTCACGTACCCATGTGAACTCGCGTACCCCGCTTGCGCCAGCCAAATCGTGTGAAAAGGGCCTAGCATAAGCCCCCAAATCGTGCACCCCGCTCATGCCAGCCAAATCACGTGAAAACGGCCTTGTGTACATCCCGTGAATACGTGTACCTGACTCGTGCCAGCCAAATCGTGTGAATAGCGCCTACTGTAACGCATACCCAGCTTGCGCAATCCAAATCACATGAAAATAGACTGGCGTACCCACGTGAATACGCGCGCCCCGCTCGCGCCAGACAAATCACGTGAAAAGGGCCTACCATACCCCCGTGAATACACGTACCCCGCTCACGCAATCCAAATTGTGTGAAAATGGCCTTGCAAACCCCTTGAATACGCATACCCCACACGCACCAGTCAAATCACGTGAAAAGGGCCGTGCGTGCTGACATTAGCCTCCAACACACCCTGCAGGCAGCCCACACCACATGGGGGTCCCCCAACACCCCTGACCATACCACGCAGACAGCAACACACCACAGGGGATCCCCCAACACCCCTGACCATACCCCGCAGGCAGCCCACAGCACAGGGACCCCCCAGCACCACTGACCTTACCCCACAGGCAGCCCTCATGGGACCATACACTTCAGGCCGTCTCTGACTCATGTCCCCCTGCCCCCACCAGTGACGGCAACCTTCAGGCAGGCCCCAACTCATGCCCCCCCAGTTACGGCAACCTGCAGGCAGCCCCCGACTCATTCCCCCTCCCCCCACCAGTGACGGCAACCTGCAGGCAGACCCCAACACACGTCCCCCCAAAACACATTCTCCAACATGCAATCATGTATGAAATGTCCACAAAAATTACACTACACGCTGCCCCCCCACGCCGCCCCCCACAGTGCAACTCAACACCCATCCATTGGCCATACATGCCCCATGCCATGTGAATCACAGTTCATCACATGCATGTTTGCACACACATCACCAACATTGATGAACAGCAGGGACACGTAACGTAGCAAGTGAAGAGTGACACATGCACCAAACTATTGAGAGCCATAACCATCATCACCCTCCACAACTCACAGGTCAGTGTAAGCAACACACATGCACAAACATGCATGCTATGTGCAACAAACATTCACATCCGTGTACAAGGCACTGCAAGCACATCAGAAGTGGGGCTGAACCTCACATGCATCATGGTACATGCACATCACATCCATGGGGTTGGCCAGTCACACACTCACTACTCAGACACATGCACATGTACACCATGCATGTCCATTATGGTGACATAAGCACCCATGTGTCACACCTCTCGCATGCCCCATTCCGGACACAGATATGCAAACATGTGCACCTCGTTACATGCCGGTGCGCATCACCCATTGCAACACAGACACCATTGATGTAGGTCACGTTTGAATAGACTCACATGCAGCACTGTCAGGGACGTGCACACAGACATCTGTACAGGAGGCATGCCAGACATGAGGCATGCCAGACATGAGGCATGCCAGACATGAGGCCAAGGCGCACACTCCAGCCACACGTCAACATACACATGCACTATGGTGGACAAGAACACATGAACACTTACCAGTCGACTCCAGACGGAGCACCAAATCCAAGACCTGGGCATACAGCTCTGGGTCGATGTGCTCCAGGACCCGCGTCTCATTGTTGGTCAGCCGGTTCCGGCGCCTCGCTCGATCATCACCAGCCTTGAGGAGGCGCCGGGCCTTGTTGAGGGTCCTGGACCTGAAGTCTTCCCAGCGCTTACGGACATGTTGGTAGTCGTGGGGTGCCACCCCCTCCGCGTTGATGGTACCTACGATGTCTGCCCAGATCTTACTCTGTCCTTCCGTGTCGACTCGCGATGGTCCAGGGAAGAGGGCATCATAATGCCCCAGGGCTAGCTCCACCAGGATGCCAACTTCTCTGGAAGAGAAGCTGACAACCCTCTGCCTCTCTGCTAGGGGGTTGCCACTTGCCTCAGATGGAGATGGGTCAGACATGGCAAACCCCGAGGCATGTGTGGGTGGGCAGTTGGTCCTGGGGCTGGGCTGTGGAGCGATGGAATGGCAGTCGGGAGTCCTCGGGATCAGCAGAGGTGGTCACAGCAACAGGATTACTGGCAATGGCTTCAGAGCAAGCACCAAAATGCAGGGCATGTGGGCAGCAGGCACACAGAGAGGGCTGGATGCAGCAGATGGCACTAGGAGGCAGCTCGAGGCAGGTAAATGGCTTCGTGGGCAGGAGCGTGGGTCTTCCGTGTTCATTCGCGTGGCCAGCCGGAAACAGATTGACTCCGCACGTGCAGAAACAGCATGTTTGCATGGAATCTGAGGAAGTGCCCTAAGCGCGTAAGTTATGTGACACACGCTGTACGTTGGCCGTTGCCGTTTAGTATGGGATAAAGGTGTGCATAGGAGAACAGTGCACTGTACATGCTTTTCGTGGAGACGGACGCGTGAATTTCATGTTTTTGTCGGTTGACACGCGATTACTTCACTACTGTGGAAGTGTGGACTTCTTGTTTACTGCGGCAGAGCTTACTTCTTGTTTTGGCGGGGAGTTGCTTACGCGCACATGCGCCTGTGATTTTTTTCATATTACCAGGCAGACGGGTCCTGCATGCATTTATCCCATTGTGGTTGCCCCTGTGTGTCACATACCCCGTTTTCGAGGTCATAGTAGCCTACGTGTCCCTCGCGTACACATTTTTTGTGTTGCTGGGTGCCACAGTGTACTGCAGGACATTTTTTTAAATCACACGTGGACTACCGAGGGGTCGCATACACGTTGACTTTTGTTTTTGGGGTGGCTGAGCATTGCGCAACACGTTATTTTTTTCACAGGGGTCCTATAGAGCCTTGCTGGAGCACAGTGGTACGTTTTCCATAACGTCCCCTGCCCCCTCACTCCAATTGCCCAGGACAATTGTTGGCTGCACCTCCCATTGCGCTAGTCCATCAGTGCCATGACTGGGAGGGCAACAAGAGGGAAGGGAGGCAAAGTTGGGCGACCTGCCAGAGGTGGCCGAGGTGGGCAACATGGCCAAGGTATGCGACAGGCCAGGATGGTCAAGCTGGCCAAGGTGGGCGATGTGGCCATGGTGGTGAATCTGGCCAAGGTGGGTGACATGACCAGGGTGGTCAAGCTGGCCAAGGTGGTCCACGTGGGCAAGCTGTCCAGGCCCATGCAGGGATGGCTATGCCCACAACCCAACCGGGGCAGGGAGATGCAGCTGCTGCTTCTGAAATCCCCAGCTCCCGTGGTCACGGACAAGCAGTGCCATCTGCTGTCCAGGACAGCCAGGGTGTGGAAGCTGCAGGGCAGCTGCGGCTACCACCACCCAGGCTCAGGGTGAGCCCGCCCGGACTGTAGTGGTCCCAGCCCAGACACAGGGTGACTGCATAGCCGATTTCCATGTCCCGAAGGCCAGGTCACGTGCAGTGCAGGGTCCTGGCAACAGCACCCAGATACTGGTACCTGCAAGCCGACCTTCTATACTAACATCAGTGGCTGATTCAATTGGCCAGTCCACCTGTACTCCAGCCCCTACTGACCAGAGTAAGCCACTCAGGGTCTGCACCACCTCGCAAGAGGCAGAAGCGTGCTCCAATTGTACAGGCTTGGACCCCAGACACGACTCAGCAATCCAACACGTCGAGAAAGAGGAGTTTCTGTGAGGAGGAACTGGACACGCTCATGGCCTACGTGTTGGAACACGGCCGTGACATCCTGGTGCAGGCAGGGAGCACACATACGCCTGCTCAGCTTATGGCCCACTGGCATTGCCTTGTGGACCGTATTAGTGCCTTGGGCCTTGAGAGGCACACAGCTGGTGATGTCATGAAGCGCTGGAATGACCTCAAGCGCCGAGCAAAAGACAAGCTCACTGCCAAGTTTGCCTCTACTCAGGTGACTGGTGGTGGGTGAGCACCAGAGGACAATTAACTCATTGGACATGAGGAGATCGCTAGTGATCTCATTGCAGTGGAGCAGGTCCAAAGTGAGGGAGACCTGCCAATGCATGAGGCAATGTCCGGTGAGTGGTTATGCATGTGATTCCAGCCCATGTGTATGTTGCTTGGGTGATGTGTTATGATTGTCTGCCAGATCAGGCTACATTGATATGACTGCAATGTGTGACCCATGTGATGTTGGACTGATACGTGCTTGTTGTCATGCAGACTGCATGCAAACCATGTGCTGCACACAGAGACAATCCTCATCACCACACCTGCTCCCTCCTTCTAGGACACTCTCTGTGCAGCCTCTCTTGGCCCTATTCTTGCTCCTACCTGAGGTCGCGGATAGCCTGTGATGATCTTCCACTCAACACTCACTTTCTATCGTCACATGACTGACGTCTCTGTGAGGTCACCCTGCAAGCTGCTTGTCCTCAGAGGCATTCTTCCTTTCCTCTCCATCCCCCAGCAGCTCACTGTCTCCAGACCAGAGGGCTGGTAATTCCTATGGTGGACTACTGCAACAGGCTTTACCAGGATTTCTGAGATTCTACACTGTTCCCTCTGCATCTCTGCCAGAACTGTGTGGAAAGTCCTTTAGGCTTGGTGCCAGGTATCTGCCTAGGACTGTGATGACGCCACAGGCTCACAGTGGCTACAAGTGTTCATTCCTGTACTCTGTGCATTCTCCCTATGGGTCCTGGGCCAGCAAGTCCTTCAACTCCATCTCCAGTATTTACTTCCTTCTCATCGTCTTTCATCATCCCTTTCATGCTCCCTCAGGGTCAGGTGCTCCTCACAGCAATTAGTTTGTGGTTCTGGTCTGTGTTGAGCTGAGGCCTCCCTCTGGTACAGCCTCCCTGCCTCTATGTAACTGGAGGTGTAGCTTCTGCGGATCTGGAGGCACTTCTGTTGCTTCCTCATGTGTTGTGCTTTCTGTCCTCCTCTCCCCTGCTGTAGTCCCAGATGACTGACAGAATGCACTTGCCACCTAACCACGCTGTCTGCTACAACATGGTCTAACATGCATTGTACATGGCTCATGAATAGTAGTTTTCAACTTCCATCTGAGGCTGGTAGAGAGTTCTGGCACGGCTATGCTACGTGCGATCTGTGAATTGGCATCAGTCATCTTTGTTGAAGGTCTATGCCAGTGACATGCTTGTGTGTGATGCAAGTGCTATGCAGTACATGTGTATCTTTTGCCCTTTGACTCACATCCATGTCTGCTTTCAGGCTCCCCTTCCATTTCATTAACCGAGTTTGTGTCATGTGTGACATGGCAGGTTAATGTGTTGGCTGACAACATTGTAATGCCTATGTGTGTGGCCTATGGTATTAACATGTGTTCATGTCTCTCTTTTGCATTTTTGCAGGTGTTGAGGCACTGGATGCAGTGGAGGAGGAAGTGGATGAGGAGGTGATAGTGGAGGAGGCCATGTATTCTCAGCCCCAACCAGGCACCAGTGGACGATGTGGTAACCCATGAGAATGTTTATGTTTATTATTTATATTGCTCTCCAGGTATCCACAGGCTTAAGGGCGCATACAACAAAAAACGAATAATACAAACAAAACTTACACAAACACAAAATCAATAAATTCAGTATCTAGAATCATATGAAAAACATACAATGCAAGGAATAGAAAAGAACGGGAATCTCCTTGAGCCACGGAGGCAATCAAACAATCAGATTACAACTAGAGGATCCCTTTGGAATATATTTACACAGTCTTAGGAATGCAGCAGAGAACTAATCCCGCACCCCACTAGACCACATTCCTTATTGCCATGCGTGCTCCAGTCCTTCAAGTTCAGTCCTTGAGATCCGATAATCTGACCACACCTGGCCCAGTTCTCTGTCTAAGCCAGGCTAGAACTTTGCATCGCAGAGCTTCTTTGGGTTCATGACCATTGACCTTGCTGATGTTGGTAATAATAAAATTTCTCTGGTCCAAAACAAAATCCTGAATGTTTGTCTTCTATTTTAGGCATCTGACATTTTCTAACACAGAGGTTCTTGGAGGAGCCAAGCTTGAAAAGGGCCTTAGATTGAGGATGGGATTTATGCACCTCTAGGTCTGGCTTCTGAATAGCTGCTATAAAATCGATGGCCGGTTCCAAGGTGGAATTAACGGTATTAGGCTTTGCGATGAGGCTGCTTTTTTTGTTAGTCTGACGTTTATGTGGTACTGAAGTTTCCTTATTGCTATAATCCGATTGTGAAGCCTTATCTAATTGCTCTTTTTGAACATTAATTTGACAGGCCTTATCCAAGTTACCCGTCCGTATCCCAAGACAAAGACGAGAGGAGTCATTTGTTTGTGAGGCCATATTCTTGCTGAGAGGTCTAGGATCCCGAAAAAATTTGCTTAGTGAATCCACTAGGAGTCCCAGGTCGAAAGGCCTAGTGCAGAACAACAGCTCCTTAGCAATACTGGCCATGAAATCCAGCCAGTGATCAAGTATAGATTGATCTAGGGAGAGCGGAGAGGAACCAGTCTCCCTTTGCGAGACACCAATGGAGGTCTTAGGGTGCTCCCCATTATTTCCTAGAGGGTTTTCATACCCTTCATGGGCAGGGAAGACAGCCGGCTTACTGACAGCAGGCTTACTACCATTCTCCATGGTGATATTATTTTCTGTGTTTAGGGCACTCCCTGGTACTGCAGGGAAAATATTCTTTACAAATTATAATTCATGCAACAGCAGGATAAGGGCCAGCCAAGCGTGTGTGCAGCTCCTCGCACCAGGAGGAACTGGGCCCCTGTGAGGGACCGCCCACCCCCTCTCTAGCTGACACGAACTGCCCACGCTAAGCGGTAGGAAAATGGGGAAAGCAAGGACAGGGCACGGCGCAGATATCGTGCCTTCCGTGCCCCTCCTACACTCACCAACTACCGATTGAGGGTTGTAGTATCTATTACGGCAACAGTTGCGAGCTGGACGTGCAGATCTTCAGACTGGGCGCGATTTTCTCGGTGCTGTCGGTCCAGACATTGGTGCTACAGACCATCCTAGCCAGGGGTGTCCCTGAGTACACATCTGAGGACGCCTATGCCTCTGGTGCTGAATCAGACATGGATCACTCATTTCTGTCGCAGGTGAGTGTTTCTACTGCCGATGCTGTTCTGTCCCAAACACATGTAGGGGGAGGGGGGGCAAACCCCTCACTGGGCCAGTCAGTGTTGGTATGTCCGACTGTGGTGGTTATGGCTGCAGGGTCACACTCCACAGTATTGGCTGCTGTTCCTGGGGCAGCTGATCAAGGGAGGAATGCAGTCCTGCAGCCACAGGTAGCGCCAGCACAGCAAGGGCCACGTATCCTTCCGTCTGGCGGGTGTGATGTCCGGCAATGCGGTGGCTGTGTGCCACCTGGAAATACTGTGTGGGAGCAATCTGTTAATATTGCACACCAACAGGGGGCATCATGTGAGATGTTGGCACAGAGCATGGATAGGGTGGCCAATTCCATGCTCCCCCCTGAAAGACAGATGGAGCTCCAGCAGCAGGCATTGAAGGCCACATGCTGCTCGCACAGGCAGGACATGTCGGGCAGTTGACAGGCTCAACTGGGGGCTCTGCGCACATCCATTGCTGCTGAGGCTGAGGCCCACAGAGCTTCCCTGAGGTAAGAGAATGCCTTCCTCTGATCTACTCTGGCTGCACTTGAGTCGGCCCGCAGTAGACGGGCAGAACAGCAGATGGTGCAGGTGATGCACAACGTCTCTGTGGAACTCTGTGCAACCCGTGAGGTCTTGCAAGCGGAGATCCGTGCTTCCCATGACATCTTGCAGGCGGAACTCCGTGCATCATGTAAGGTGCTGCATGCGGACCTCCGGGCCATCATGATGCAGAACCAAACCTTTTAGGCCTGCATGCTCGCTGCCATTGAGGAGCAGACACGGGCTATACGTGGTCAGGCTCCCTTACCACACACACCCCCTAATGCTACACCAAAGGGTGATAACAACACCGACAGCTCTCCACTCTATGCTAGCCGTGCAGGCCATCAACCCATGGAGGTATTTTTTCTCAGTATACACACATGTGGGTTTTGATGTGCACCCTGCACCTACTCCCTCCTGGGTGCCCCGGCAACCCCCTTGGTCCACCATGGCCAGTTTTGATTTTTCTTTCTTTATTTTTTGTCTATAGTGCATTCATGTGACAGTGTGTTGCTTTTTGCAGTATCCGAAGGCATCCACTGTGTGTTCCGGCTGGGCCCATACAGGTTTGTCTCGTGTTGGTACACTCCTTGTTTGTGCCTTAGGGTCCACACACACATGCCACTCCTGCTTACCCTTTCCATGGGCTTGCAAGAAGGGCAGCGTGTGACAGTAAATTACACAGAGGTATTGAGCTTCCATCAGTTTTGTGGTCAGCCTGAAGTCCAACCTGTGTATACACCCCTAGTGGGGATTCATGATGATTTGTCCAGTGGATGGTTGCCATCCCTTTTTGTTTGGACATTGGTAAATGTGCATTTTTTCATGTTATATCTTCATGTACTACCTTGATGGTCTCCATCATTGATACCCTTCCTGCTGTATGCGTTACCCTGCCCCCTTTAGCTAGCAGAGACACACTCAAGATAGAAGGGGTCCATGTGGTAGCTTTGTCACTTTGAGGCACTTGTGCTGTTGTGATTGGCCACTGCCTGACATTGTCACTGTTGGGTCCTGTGTTTGATATGTTATGCTGGAAGATGGATGTTCCTGTGTATGATTTCATTTTAATGTGTCAGAGTGAGTTATTTCTGACCTAGTTCCATTTCTCGAAGTGCACTTTGTGAAAGTAGCATTATGTGTTGCTCATTTATTTGTCACTTTTGACATTGCATGCCATGGCGGTGTGGCAACCGGGTAACATGTGGTTTGGGGGGGTTTAGGTGACATACCAGGATTTAGCTGTGCTGTTTTCCATGGGGTTAGTGGCATGCTTCATCTTCAGTGTGTGCCTTTTGTTCACACGAGATTGGGATAGTTTAAGTAGCTAGGGATGCACACAATGTAGCACTTCCAAGGACACACTCTCAGGGTGGTAAGGTTGGGACAGTTGATTGTCCCTTTGTCATCATCGATTGTCACCTGGAATGTCCCAGACCTGTGTGCACTCAGCAGGGGTGGGATTGTAGGTGATAAATGGTGCCACAAGCTGGGTACAGGCTGCCTCGCCACATTCCCTTTCCCCTCCCATGCGCAGTGGACGTGCATGTGGTTGGGGACATGGGGGCACCACCATGTCCACCGGTACGCCACGCTGTATTGCAACATTGTGCAGAACACATGCTGCCACAATGATCCTGCACACTACTGGTGGTGTATATAGTAGTTGTCCACCTGAGTGGATAAAGGAGCGGAAGCGTGACTTTAGCACTCCAAATGTGCGCTCCACTATGGCCCTAGTTGCAATATGGGCAGCATTGTATCTCACCTGGGGTGGTGTGGTGGGATTCTGTATTGGCGTCATCATGTAGCTGCTCAATGGTAGGCACTGTCCCCTGGGGAGGTGAGAATGGTTGTCATTAGTTGGCTTTCTCTATTTGTCTGTGTCTAACATGCATGCATGTGCACAGGCATTTATACTCGCCAATGAGCCATGTGTTGCCATGCCGCCCAGCTTCCAGGTCCCGGTGTAAGGGTGACATTCTGAATATGAAACTGTCATGGGTGGATCCTGGATAGTTTGCATATACAGAGGTAATGATTCCCTTGGCATCACATACAACTTGCATGTTGATGGAATTCCAGTGCTTGCGGTTGCAATAGATGTGCTCAGTGGCCCTAGGTGGACGTAGAGCCACTTGGGTGCAATCAATGGCACCAAGCACTTTGGGGAAGAGTGCCACCACATAAAAGTCCTCGACTACAGCTTGTCTTTTTGCGGGTGTTCTGGGCCTGTATATGTGCCTGCGGACTGAGGGGTGTGCAGTCATGATTGCCAACACCTGCTGTAAGCAGCATGACTGCGTGGCCTGTGAGACTCACCCAACTATGGCAGTTGTCCTTTGAAATGACCCAGTGGCCATAAAATGCAGTACATTGAGCACCTTTTCCAAGGTGTTCAGTGCTTGGGAGCACAGGATGGGTGATGTAAGGTCATCCTCCCACTCAGTGACCAGGTCTAGGATGATATGAGGTGGAAACCTATACCTACCATAGACCTGGTCATCAGGCATCCCAAAAAGGCTGGACCTGGGTAAAAAAATGCGGACATGGGTATCCTCCTCCTCCTGTGGTGTCCCACGATCACTGCTGCGAGGAATGGTACATTCATCGCTGCTGTATACGTGCGTTTGTGTTTGCGCGTGCATTTTATACATTGTTTTAGGTGCGCAGTGATGCTTACCCCTGCTTCCGCTTGGCGGATGTGTTTCCGGATTAGCGCGTCTTTTCCCATGCGCAGGGCAGCCCTGTTGAATTCCATGAATATGTGTTGTTAGCGTGCATGTGGGCGTTGCCATTATTTTACTGTGGTACTTCCTGCATAACGCCCATATTTACGTTTGTTGTTTCCCATTCCACGTGTTCTGCCCCCTTTTTAGGTGTGTGCGCTGGACGGTGTGCGCCTTCACTGGCCATCTCGCGCAAGGCATTCGGGATGTCGCAGTGATGTGTTGGACCAGCGCGGATTCAACGCAGTTCTCAGGTGAGACACGTGCAATGTGTTCCATGAATCGGAAAACGGGCACTTGCGCGCATTTTGCACGCATGCTGCCCATTTTCAGCACAGATTTATTCAATGAATCGGCACGTTAATGTTGGATCCCCCTCCGGACTGTTACATATGACTTGCCCCAAAATCTGGCTTAGCATGGAAGTTCAAGATAGAGGTGTTAGCGGGCGTCTTTGATGCAGACTTCCGAGGAGACAAAGGTTCTCTTACAGAATCATGGCCCCTTTGAGGTACGTCGGGGAGACCAAATTGCGCAGGGAATTTTGGAGAAAGCTTTGTTCCCTTAATTCCAAGAAAGTGGACTGGATAAAACAGAAAGGGGTAATTTAGGCTTTGGAGAAGCGGATACATCTCCTACCTTTGAAAAAAGAAGAATAAAGGAACCCACCATCTATCCTGACCTCGTCTTCGCCAGCAAATGGTCCAGCTCTTGCCAAAGCTTTTTTGAAAGCAATTCCAGAAGAGGAAGGTCTAGAGAAGGGAAGTCCCTTTTTCTTCTTAAAACTAGGATTTCTGTGAAGAATAGAAACCTCTCGGAAGGTCTAATTAAACCTCAACTGGTAATACCATTTAAAAGGGTGTGCTAGAAATCGCACTTTCCCATCTCACAGGAGGGCATGTGGGCCATGTTAAAACCCAGGCCCACATTAGTGGAACATTTTATTGGCCAGGCATCCACGCCAATATAACAACTTTCATACAGACATGCAAGATATGTGAAAAGACGAGCCCGCACATTCTACTGCCTCCCACTCTGAACAAGTATGTCCTGGTAATCATGGACTATGCCACCCGGTGCCCTGAGGCATTCGCAGTGCGAAATAATACCACTCAGCAGATCCTGAAACATCTTCTACCGTATTCTTCTAGGGTCAATTTTCTCAAAGAAATATTAACAGACCAGTTGTCAAATTTTATGAGTAAGCTTATGGCTGAAGTCAAAGAGTTACTCCATGTTACTACCTTGTGAACTTCTGTGTTCCATCATCAAACCGATGGTCTAGTGGAAAGATTCAATAAGACCCTGAAGGTAATTCCTATGGAAACACGTAGACACGGGCGGGAAGGACTGGGACCGAATGATCCCATGGAAGAGAACCAAGAGATGTCTTAGACATGCTCCAGGAAACCTGGGAAGAACGAGAGGAGGCCCCCATTCCAATATCACAAACTGCCACTAGAATGCGAGAACACATGAGATTAGTACGGGACTTGGTTTATACTCATATGGGAAAAGCCCAAAACCAACAAAAGGCCAGTGACAATAAAAAAGTAAATCTAAGATCTTTTTACATTGGGCAGAAAGTACTACTCCTCTTACCAACCTCAGAAAATAAACATCTCCAAATGGCACGGACCTTATGAGATAATAGAAAGAATGAAAACATGCACATTGAAAATAGCCCAGCCAGATCGAAAACAGAAAATCCACCTGTATCATATTAACCTCTTAAAAGAGTGGAAGGAGAACCCATCAGCCATCCATGCCAAAATCCTAACTTGTCTTGTTCCCGAAGACATAGACAACTTTGACTTAATTCCACCTGAGTTATCTAGCCAACAACGAGAGGCTCTAAAATATGTAGTGTTCTCATTCCCTGATGTATCATTACTGTTACTACTGTACTATTCTTAGAGCGGCAAAGCTCCACCTTACTGATGAGCTCCAACCAGACCGAAACACGTGTCTGTGTTGCTGTTGGTACTCTTGTTCAGAGGAGAATTGCCTAGCATTTCGGTGCTAGACTTTCCCAGGGCAGGACAAAGACTGATATGTTTTGTATAGTTCTCTGCTGTGAAAGATAGTGAGCTAAAGAATCTGGGTAAGGCTCTCGTAACCGGGATTAATGTCTGGCAGAGGGACTTGCAGGACCCCCCTTGTTCTTTACATAATTTAAGTAGCTTTGGGTCTCACCCTAAGTTACTAGGAGAATCCAGCCGTGGACCCCTTGCTCTCTATTCTTAGAGAGGCACAGCTCCACCCTACTGATGAGCTCCAACCAGACCGAAACACGTGTCTGGGGTTACTGTTGGTACTCTTGTTCAGATAAGAATCGCCTAGCATTTCGGTGCTAGACTTTCCCAGGGCAGGACAAAGACTGATATGTTTTGTATAGTTCTCTGCTGTGAAAGATAGTGAGCTAAAGAATCTGGGTAAGGCTCTCGTAACCGGGATTAATGTCTGGCAGAGGGACTTGCAGGACCCCCCTTGTTCTTTACATAATTTAAGGAGCTTTGGGTCTCACCCTAAGTTACTAGGAGAATCCAGCCGTGGACCCCTTGCTCTCTATTCTTAGAGAGGCACAGCTCCACCCTACTGATGAGCTCCAACCAGACCGAAACACGTGTCTGGGGTTGCTGTTGGTACTCTTGTTCAGATAAGAATCGCCTAGCATTTCGGTGTTGGACTGCCTCAGGGCAGGACAAAGACGGACATGTTTTGGATATTTCTACTCTCTGAAAGATAGTGAGCTAAAGAATCTGGGTAAGGCTCTCATAACCGAGACTAATGTCCGGCAGAGGGACTCCCAGAACCCCCCTTGTTTTTTGCATAATCACTATACAAAATCTCCCCCTGGTTATCATCTTTGAGGGGCAACTGTTGCTTTCGGCGGTTTTCTGAGTATTTGCTGTGTTATTTTCCTTGCTATCTGTCCTCCATCTTCTCTTCCGTCTTTACTCCCGTCTCTCACTTCAGTAACATTGCGTAGGTCCTCCTATGCCCTTTCTTCTAACTCTTTCTCTTTTGTACTGTTCTCATGTTGCTCTCCTACAGTCTTCTCTCCTGCTCCTTCGCACTGGAGCTTGAGATCTCCATTTTCATTTCCAGGCCCCTTCGCTTTCTTCTTCTACTTTCGTCACATTTCCCTCTCCTTTTGGTATCCTTATCTTCCTCCATTTCTTTTCCTCTTTTTACCCTCATCTTCTTCTGTGCTCTTTATTAGAGCAATCGGTAGACCTTGTGTTGTCTCCTTGAGCATTCTTCCTCTTGTCTCTTTTCCATTGGTGTTTCTTTCCCATGGTTCTCGCTCTTCTGCGGCAGATCTCTGTTCCTTTAGCTCCTGACTCATTTACTCTGTTTTTTATCCTTGACTCTTGCTTTAGGAGCATCCCCATTTGCTATATCTTTTGCTTGAACCTTATCACCATGATGTGAGTTGGTGCTGGTGGTACTTCAGCGGGCAGTAGTGCGTCAGTGGGCTGCTGTGGATCACCATTTGCCCTCTTCTCTCGGACCAAGGTGTCTGGATGGCAGAGGAGCTTCATTTCTTGGAGTGCTGACGGGTCCTATTCACTCAGTATTTTTCACTATGTTCTCCTTTCCTGGTGTTCTCTATATGAGTGCTCTATGTGGCATCTTTTGGCTGTGCTTTCTCTTTGTGCTTTCTCTAGTATCACCTGAGTGTGCTCTTTATCTTGCTTTCTGGTCTTCCTTTCTCGTGTGTCTCTGTGTCTTTCAGTGTTTCCTGAACCTGGGAGGCCTTTGTGGTCATTTGGAGGTGGAGGGTTAATTCTCTCTTGTTGGCTAGAGTACAGTGGCCGATGAGTGTGCTGTGGTATTCTCCCTTTGTTGAGGCAGAATTCCCTCTAACTAGTGTGCCGTGGACTGCTGTCTGTTTTTAGGCAAATTGCCTTCTCTTTTCTCTGGGCAGATTGCCCTAAAATCTCTTACGCAGCATACTGCCATCTCTTTTGAGACGGATTGCCTTCTTTACTTTGGGCAGTTTGCCCTTTTCTCCTGCACCGGACTGCCGTTCCTTCGTTACTTTGGGCGGGTTGCCCTTTGCTCATGCAGCAAACTGCTGTTCCTTCTTAACTTTGGGCGGTTTGTCCTTTTCTCATGCACCAGACTGCTGTTCCTTCTTTACTTTGGGCAGTTTGCCCTTTTCTCATGCAGCAAACTACTGTTCCTTCTCAACTTTGGGTGGGTTGCCCTTTTCTCCTGCAGCGAACTGCTGTTCCTTCTTAACTTTGGGCGGGTTGCCCTTTTCTCAAGCGGTGGACTGCTGTTCCTTATTTACTTTGGGCGGTTTGGCCTTTTCTCATGCAGCGGACTGCCGTTCCTTCTTATTTTTGGACGGATTGCCTTTTTCTCATGGCACGGACTGTTGTCTCTTTTGAGGCGGATTGCCTTTTTTTATTTTAGGCGGTTTGCCCTTTTTTCATGCGGCATACTGCAGTTTTTTAGGCAGATGGCCTTCTTTACGTTGGGCGGATTGCCCTTTTCTCATGCAGTGGACAGCCTTTCCTTATTTATTTTGGGCGGATTGCCCTTTTGTCACAAGGCGGAACAGCTGACTAACGGATCCTTGTGTCAGTACGGAGGAGACTGCGGGCTGTGATACCAAGGTGGAAAGAAGAACTTCTTGTTTCTCAGTGGGAAAACATGGATTCTTTCCTGCTTCTTGACGCCAGTTATGTCATGTTGCAGGCCACAGGGACATGAACTATTTTTGTTCCTGGATCTTCTCAGTTATGGATCCCAGGTCTAGTCATTAGTGTACCATCATCAGCCCCCACAACACACGGGTCAGTGCAAGCAACACACATGCACAAACATGCATGCCATGTGCAACATACATTCACATCCATTTCTAAGGCACTGTGGGAACATCAGAAGAGGGGCTGAACCTCGCATGCATCATGGTACATGCACATCACATGCACACACTTCACCGGACAGTCATGCATCAGGCCATGTGAACGTCCCGTTACAGTGCACTTGTGCACAGCTGGGCCGCATGAGTCATTCACACATTGAGATGCTCATGTGTCATGCATCCATGCGGTTTGCCAGTCAAACACTCACTACTCAGACTGTTAGGGAGAAATCTCACCCAAGTACTAAATTACCTCTACCTCAGAGCTCTCCAGCTCTTTTGCTATATTTTGGGGCTTTGAACTTTCCATTTTGTGTGTGTTTTACTTTTTTGTTCTTTGGTTATGGAGTTTTAAAACAACTCCATAGGCATCATCTTTTTCTGTGTGTCATACAGCATCTTCAGTGCAGTGGCACAGGGGTGTCTTTCAGACTCCCCAAGGGTTAAATACCTTCTCTGGGACTGACTACCGTCTCCCAGAGCCTGTAAAGTTAAATTGACTTTACTATTCTTTTTAAATTTACTGACCCAGCACACACTATCTTCCTATAGAGTGCTGGAGGGGTTGCCTAGCTTCCTCTGATTCAAAACACTCATGTAACAGTAAAATGCTACCCTTTCCTACTTTAAATGGCTGCTGGCAGTGGTTTAGATCAACTACTGTGATTTTTCCCGACCGCTAACAACGGTAGCTAAAAATCGGGTCAGCCATGTTTTTCAATATGGCGCCCAAGACCTATCTGTAAAAACAGACTCTGGTCGACTTTTTTCGCCATTTCTTTTAGGAACGGTCCTACTTGTGTTTGTCTCTGCGTGCCAAACCAGGTTTGGTCCCTTTGTTCATTGGCCTTTGGCGGGCTTCAGTGCTGAAGCCCTCTTCCGGCACCTGAGTGTCTGGGATGGACAGGATGTGAGGGAGGTGTCCGAAGCTCCCTGTGCTTAGTCTCCTAGGAGACCTGAATGCACTCTGGCATGATTGGCCGGCTGGCTGTCCAGCAAGGACAGCCACCCTGCTGTGTGAGTGACAGCCAGGCTGGAATTAATGGGGGAAAACTGTTTAAAAGCAGGTCTCTGGGACTTGGAAAGCAGAGTCGACCACTGGAACGAATGAACCGAAGACGAGCTGAAGGAAGAGGACTGCTGCAACTCCTGGATGACCGGTGAAGCCTTGCTGCAGGTCAGAATCGCCTGAAACTCCAATCGACAGAGAAGCCCTTCAAGGTTAACTTTTTCCCTTTAGTTGGGTGGGAACAACCAACTCGTAAGCCACCTGGACACCGTCCCCATCTGGTTGAATTTTCATCAGAGTGCTGTTGAAAATTGGATAGCCAGAAGGAAGGAAACCAGCTTGTGGTCTTTAAGGTACTCACACCTTAAACCGACATCTTGCTAAGCTTTTGGCCTCATCCCTGGGTAGTGCAGGAACCTCCCAACATCCTCCTTCTTGTCCCCACGACTGAAGCTCAGGAACTGCGAGATCTGCTCGAACTGCCAGGAACAACTGACTCAGCTACAGCTCTTCTTCACTAACAATGTACTGTGCAAACGCGGTCCGGAAATCTTTTTGGCCATCGTGAAAGTTTGTGGAACTTTGCTCAACTTCGAAGGCTTGTTCTTCCCTAAACATTCGTCACACTTTCGCTTAGCCAAATTCTTCTAAACTCTGTGGCAAAGACTTAACCGTTACTACCAGAGCTGTCCTATCCAATACAAAGACTCTGAACCATTGACTTTGGCCCAGGCCTATGAGATGAATTGCTGGTTGTAGTATACTGAAACCCTTTGCCATGCCTATGAATGCATTTGTGCTGTTGATTCTTATAACCTTGTCTTTTTACCCCTTTTTAAAGTATATGAAGTGCCATTTTGCTCCCACTTCACCGGAGAGCTAAACTTGTTAATTTACTTAGCGGTTGTGTATTTGTGGTTTACTAGTGTGTGATACTGAGCTGCTCTTGCTAGTGTAATGTTTTCAAACTGACTGTGTAAATAAATGTAAATTCATTTACCAAGAAACCATGAGTGTTTGTTTGTTTAAACCATTGTATTGGTTGGTCCTTAGTGTAACTTGTTCTACTGCTCACTTAAACTCTTGAGATAAGTCTGGCTGCTCAGCAATCGCTACCGCTTTACTGTGTAGTACAGGCTTGTACCAAAGGTGAAATTGTACTGCCACTTGTAGTCTTAATTGCATATAATAATAAATAATTATAATAAGTGTTAATAATATAGTGTTCCACATGTACACAATGCACGTCCATGAAGGTGACATAAGCATCCATGTCTCACACCTCTCGCATGGCCAAGTCCAGACAAAGGCATGCAAACATGTGTGCGTCATCACATGCTGGTGCACATCATGCATAGCAACACAGACCCCAATGATGTGCCGCACGCTTGACTGGACTCACATGCAGCACTGTCATGGACATGCACACGGACATCCGCACATGGGGCATACCAGACATAAGGGCAAGGTGCACACTCCATCCACACCTCCACATGCACTACGCTGGACAAGAACACATGGACACTCACCACTCGACTCCGGATGGAGCTCCAACTCTAAGACCTGGGTGTGCAGTGCTGGGCTGATGCGCTCTAGGACCCTCATCTCATTGTTGGTCAACCGGCCCCACAGCGCCCCACTCCATCACCAAGGCCTTGTGGAGGGTCATGGACCTGAAGCCTTCCCAGCGCTTCAGGGCATGTTTGTAGTCGCAGGGTGCCACCCCCTCCACCTTGATGACACCCACGATGTCCACCCAGATCTTACTCCGTCCTTCCTTGTCGAGTCGCGATGGTCCAGGGAAGAGGGCATCCTAATGCCCCAGGACTCGCTCCACCAGGATGCCAACTATGTTGGTTGTGAAGCTGGCAGCCCTCTGCCTCTCTGCCGGGGGGTTGCCACTAGCCCCAGATGTTGCTTGGTCTGACATGGTAACCCCCAAGGGAGGTGTGGGTGGGCAACTGGGTCCTGGGGCAGGGCTGTGGAGCGATGGAATGGCAGTCGGGAGTCTTCTGGGCAGCAGAGGTGGTCTCAGCAACAGGATTTCTGGCAATGGCTGATGTGCAGGCGCAAGAGTGGGCTGGCACAAGCAGATGGCTCGTAGGAGGCAGCTCTGGGCGTCTGAGGCAGGTAAATGGCCTTGTGGGCAGGATCGTGGGTCTTCTGTGTGCTTTAGCGTGGACAGCCGGATGCATAGTGACTCTGCACGTGCGGAAACAGCGCATTAGCTTGTAATCAGAGGAAAGGCCCTAAGCGCATAAGATACGTGACGCGTGTGGGACGTTGGGCGTTGCCGTTCAGTACGGGTTAAAGGTCCGCGTAGGATGCCAGTGAACTGTACGTGCTTTTCGTGGGGACCGGCGTGTGAGATTCTTCTTCTTGTGGGTTCACATGAGATTTGCTCACTACTGTGGCAGTGTGTCCTTCTTGTTTACTGCGGCAGTGCTTCTTCTTTTGGCAGGGGAGTTGCTGACGCTCGTGTTTTTGTCTTGATTTTTCCAGGCAAACGGTGAGTCGTGCACGTCTTTTTCCCACTGTGGTTGCCCCTGTGTGTCCCGTACCCCATTTTTGAGGTCATAGTAGCCTGCATGTTCCACGCATACGCATTTCTTGTGTTTCTGGGTGCTACAGCATGCTGCAGAAGTTAATTCCATGCACGTGGGCTACCGAGGGGACGAGTGCACGTTTTTCTTTGTTTTTGGGGTGCCTGAGCAATGCGTGACCGGTCTTTTTCCACCAGGGGTCACAGAAAGCCTTGCAGGAGCACAGGGGTACTTTTCCATCACGTAACCTGCCCCAATTGCCCAGGACAATTGTTATCTGCACCTCCCATTCACTCTAGTACATCAGTGCCATGACTGGGAGGCCAACAAGTGGTAAGGGAGGCAAAGCTGGGCGACCTCCCACACGTGGCCGCGGTAGGGGACGTGGCCAAGGTGGCTGTGGTGGGCAATTGTGGGCAGGGTGGTCCAGGAGGGCAGTGTGTCCAGGCCCATTCAGGGACATCTATGCCCCCCCCAGTGGGTTAGGGAGATGCAGCTGCAGTTGACACCACCCCAGCTCAATGCCTGCTAGCCCAGCCCAGATTGGTCACGGAACAGGCACGGGATGACTCACAGGCCGACTTCCATGTCAGGAAGGTGGTGTGGTGGTGAATGTTGCTGTCACCAAGCCACGTGGATCTGGGGCAGCAATGTCATCTGCTGCCAGGGGCAGCGGCAGCTGACACCACCCCAGCTCTGAGTCACCCAGATGGGGCTGTGTTGGTCCCGGCACTTCACACCAAGGCAGTTGTGTCGCTGGGTCCTGGCAACAGCACCCAGCAGCCATTGCCTGCCGTCAGACCTTTGGTAGTCATGCCATTGCCTGCTTCCAGTGGCCAGTCCACCTGCAATTCAGCCCCTACTGACCGGAGTGGCAGAATCCACTCCAGGTCTGCACAATCTGCCAAGAGGAAGAAGCATGCGCTTACAGAACAGTTTGGGACCCCAGACACGGCTTGGGCCTCCAACACGTCAAGTAAATGGAGTTTCAATCAAGTGGAACTGGACACACTTGTGAGCTATGTGCCGGAACACAGCCGCAACATGCTGATGATGGCAGGGTGCAAAACTACGCCTGCTCAGCGTAGGGCCCACTGGCAGTGCATCGTGAACCACATTAGTGCCTTGGGATGTGAGAAGTGCACAGCTGATGATTGCTCGAAGCGTTGGAATGACCTCCGACGCCGAGCAAAAAACAAGCAGGCTTCTAATTACGCCTCTACTCTGGTGACTGGCAGTGGGACAACACCAGAGGACGATGAACTCACTGAACATGAGGCGATCGCTGGAGGGTTCATCGCAGAGGGTCAGATCCAAGGCGTGGGAGACCTCCCGGATTTTGAGATGATGTCCAGTGAGTGTTCATGCATATGTGTCCAGGCCATGTGTATGTTGCTTGGGTGATGTGTTCTGATTGACTGCCAGTTCAGGCTATGTAGTCATGACTGCCATGTGTGACCCATGCAATGCTTGACTGATACGTGCTTGTTGTGATACAGACTGCATACAGGCCATGTCCTGCACAAAGAGACAATCCTCATCAACACACCTGTACACTCCTTCTATATCAATCAGTTGCCTGCCTCACGTATCCATATTCTTGCTCAAAAACATGTTTGCGGCTAGCCAATGATGATCTTCCACTCAACACTCACCCTCTGTCGTCAAATGACTGACGTCTCTGTGAGGTCGCCCTGCATGCTGATCCTCCTCAGGGACATCCTTCCTTGCCTCTCTATCCCCCAGTATCTTACTGTCTCCATGGGACTGGTGATTCCCATGGTGGACTACTGCAACAGCATGCTCCAAATTTACTGTGAATATACACTCCTCCCTCTGCAACTCTGGCACACATGGACTGTGCGGAATATCCTTTGGCCTTGATGCAGGTTGTCTCACTCGGACTGTACTGATGGGACAGGCTCACAGTGGCCATGAGTGTTCATTCATGGACCACATGCATTCCAAGGAATCCCCTACGGGTCCGGGGCAAGGCTTCATTCGACTCCATCTCTGGTATTTGCTCCTTCTCATGGTATTTGATCATCCCTTTCCTGCTCACTCAGGGTCAGCTGATCCTCACACCCATTTGGTTGGGATTATCGTCTGTGTCGAGCAGATGCCTCCTTCTGGTACAGCCTCCCTGCCTCTATGCAACTGCTGTTGTGGGTTCTGTGGGTCTGGGGGCACTTCTGATGCTTCCTCATGTGTTGTGCTTCCTGTCCTCCTCTCCCCTGCTGCAGTCCCAGATTACTGTGAGAATGCAATTGGCACCTGCCCACACTGTCTGCTACAACAGGGTACTCTGAGTGACCATTTTGACCCATGCACTGCCTCCAAGCCATCTGCCACCCTTGGGTTTGGGGTTCACTGTCTCCCTACAACCACTGCCAACACTTTGCACATGATGAAGCACTTGCCCTTACACTGCCATCATGACATGACATTGAAATGACTGGTTTTGTCTTTTTATTGATAGTTGAGGCCGTACACGTGTTCTGCACTGCACCCACACACTTCTGAGCCCTGTTTCACCCTTCAACATGCCTATTCACTTGTGTGATGTCAAAGTGAACTAGCATTAATGTATCCATCTGCTTCCCTTCACTGTATTTGAACACCCTAGCATTGTTGCATCCTGTGACACGTGTGTTTTGTCATACTGATTTCCATGTACTGTCTGCTGACATGCATTTTACTTGGATCACGGACAGTAGTATTTAACTTCCATCTGGGGCCGGTTGACAGTTCTGCCATGGCTATGCTACGTGCCATCTGTGTGTTGGCATCTGTCATGTTTGTTGAAGGTCCATGCCAGTCACAGGCTTGTGTGTGATGCAGGTGCTATGCACCATGCAGCACATGTGTTGTTTTGCCATTTTACACTCATCCATGTATACTTTCAGGGACCCCTTCCACTTCATTGGCACTACGTGCATGCCTGATTTTGTGTCATGTGTCACATGTCTGATTCATGTGTTGGATGTCAACATTGTGGTACCTATGTGTGTGGCCTATGCTGTTAACATGTGGGGTCATGTCTTCTTTTTGATTTTGTGCAGGTGATAAGGCACTGGAAGCAGTGGAGGAGGAGGAGATGGCGGTGAGGGAGGAGTATTCAGAGGCCCAACCAGGCACCAGTGGAGGAAGTGGGGTGGTAGTGCACAAAAATCCATTGGTGCTACAGACCATCCTGTCCAGGGGTGTCCTGAGTACACCTCTGAGGATCTCTATGCCTCTGGTGCGGAATCGGATATTGAACCATATGTCCCGTCACAGGTGAATGATTCTGGCATCGATGCTGTTCTGTCAGACATACCTGCACTGGGGGTAGACCCCTCAAGGGGCCATTCAGTGTTGGAATGTCCACCTGTGGCGGTAACAGATTCAGGGTCACGCTCCACACTATTTGCTCCTGTTCCTGGGGCAGCAGATCAAAGGAGGAATGCAATCCTGCAGCCACAGGCAGCGCCAGCACAGCAAGGACTTGAGCCAACAGGGTGTGTTGTCCGGCAACACGGTGGCCGTGTGCCACTGGGTAATACTGTGTGGGAGAATTCTATGTATGCCAATGCACAGTAATAGGGGGCATCATGTGAGATGATGGCTCAGGAAAATATCTTCCCTCTCGAGCTCTTCGATCATCCGCCTCCAACTCCCTCAGGGTCAGTTGCTTCTCCAAGCAACGAGTTGGTGGTAGATCTCTTTCTTCGGCTGGGGCCTCCCTCTAGAACAGCCTCCCTGCCTCCATGAAACTTGAGGAGAACCATCTCTGGTTCCGCAAGCACCTCTAAACCTTCCTTTTTGCTTCTGCTTTCTCTCCTCCTCTCCCCAGCGAAATTCCTAGCTGAATGTTGGCTTCTTGCTTTGGAGTGATTCTCATCTGTAGTCATACAGATTGCTGGAAACCCCAAGCTCTTAGCCCTGCGGATCTGCAGTGATGCACTACAGTCACCATGCCAGGGCAAGGCCACCACCTAAACAGGCCAAGGAAAGCAGGGAGTGAGGTGACAATGACATAAAGCATTCACAGACCCACAAAGCCAAGAATGGTTTTTATTTTTCACCACAAGATTGAAGAGATTCACTTGGTTACTTCTAGACACACAAGACATATGTGAGGAATTCGACCATCCCTACGGTGGGTGCACGCTCGCCTGGGCTCTTTTGACATTTTTAATAAAATGGAATGATGGTAGACCAACCTCAGGAACATTTGTGGGGCTAATCCACACACATGTTCCTATGCTCAAACCACGACAAACGCCTAGAACCATGTCTACCATGTCGTATTTATATGGAAAATGACAGCCAGGAGTACACCATGTCATCTTCAGAAAGGGGGAGGGACAACCTTCCCCATGCCATGGCCGGCCTGAATAACTAACAAAGGCTCCATTGATCTGCCCTGCTCTATTGTTAAGCCATGCAGCTGGTGGCAGTGATTATCATACAAATAGAGTGTGCATCAAACAGGCCCACATGGGGCCTGGTTGCAGAGGTTAACAAAGGAGACAGGAACCCCCAACAACCTTATGAAATATGATCTGGCATTTATATCATACCTGTGCACAAGACAAACAATCCTACTAGGCCTTGTGTCATTCGCAGTGTGCAAGTGCGACAAGAAGAAGTGCAAGGTGAAGGCAGAGGGTGAAGTGCAAGGGAGAGGAGAATCGGAAGTGCAAACAGGGCAGCTGGCTCTGAGTAAGTGCAGCCAGGGCAGTGCAGCTCTAAGTAAGTGTAAGAGGCAGGGGCGCCGAAGGGGGTACAGATTACAGCCCCTAAGTGCGCAGTAGGCCAGGAGTCAGTGCAAGGAAGACAGGTCAAGGAGGAGCTTGGTACCCAGTTAGACACTGAGAGTACCAGGCAACCAGTCGGTGTAGCAGACAGGTAAGTTAGCAGGGAAGAGAGAGAGAGAAGGCAGAGGAAAAAAAGAAGGTCTTGTGCTGTTTCCGGAACTTCAGATGGTCCCGCTGAAGTCTGAGAGGGTCAGGGAGTCTGATCCAGAGGGAGGAACCTGCAGAGGAGAGAGAACAGCCTCCCTACTCTCTGTCTAAAGAAGCATTTGACCCTCAGAGAGTTGGAGGTAATGGAGCAAAGGGCTCTAGAAGGAAGGTATTTCGGCAGACAGAGTTGGACGTGGTGCAGGCCCCGGCCCTGGCCCCAGAAGGCATTGTGGACGATGCAGAGGGTCTTGAGTTTGATATTTGCAGCCACCCGGAGCCAGTGGAGAGATTTCAGGGCTGGAGAGATACAGTCCCTGGGCTTGAGACAAAGGATAAGTCTTGCAGTCCTGTTCTGGATGAGTTGCAGAGGGCTGAGAGTAGAGGCGGGTAGATTGGGGCTGCTGCAGTAATCCAGCCTGGAGAGAACCAGAGCTCTAGAGACAGTGAGCCTCTTGGGGAAGGAGAGGAAAGGAAGATCACCTCTGAGGAGGTGCAGCTGGTAGTGTGACTTCTTAGCGATGTCAGAGATGTGAGGAGAGAGTGGAGTCGAAGGTTTTTTTTGCCTCATAGGAAGTTGAGAGTAGAGGGCCTTAGGAGGGCAGCCAGAGTGAGAGATGGAAGGCGAGAGCTTGTGGAGATTGTTAGGAGCACTAATCCTGGATTGTGGATAGACATCAGGAATGAGCGAGGGAGAAAAGGTGGCTGAGGAAAGCCTGAAAGAGAGCTGAATTTCATCCGCATAATACTAAAGGTTCGGAGAGAAGGTGGTGATCAAGTGGGCCCCAGAGGCCAGATAGACATTGAAGTGCCAGGGTGGTAGAATTGAGCCCTGGAGGACACCACATGTGGAGAGAGAGTTGGAGGACAGAAAGGTCCCAAGTTGTGCCTGACATGATCGGTGCACAAGAAAGGAGGTCAGCCACGCCAGGGCCTGATCCTTGATACCCAGGTTATCGCAGAGTCGATTTATCAGGATGGCATGATTGACCATGTCAAAAGCAGCAGAACAGTCATGGAGGATGAGGACAAAAGGAGGGCTAGAGTCAAGATTAGAGAGCAGATCTTCACTGCTGTTCAGGAGAGCAGTTTCCATGCCTCTGGCTGCTCTGAAGCCAGACTGATGGTCATGGAGGCAACCAACATATTCACTGTAGAGAGTAAGCTGGGAGATGCCCAGCTTTTCCAGGAGTTTGCCCACAAACGGAGTGATAGAAATTGGGTGATAATTTGCTGGACAGGTAGGATCGGCAGAAGACTTTTTAAGGAGGGGGAGACAAGGGAGTGCTTGACGAGAGATGGGAAAAGTCCAGTGGTGAATGAGTGATTGCAGAAGTCAGCCAATGCTTGAGCGAGGGTGTCAATGTGGTCCTTGATCGTTCTGGAGGAGCAGGGGAGCACCTGTTTGGACAACACTTTCATAGATTGGACTTGTCTAGAAACATAGTCAGGTGTTGTTAGAGAGAATGAGGAGGAGGAAGGAAGAGGAGAGGGTGAGGTGGCCAGAGGGGACCTAAGAGAGTTAGAGGAAGAGCAAAGTGAGGACAGGATGTCCTGAGTTTTTGTGGTGAAATGAGAAGCCAGCGTCGTGCAGAGGGTCTGGGAGGGAACAGGAGAGGTGGAGACTGAAGTCGAATTAGCCAGTTCTGTGGAGATTCTAAAGAGTTTGGATGTGTTGTTAGATGCTGCAGAGATCAGGGCTTGGATATGGACCCTCTTCATGGAGAGGACAAAGAGTCTGTAATGCCTTTGGAGCAGGCAGCAGGCCAGGTTGTCAGATGATGCACCTGAAGCCCTCCACTTCCTCTCAGCCACCCTGCACTTACGTTTCAGGTTGGCAAGGTCGAAGTCATTCCAAGAGTTGCACTTGGAGGTAGGCTTCAGGTGGATTGTCATGACAGGGGCAAGGATGTCCACAGCATTAGCGATAGAAAGATGCAAGTTAGAGAGGGCTGTGTCGGAGTGTGAGTCTGCCACAGGAGTCAGAGGGGCAGAGAAAGTAGAGGCAAAGGCTTCCACTGACACTCGCTTCATGGGCCGAATGACCAAGAAGGAAGGTGGCAGTGCTGGAGTAGGCTTTGTCTGCAGGACAAGAGGTTTCAGGTGGGAGGAGAGCAGAAAGTGGTCAGTCTAAGAGAGAGGAGTGGTGAGAGGGGGAGAGAGAGGGATGTCTGAGCAGATGAGAACATCCAAAGTGTGTCCGGCAGAATGTGTCAGACCAGAGGGTAGGGTGGAAAGGGAGAGGGAGTCGCAAAGGTTGCGGAAGAGCCCAGAGTAGGGATTGGAGGCATCCAGGTGGATGTTGAGGTCTCCGAGGAGGAAAAGTTGAGGGGTAGAGGCAAGGAGGGAAGAGGAGATGTCAGCCCATTTTGAGAGGAAGAAGGTGACCTGGCCAGGTGCCCTCTAGATGGTGGCCACTATCAAAGAGAGGACAAAGAGAGGCCAGGAGAGATAGAGTTCCTGCAGACCAGGAGTTCAAAAGAGGAGTACGCCTGCATAGGAATAACAGATGCAGGGACCCATTCCGGAAAGATCAGGACTACTCCACCTCCCTGCCGGTTGGTTCTGGGCTTGGAGAGGATCTTGTAGCCCCTCAGGGAGGAGAGTGGCAAAACCCATGACAGAGCACACCGTGATCCATGTCTCGGTGAGAGTGAGGACATATAGGTCAAGGTCTTTGAGGAGGTGGCAGATGTCAGAGGAGTGTTGGACAGCCAAGAGAGAGTTTAGAGTAACAACGTGCAGCAGGTTGCCACATTTGAAAGACTTGTGAAAGTGGTTTGAGGGGCCTGAACGTGAGCAGAGGCAGTGGTCAGAGGTGGCATAGGGTCTAGTGAGGATGAGGAGGTAAGTTCCAGAGAGGCGGCAGAGGAAGGAGGAGGCAGAGGAGCCAGAGAAGAAAGGAAAAAGTTGATAAATCACAGGAAACGCCTATCAAGAAGGAGGAGATTGGGTTAAGGGCCCTGGACCATGACGGTGCCATTTAGATAGACATTGATGATGGTTTTGGAGGAGTGGAAGGGGGCCAAGAGGACCTCCCACCGGGTCCACGATTAATGAGAGAGGAGGAGAGAGGAGAGAGAACAGAGACCATATGAGGGGTCAATAGGTCTGGAAAGGGAACGACAAAGAGGACGTTGGTGAAAGCCTGTCTAGACGAAGCACTGATGTGGGTATGAGTAATAGGGAGGCCTGGGTTGGAGACCAGGATACCCTTCTTGAAGAAGGGAGAGTGAGGGAGGAATAAGCACAGCCCAAAGCTAAGAATCACAGGAATAACCAGAGAGGAGCATTCACACAGTAGGAGGAACACAGGAGGCACAAGCAGGCAAAACTCCACAGGGGAACCACAGGAGGCAACAAACAGGCAACATTCCACAGGGGAACCACAGGAGGCAACAAACAGGAACACTCCACAGGGGAACCACAGGAGGCAACAAACATGCAACACTCCACAGGAGGCAACACACAGGGAACACTCCACAGGGGAACCACAGGAGGCAACACACAGGGAACACTCCACAGGGGAACCACAGGAGGCAACAAACAGGCATCACTCCACAGGGGAACCACAGGAGGCAACACACAGGCAACACTCCACAGGGGAACCACAGGAGGCAACAAACAAGCAACACTCCACAGTGGAACCACAGGAGGCAACACACAGGCATCACTCCACAGGGGAACCACATGAGGCAACAAACAGGCATCACTCCACAGGGGAACCACAGGAGGCAACACACAGGCAACACTCCACATGGGAACCACAGGAGGCAACAAACAGGTAACACTCCACAGGGGAACCACAGGAGGCAAAAAGCATGCAACACTCCACAGGGGAACCACAGGAGGCAACAAACATGCAACACTCCACAGGAGGCAACAGACATGCAACACTCCACAGGGGAATCACAGGAGGCAACACACAGGCAACACTCCACAGGGGAACCACAGAAGGCAACAGACAGGTAACACTCCACAGGGGAACCACAGGAGGCAACAGACAGGTAACACTCCACAGGGGATCCACAGTAGGCAACAAACAAGCAACACTCCACAGGGGAACCACAGGAGGCAACCAACAGGCAACACTCCACATGGGAACCAAAGGAGGCAACAAACAGGTAACACTCCACAGGGGAACCACAGGAGGCAACACACATGCAACACTCCACAGGAGGCAACAGACAGGCAACACTCCACAGGGGAACCACAGGAGGCAACAAATAGGTAACACTCCAAAGGGGAACCACAGTAGGCAACAAACAGGTAACACTCCACAGGGGAACCACAGGAGGCAACAAACAAGCAACACTCCACAGTGGAACCACAGGAGGCAACACACAGGCAACACTCCACAGGAGAACTACAGTAGGCAACAAACAGGCAACACTCCACGGGGGATCCACAGTTAGCAACAAACAAGCAACACTCCACAGGGAAACCACAGGAGGCAACACACATGTGACACTGCACAGGAGGCAACAAACAGGCAACACTCCACAGGGGAACCAAAGTAAGAAACAAACAGGCAACACTCCACAGGGGAACCCACAGAAGGCAACAAACACGCATCACTCCACAAGGGAATCATAGGAGGCAACACACAGGCAAAACTCTACAGGGGAACCACAGGAAACAACAAACAGGCAACACTCCACAGGGGAATTGCAGGAGGCAACACAAAGGCAACACTCCACAGGGGAACCCACAAGAGGCAACAAACAAACAACTCTCCACAGGGGAATCACAGGAGGCAACACACAGGCAACACTCCACAGGGGAACCACATGAGGCAATGAACAAGCAACACTCCGCAGGGGAACCACAGGAGGCAACACACAGGCAACACTCCACAGGGGAACCACAGGAGAACCACAGGAGGCAACACTCCACAGGGGAACCACATGACGCAACAAACAGTTAACACTCCACAGGGGAACCACACAAGGCAACAAACAGGCAACACTCCACAGGGAAACCACAGAGAGCAACAAACAGGCAGCACTCCACAGGGGAACCACATGAGGCAACAAACAGGCAACACCCCACAGGGGATCCACAGGAGGCACCAAACAAGCAACACTCCACAGGGGAATCACAGGAGGCAACACACAGGCAACACCCCACAGGGGAATCCACAGGACGCAACAAACAAGCAACACTCCACAGGGGAATCACAGGAGGTAACACACAGGCAACACTCCACAGGAGAACCACATGAGACAACAAACAAAACCACTCCACAGGGGAATCACAGGAGGCAACACACAGACAACACTCCACAGGGGAACCACAGGAGGCAACACACAAGCGACACTCCACAGGGGAACCACAGGAGGCAACAAACAGGCAACATTCCACAGGGGAACCACAGGAGGCAACAAACAGGCAACACTCCACTGGGGAACCACAGGAGGCAACAAACAAGCAACACTCCACAGGGGAACCACAGGAGGCAACAAACGGGCAACACTCCATAGGGGAACCACAGTAGGCAACAGACAGGCAACACTCCACAGGGGATCCACAGGATGCAACAAACAGGCAACACTCCACAGGTGAACCACAGGAGGCAACAAACAGGCAACACTCCACAGGGGAACCAGAGTAAGCAACAAACAAGTAACACTCCACAGGGGAACCACAGGAAGCAACAAACGTGTGACACTCCACAGGAGGCAACACACAGGCAACACTCCACAGGGGAACCACAGTAAGCAACAAACAGGCAACACTCCACAGGGGAACCACAGGAGGCAACAAACATGCGACACTCCACAGGGAACCAGAGGAGGCAACAAATAGGTAACACTCCACAGGGTAACCACAGGAGGCAACAAACAGGCAACACTCCACAGGGAGCAACAAACAGGCAACACTCCACAGGGGAACCACATGAGGCAACAAACAGGCAACACCCCACAGGGGATCCACAGGAGGCACCAAACAAGCAGCACTCCACAGGGGAATCACAGGAGGCAACACACAGGCAACACCCCACAGGGGAATCCACAGGACGCAACAAACAAGCAACACTCCACAGGGGAATCACAGGAGGTAACACACAGGCAACACTCCACAGGAGAACCACAGGAGACAACAAACAAAACCACTCCACAGGGGAATCACAGGAGGTAACACACAGACAACACTCCACAGGGGAACCACGGGAGGCAACAAACAAGCAACACTCCACAGGGGAACCACAGGAGGCAACAAACAAGCAGCACTCCACAGGGGAACCACAGGAGGCAACAAACGGGCAACATTCCATAGGGGAACCACAGTAGGCAACAGACAGGTAACACTCCACAGGGGATCCAAAGGATGCAACAAACAGCCAACACTCCACAGGTGAACCACAGGAGGCAACAAACAGGCAACACTCCACAGGGGAACCACAGTAAGCAACAAACAAGTAACACTCCACAGGGGAACCACAGGAGGCAACAAACATGTGACACTCCACAGGAGGCAACAAACAGGCAACACTCCACAGGGGAACCACAGTAAGCAACAAACAGGCAACTCTCCACAGGGGAACCACAGTAAGCAACAAACAGGCAACACTCCACAGGGGAACCACAGGAGGCAACAAACATGCGACACTCCACAGGGAACCAGAGGAGGCAACAAACAGGTAACCCTCCACAGGGTAACCACAGGAGGCAACACTCCACACGGGAACCACATGAGGCAACACACAGGCAACACTCCAGAGGGGAACCCCATGAGGCAACACACAGGCAACACTCCACAGGGGAACAGGGAGAGGCAACAAACAAGCAACACTCCACAGGGGAACCAGAGGAGGCAACAAACAGGCAACACTCCACAGGGAAACCACAGGAGGCAAAACTCCACACGGGAACCACATGAGGAAGGCCAGGACCTCCAAAGAGGGAAGCAAGATCCCTCCCTTAAACATCTCCCAGGGAACACAGGGAGACAAAGACCTCAGAGGACCCTCCTGCTCCTCCAGAACTGATACCCAGATATGACACAGTGTGCCCTGTTGGCCTCTGCAGCAAGCTTCATAGGTAGTAAGAGCCAAAAGTTCTCTGAACCTACAAAAAAGGACAAGGCAGCGCACTCTTCAGCTTTGGGATGTCCTCCTTAAATGACGATACAAGCCCATTGAAGAAACTGGGTGAAGAGCCTCGATGAGCATCTACCGATGTCCGCCTTAAAGGACATTTTCAATCCAGTCGAGTTCCTCGAGCTGCAACCGACTGCAACGCTGACCATTGTCAACCTTGCAGTCATTCAAGACACCTGAGACGTCTCAACTAGTGCTTCAGAACCACCAACCAACACTGAGACAATGATCCCTGACCCTGAGCCGCCATGTAGGCCAGCCTACAGCCTTTTGTCCAGCCTCGCTCGCAGATCCGTATTGCCACCTAATACCTGCAGCTGATCTTGAACTCTGTCACAGAAGCCTGTAAAGCGTCCTGAAGCTGACTCGAGCCTGTAAAGCAGCAAGAACACCTACAGCACAAGGTTCATTGTGGTTCTGTCCCCGTGGTCCTTCCCAGAAAGCCCCTTCAGACATTTTAAGAGCCATTCCTCCATTTGTGCTGAAGCCTGGAATCCCTGAACTGTTGTGGTTTTAACAAATTACAGACCCATAAAGACAGTTCCGTTCCTCCTTAAAATCTTAGATAAAGCTGCCGATCTACAGATTCAATCCTACCTGGAGATTAATAACTTACTGGGCACCAGACACTGGATTCAGACCGAGACACGGAACAACCGAGACGGCACTCATTGATCTCAAGAATCAACTAGATGAGCGTAAAGACAGAGGAGACACCTCCCTTCTTCTACTCCTAGACCTGTCAGCCGCCTTGGTTTTGGTTGACCATAAAGTACTATGCAACCATCTCAAATCGGCTGACAACTTCTCCACTAAGGCCACTGTGTGGATAAACTCCTTCCTGGATAACAGAACTATAAGAGTCTTTCGCACACCTCAGCTGCTGACCCAGTACCCATCACCTGTGGCGTTCCACAGGGGTCATGTGTCTCCCCTATTTTGTATAACATTTTTATAAAGCCACTCTTCAATATCCTGGACAAACTGGGTGTCTCATATACTAATTATGCTGACGACACCCAGATCCTCATCCCAATCCCAGGAGACTACGACAAAGACACTAACCTCATAAACAAAATCTATCAAATCATACAAACCTGGATGGCCACACATGGTTTATGTCTTAACAACGATAAAACAGAGCTTTAATCATTGGGTCCACCAGCTAACTAAACAAACTCACCCACATGTACACATCCATCACTATTGATGCCATTAAAATCAACGTAGCCAAGGAAGTTAAAACCTTAAGCTTCTATTTAGACTCAGCCCTCAACCTTGACAAGCAAGTAAATGCCACAGCGTCAGCAACAAGTTACACCTGTAAACTAATCCATGCATGTAAACCATTTCTGTCCACTGACCGCTGCATCACTATTGCACGGGTTTTAATCCTTTTGAAACTAGACTACTGCAACGCACTTTATCTAGGCACTAGTAAACACAACACCAACAAATTCCAAACCCTGCAAAACAACGCCCTTAGAAAGCCTTAGGCATTCCCAAAGGACAGCACATATCTGACCAAAGAAGGGCCGCCCATTAGCTGGCCATCAATGACAAAATCAAACTTAAAACCCTGAACATTACACATAATTCTCTCAATAACAAAGCACATGCATACCTCACAGAGATTCACTAAGCATACATACGAACGCCCCATCAGAAAGGCTCAAGCCAATAGTATTAGAATCCCTAATTTCAATCTAAAAAGAACTTGAGGCTCAAGCTTCCCAGTACTGGCAGCTCATCTATGGAACTCAATCCCGGATTCCTTAAGAGCCACACCCTCCCTCCAATCCTTCAAAACCAATGTTAAACTCTGGCTACACTCCAACGACTGCTGACGTATTACCCATGACTGGCTAGTTTCCACTCACCAAGACACTTGAGTTGAGATTAACGCACCCATGTTAACTCCTGTATACAAACTCTTTGCTATTTCAAGTTGCCTATGTATATACAAATATAACCTTAGTTGTAAATGATACCTTGAGGGTAAATGTAAGATATACATGTAAATGTAACCTTGATGATAAATGTAAAATATATATGTAAATGTAAATGTAAACTAAGAAATGTAAGATATTTATGAACTGTAACCTAAGACTTCACAAGCGCCCAGTTGCCTAACGGCCCGGTGCGCTCTACAAATAAATAAACAATACAATACAACCATACCAACCACCTGCCAATTAGTATCCGGAGTGCAACCCTTTTTCTTCTTTGAAACTGTCTGTCCTCGGCATTCCTTTACATTTTGTAGTGTTGCTAGAACTGTCTGTTGTGATATAAATAAAGTAGACATTTTTTATACAACCTTCACTGGACAGTCCGCTTTTTCATTGGGGTTTTATCAGAGGCCGGTCCGATAGCACAGCAAGTAGAGTGCTCGCTTTGACATCTGTGCAGAGCCTGCTGACGCAGGTCCGAATCCCAGCCGGGCCAAACTCAGCTTTTCATCCTTCCGAGGTTGATAAAGGAGCACCGCACACTGTGGGTAATAATAAGCAGTGCTCAGATACCTGAGGGTTCGTAGTGCTATATAAATGCTAAATTATTATTAGTATTATTATTATTGGGTAATAATTGTATTTTCGCTGTGGTGCAACTAACCAACGATCCACGACCTTGCAGAGATAAGCCTGCCATTCCGTCCAAGCTACCAAAATTGCACAAGGAGGTTTATAATTTGCTTGTGTTTCCAATCTGTTCGGATCCCTTCTGGTGTACTAGAGGTGTGGGGCTGATTGATGGTTTAGAAACTGATATTCACCCCATGACCACTGGTGCCCGGGAAATTGGTTAGTCACAACATGTTCATTAGCACAGAGGTTGTGTCTATCTGGGGGAGTGGCATGGAAAGGTTCATGGCTGAGGGGCTACAGGGAGTTTTTACAGTGATGAGGGCGAGGGGTATACAGGTTTGTTGGGGGAAATGCATGTTCTGAACAGGGGATGTGAGGATGTGTGATTGACCCCATCTGTGACACAGCCACTGGCGTCCATACAAAATTAGTGTGGCAAGTGCCAGCAATGCATTTAGGGGGGTATAAGAGAGGCGAGGAGGGGTGGAGTCAGGCCAGCAATGCATTTAGGGGGGTATAAGAGAGGCGAGGTCTGGTGGAGTCAGGCCAGCAATGCATTTAGGAGGGTAGAAGAGAGGCGAGGTGGGGTGGAGTCAGGCCAGCAATGCATTTAGGGGGTAGAAGAGAGGCGAGGTGGGGTGGAGTCAGGCCAGCAATGCATTTAGGGGGGTAGAAGAGAGGCGAGGTGGGGTGGAGTCAGGCCAGCAATGCATTTAGGGGGGAAATAAGGGAGGTGAGGTGGGGTGGAGTCAGACAAGCAATGCATTTAGGGGGTATAAGATAGGCGAGGTGGGGTGGAGTCAATCCAGCAATGCATTTAGGGGGGTATAAGAGAGGCGAGGTGGGGTGGAGTCAGGCCAGCAATGCATTTAGGAGGGTAGAAGAGAGGCGAGGTGGGGTGGAGTCAGGCCAGCAATGCATTTAGGAGGGTAGAAGAGAGGCGAGGTGGGGTGGAGTCAGACAAGCAATGCATTTAGGGGGGAAATAAGAGAGGTGAGGTGGGGTGGACTCAGACAAGCAATTCATTTAGGGGGGAATAAGCGAGGTGAGGTGGGGTGGAGTCAGGCCAGCAATGCATTTAGGGGGGAAATAAGAGAGGTGAGGTGGGGTGGAGTCAGGCCAGCAATGCATTTAGGGGGGTATAAAGAGAGGTGAGGTGGGGTGGAGTCAGACCATCAATGCATTTAGGGGGGAACAGGAGAGGCGAGGTGGGGTGGAGTCAGGTCAGCAATGCATTTATTGGGGAAATAAGAGAGGTGACGTGGGGGTGCAGTCAGGCCAGCAATGCATTTAGGGGGGAAATAAGAGAGGTGAGGTGGGGTGGAGTCAGACAAGCAATGCATTTAGGGGAGAATAAGAGAGCCGAGGTGGGGTGCAGTCAGGCCAGCAATGCATTTAGAGGGGAATAAGAGAGGCGAGGTGGGGGTGCAGTCAGGCCAGCAATGCATTTAGGGGGGAAATAAGAGAGGTGAGGTGGGGTGGAGTCAGACAAGCAATGCATTTAGGGGGGAATAAGCAAGGTGAGGTGGGGTGCAGTCAGGCCAGCAATGCATTTAGGGGGGAAATAAGAGAGGCGAGGTGGGGTGGAGTCAGCCCAGCAATGCATTTAGGGGGGAATAAGAGAGGCGAGGTGGGGTGGAGTCAGACAAGCAATGCATTTAGGGGGGAAATAAGAGAGGCGAGGTGGGGTGGAGTCAGACAAGCAATGCATTTAGGGGGGAATAAGCGAGGTGAGGTGGGGTGGAGTCAGGCCAGCAATGCATTTAGGGGGGAATAAGTGAGGTGAGGTGGGGTGGAGTCAGGCCAGCAATGCATTTAGGAGGATAGAAGAGAGGCGAGGTGGGGTGGAGTCAGGCCATCAATGCATTTAGGGGGGTATAAGAGAGGCGAGGTGGGGTGGAGTCAGGCCAGCAATGCATTTAGGGGGGAAATAAGAGAGGTGAGGTGGGGTGGAGTCAGGCCAGCAATGCATTTAGGGGGGTATAAAGAGAGGTGAGGTGGGGTGGAGTCAGACCATCAATGCATTTAGGGGGGAACAGGAGAGGCGAGGTGGGGTGGAGTCAGGTCAGCAATGCATTTAGGGGGGAACAGGAGAGGCGAGGTGGGGTGGAGTCAGGTCAGCAATGCATTTATGGGGGAAATAAGAGAGGTGAGGTGGGGTGGAGTCAGACAAGCAATGCATTTAGGGGAGAATAAGAGAGGCGAGGTGGGGTGCAGTCAGGCCAGCAATGCATTTAGAGGGGAATAAGAGAGGCGAGGTGGGGGTGCAGTCAGGCCAGCAATGCATTTAGGGGGGAAATAAGAGAGGTGAGGTGGGGTGGAGTCAGACAAGCAATGCATTTAGGGGGGAATAAGCAAGGTGAGGTGGGGTGCAGTCAGGCCAGCAATGCATTTAGGGGGGAAATAAGAGAGGCGAGGTGGGGTGGAGTCAGCCCAGCAATGCATTTAGGGGAGAATAAGCGAGGTGAGGTGGGGTGGAGTCAGGCCAGCAATGCATTTAGGGGGGAATAAGTGAGGTGAGGTGGGGTGGAGTCAGGCCAGCAATGCATTTAGGAGGGTAGAAGAGAGGCGAGGTGGGGTGGAGTCAGGCCATCAATGCATTTAGGGGGGTATAAGAGAGGCGAGGTGGGGTGGAGTCAGGCCAGCAATGCATTTAGGGGGGTATAAGAGAGGCGAGGTAGGGGTGCAGTCAGGCCAGCAATGCATTTATGGGGGAATAAGAGAGACGAGGTGGGGTGGAGTCAGACAAGCAATGCATTTAGGGGGGAATAAGCGAGGTGAGGTGGGGTGGAGTCAGGCCATCAATGCATTTAGGGGGGAATAGGAGAGGCGAGGTGGGGTGGAGTCAGGCCATCAATGCATTTATGGGGGAATAGGAGAGGTGAGGTGGGGTGGAGTCAGGTCAGCAATGCATTTAAGGGGGAATAGGAGAGGCGAGGTGGGGTGGAGTCAGGCCATCAATGCATTTAGGGGGGAATAGGAGAGGCGAGGTGGGGTGGAGTCAGGTCAGCAATGCATTTAGGGGGGAATAAGAGAGGCGAGGTGGGGTGGAGTCAGGTCAGCAATGCATTTAGAGGGGGAAATAAGAGAGGTGAGTTGGGGTGGAGTCAGACAAGCAATGCATTTAGGGGAGTATACAGAGAGGCGAGGTGGGGTGGAGTCAGGCCAGCAATGCATTTAGGGGGGTATAAAGGGAGGTGAGGTGGGGTGGAGTCAGGCCATCAATGCATTTAGGGGGGAATAGGAGAGGCGAGGTGGGGTGGAGTCAGGTCAGCAATGCATTTATGGGGGAAATAAGAGAGGTGAGGTGGGGGTGCAGTCAGGCCAGCAATGCATTCAGGGGGGAATAAGAGAGGCGAGGTGGGGTGGAGTCAGACAAGCAATGCATTTAGGGGGGAATAAGCGAGGTGAGGTGGAGTCAGACAAGCAATGCATTTAGGGGGGAATAAGCGAGGTGAGGTGGGGTGGAGTCAGGCCAGCAATGCATTTAGGTGGGAATAAGTGAGGTGAGGTGGGGTGAAGTCAGGCCATCAATGCATTTAGGAGGGTAGAAGAGAGGCGAGGTGGGGTGGAGTCAGGCCAGCAATGCATTTAGGAGGGTAGAAGAGAGGCGAGGTGGGGTGGAGTCAGGCCATCAATGCATTTAGGGGGATATAAGAGAGGCGAGGTGGGGTGGAGTCAGGCCAGCAATGCATTTATGGGGGAATAAGAGAGACGAGGTGGGGTGGAGTCAGACCAGCAATGCATTTATGGGGGAATAGGAGAGGCGAGGTGGGGTGGAGTCAGGTCAGCAATGCATTACGGGGGAATAAGAGAGGTGAGGTGGGGTGGAGTCAGGCCATCAATGCATTTAGGGGGGAATAGGAGAGGCGAGGTGGGGTGGAGTCAGGCCATCAATGCATTTAGGGGGGAATAGGAGAGGCGAGGTGGGGTGGAGTCAGGTCAGCAATGCATTTATGGGGGAAATGAGAGAGGTGAGGTGGGGGTGCAGTCAGGCCAGCAATGCATTCAGGGGGGAATAAGAGAGGCGAGGTGGGGTGGAGTCAGACAAGCAATGCATTTAGGGGGGAATAAGCGAGGTGAGGTGGGGTGGAGTCAGGCCAGCAATGCATTTAGGTGGGAATAAGTGAGGTGAGGTGGGGTGAAGTCAGGCCATGAATGCATTTAGGAGGGTAGAAGAGAGGCGAGGTGGGGTGGAGTCAGGCCAGCAATGCATTTAGGAGGGTAGAAGAGAGGCGAGGTGGGGTGGAGTCAGGCCATCAATGCATTTAGGGGGATATAAGAGAGGCGAGGTGGGGTGGAGTCAGGCCAGCAATGCATTTATGGGGGAATAAGAGAGACGAGGTGGGGTGGAGTCAGACCAGCAATGCATTTATGGGGGAATAGGAGAGGCGAGGTGGGGTGGAGTCAGGTCAGCAATGCATTACGGGGGAATAAGAGAGGTGAGGTGGGGTGGAGTCAGGCCATCAATGCATTTCGGGGGAATAGGAGAGGCGGGTGGGGTGGAGTCAGGCCATCAATGTATTTAGGGGGGAATAGGAGAGGCGAGGTGGGGTGGAGTCAGGTCAGCAATGCATTTATGGGGGAATAGGAGAGGCGAGGTGGGGTGGAGTCAGGTCAGCAATGCATTTAGGTGGGAATAAGAGAGGCGAGGTGGGGTGGAGTCAGGCCAGCAATGCATTTAGGGGGGAATAGGAGAGGCGAGGTGGGGTGGAGTCGGGCCATCAATGCATTTAGGGGGGAATAAGAGAGGCGAGGTGGGGGTGCAGTCAGGCCATCAATGCACTTAGGGGGGAAATAAGAGAGGTGAGGTGGGGTGGAGTCAGACAAGCAATGAATTTACGGGGGAATAAACGAGGTGAGGTGGGGTGGAGTCAGGCCAGCAATTCATTTAGGGGGGAATAAGTGAGGTGAGGTGGGGTGGAGTCAGGCCATCAATGCATTTAGGGGGGAATAGGAGAGGCGAGGTGGGGTGGAGTCAGGCCATCAATGCATTTATGGGGGAATAGGAGAGGTGAGGTGGGGTGGAGTCAGGTCAGCAATGCATTTAAGGGGGAATAGGAGAGTCGAGGTGGGGTGGAGTCAGGCCATCAATGCATTTAGGGGGGAATAGGAGAGGCGAGGTGGGGTGGAGTCAGGTAAGCAATGCATTTAGGGGGGAATAAGAGAGGCGAGGTGGGGTGGAGTCAGACAAGCAATGCATTTAGGGGGGAATAAGCAAGGTGAGGTGGGGTGCAATCAGGCCAGCAATGCATTTAGGGGGGAAATAAGAGAGGCGAGGTGGGGTGGAGTCAGCCCAGCAATGCATTTAGGGGGGAATAAGAGAGGCGAGGTGGGGTGGAGTCAGACAAGCAATGCATTTAGGGGGGAAATAAGAGAGGCGAGGTGGGGTGGAGTCAGACAAGCAATGCATTTAGGGGGGAATAAGCGATGTGAGGTGGGGTGGAGTCAGGCCAGCAATGCATTTAGGGGGGAATAAGTGAGGTGAGGTGGGGTGGAGTCAGGCCAGCAATGCATTTAGGAGGGTAGAAGAGAGGCGAGGTGGGGTGGAGTCAGGCCATCAATGCATTTAGGGGGGTATAAGAGAGGCGAGGTGGGGTGGAGTCAGGCCAGCAATGCATTTAGGGGGGTATAAGAGAGGCGAGGTAGGGGTGCAGTCAGGCCAGCAATGCATTTATGGGGGAATAAGAGAGACGAGGTGGGGTGGAGTCAGACAAGCAATGCATTTAGGGGGGAATAAGCGAGGTGAGGTGGGGTGGAGTCAGGCCATCAATGCATTTAGGGGGGAATAGGAGAGGCGAGGTGGGGTGGAGTCAGGCCATCAATGCATTTATGGGGGAATAGGAGAGGTGAGGTGGGGTGGAGTCAGGTCAGCAATGCATTTAAGGGGGAATAGGAGAGGCGAGGTGGGGTGGAGTCAGGCCATCAATGCATTTAGGGGGGAATAGGAGAGGCGAGGTGGGGTGGAGTCAGGCCATCAATGCATTTAGGAGGGTATAAGAGAGGCGAGGTGGGTGGAGTCAGGTCAGCAATGCATTTAGGGGGGTATAAGAGAGGCGAGGTGGGGTGGAGTCAGGCCATCAATGCATTTAGGGGGGTATAAGAGAGGCGAGGTGGGGTGGAGTCAGGTCAGCAATGCATTTAGGGGGGTATGCAGAGAGGCGAGGTGGGGTGGAGTCAGGCCAGCAATGCATTTAGGGGGGTATAAAGAGAGGTGAGGTGGGGTGGAGTCAGGTCAGCAATGCATTTATGGGGGAAATAAGAGAGGTGAGGTGGGGGTGCAGTCAGGCCAGCAATGCATTCAGGGGGGAATAAGAGAGGCGAGGTGGGGTGGAGTCAGACAAGCAATGCATTTAGGGGGGAAATAAGCGAGGTGAGGTGGGGTGGAGTCAGGCCAGCAATGCATTTAGGTGGGAATAAGTGAGGTGAGGTGGGGTGAAGTCAGGCCATGAATGCATTTAGGAGGGTAGAAGAGAGGCGAGGTGGGGTGGAGTCAGGCCAGCAATGCATTTAGGAGGGTAGAAGAGAGGCGAGGTGGGGTGGAGTCAGGCCATCAATGCATTTAGGGGGATATAAGAGAGGCGAGGTGGGGTGGAGTCAGGCCAGCAATGCATTTATGGGGGAATAAGAGAGACGAGGTGGGGTGGAGTCAGACCAGCAATGCATTTATGGGGGAATAGGAGAGGCGAGGTGGGGTGGAGTCAGGTCAGCAATGCATTACGGGGGAATAAGAGAGGTGAGGTGGGGTGGAGTCAGGCCATCAATGCATTTAGGGGGGAATAGGAGAGGCGAGGTGGGGTGGAGTCAGGCCATCAATGCATTTAGGGGGGAATAGGAGAGGCGAGGTGGGGTGGAGTCAGGCCAGCAATGCATTTATGGGGGAATAGGAGAGGCGAGGTGGGGTGGAGTCAGGTCAGCAATGCATTTAGGTGGGAATAAGAGAGGCGAGGTGGGGTGGAGTCAGGCCAGCAATGCATTTAGGGGGGAATAGGAGAGGCGAGGTGGGGTGGAGTCGGGCCATCAATGCATTTAGGGGGGAATAAGAGAGGGGAGGTGGGGGTGCAGTCAGGCCATCAATGCACTTAGGGGGGAAATAAGAGAGGTGAGGTGGGGTGGAGTCAGACAAGCAATGAATTTACGGGGGAATAAACGAGGTGAGGTGGGGTGGAGTCAGGCCAGCAATGCATTTAGGGGGGAAATAAGAGAGGCGAGGTGGGGTGGAGTCAGACAAGCAATGCATTTAGGGGGGAATAAGCGAGGTGAGGTGGGGTGGAGTCAGGCCAGCAATGCATTTAGGGGGGAATAAGTGAGGTGAGGTGGGGTGGAGTCAGGCCAGCAATGCATTTAGGAGGATAGAAGAGAGGCGAGGTGGGGTGGAGTCAGGCCATCAATGCATTTAGGGGGGTATAAGAGAGGCGAGGTAGGGGTGCAGTCAGGCCAGCAATGCATTTATGGGGGAATAAGAGAGACGAGGTGGGGTGGAGTCAGACAAGCAATGCATTTAGGGGGGAATAAGCGAGGTGAGGTGGGGTGGAGTCAGGCCATCAATGCATTTAGGGGGGAATAGGAGAGGCGAGGTGGGGTGGAGTCAGGCCATCAATGCATTTATGGGGGAATAGGAGAGGTGAGGTGGGGTGGAGTCAGGTCAGCAATGCATTTAAGGGGGAATATGAGAGGCGAGGTGGGGTGGAGTCAGGCCATCAATGCATTTAGGGGGGAATAGGAGAGGCGAGGTGGGGTGGAGTCAGGTCAGCAATGCATTTAGGGGGGAATAAGAGAGGCGAGGTGGGGTGGAGTCAGGTCAGCAATGCATTTAGGGGGGGAAATAAGAGAGGTGAGTTGGGGTGGAGTCAGACAAGCAATGCATTTAGGGGAGTATACAGAGAGGCGAGGTGGGGTGGAGTCAGGCCAGCAATGCATTTAGGGGGGTATAAAGGGAGGTGAGGTGGGGTGGAGTCAGGCCATCAATGCATTTAGGGGGGAATAGGAGAGGCGAGGTGGGGTGGAGTCAGGTCAGCAATGCATTTATGGGGGAAATAAGAGAGGTGAGGTGGGGGTGCAGTCAGGCCAGCAATGCATTCAGGGGGGAATAAGAGAGGCGAGGTGGGGTGGAGTCAGACAAGCAATGCATTTAGGGGGGAATAAGCGAGGTGAGGTGGAGTCAGACAAGCAATGCATTTAGGGGGGAATAAGCGAGGTGAGGTGGGGTGGAGTCAGGCCAGCAATGCATTTAGGTGGGAATAAGTGAGGTGAGGTGGGGTGAAGTCAGGCCATCAATGCATTTAGGAGGGTAGAAGAGAGGCGAGGTGGGGTGGAGTCAGGCCAGCAATGCATTTAGGAGGGTAGAAGAGAGGCGAGGTGGGGTGGAGTCAGGCCATCAATGCATTTAGGGGGATATAAGAGAGGCGAGGTGGGGTGGAGTCAGGCCAGCAATGCATTTATGGGGGAATAAGAGAGACGAGGTGGGGTGGAGTCAGACCAGCAATGCATTTATGGGGGAATAGGAGAGGCGAGGTGGGGTGGAGTCAGGTCAGCAATGCATTACGGGGGAATAAGAGAGGTGAGGTGGGGTGGAGTCAGGCCATCAATGCATTTAGGGGGGAATAGGAGAGGCGAGGTGGGGTGGAGTCAGGCCATCAATGCATTTAGGGGGGAATAGGAGAGGCGAGGTGGGGTGGAGTCAGGTCAGCAATGCATTTATGGGGGAAATGAGAGAGGTGAGGTGGGGGTGCAGTCAGGCCAGCAATGCATTCAGGGGGGAATAAGAGAGGCGAGGTGGGGTGGAGTCAGACAAGCAATGCATTTAGGGGGGAATAAGCGAGGTGAGGTGGGGTGGAGTCAGGCCAGCAATGCATTTAGGTGGGAATAAGTGAGGTGAGGTGGGGTGAAGTCAGGCCATGAATGCATTTAGGAGGGTAGAAGAGAGGCGAGGTGGGGTGGAGTCAGGCCAGCAATGCATTTAGGAGGGTAGAAGAGAGGCGAGGTGGGGTGGAGTCAGGCCATCAATGCATTTAGGGGGATATAAGAGAGGCGAGGTGGGGTGGAGTCAGGCCAGCAATGCATTTATGGGGGAATAAGAGAGACGAGGTGGGGTGGAGTCAGACCAGCAATGCATTTATGGGGGAATAGGAGAGGCGAGGTGGGGTGGAGTCAGGTCAGCAATGCATTACGGGGGAATAAGAGAGGTGAGGTGGGGTGGAGTCAGGCCATCAATGCATTTCGGGGGAATAGGAGAGGCGGGTGGGGTGGAGTCAGGCCATCAATGTATTTAGGGGGGAATAGGAGAGGCGAGGTGGGGTGGAGTCAGGTCAGCAATGCATTTATGGGGGAATAGGAGAGGCGAGGTGGGGTGGAGTCAGGTCAGCAATGCATTTAGGTGGGAATAAGAGAGGCGAGGTGGGGTGGAGTCAGGCCAGCAATGCATTTAGGGGGGAATAGGAGAGGCGAGGTGGGGTGGAGTCGGGCCATCAATGCATTTAGGGGGGAATAAGAGAGGCGAGGTGGGGGTGCAGTCAGGCCATCAATGCACTTAGGGGGGAAATAAGAGAGGTGAGGTGGGGTGGAGTCAGACAAGCAATGCATTTAGGGGGGAATAAGCAAGGTGAGGTGGGGTGCAGTCAGGCCAGCAATGCATTTAGGGGGGAAATAAGAGAGGCGAGGTGGGGTGGAGTCAGCCCAGCAATGCATTTAGGGGGGAATAAGAGAGGCGAGGTGGGGTGGAGTCAGACAAGCAATGCATTTAGGGGGGAAATAAGAGAGGCGAGGTGGGGTGGAGTCAGACAAGCAATGCATTTAGGGGGGAATAAGCGAGGTGAGGTGGGGTGGAGTCAGGCCAGCAATGCATTTAGGGGGGAATAAGTGAGGTGAGGTGGGGTGGAGTCAGGCCAGCAATGCATTTAGGAGGATAGAAGAGAGGCGAGGTGGGGTGGAGTCAGGCCATCAATGCATTTAGGGGGGTATAAGAGAGGCGAGGTGGGGTGGAGTCAGGCCAGCAATGCATTTAGGGGGGAAATAAGAGAGGTGAGGTGGGGTGGAGTCAGGCCAGCAATGCATTTAGGGGGGTATAAAGAGAGGTGAGGTGGGGTGGAGTCAGACCATCAATGCATTTAGGGGGGAACAGGAGAGGCGAGGTGGGGTGGAGTCAGGTCAGCAATGCATTTAGGGGGGAACAGGAGAGGCGAGGTGGGGTGGAGTCAGGTCAGCAATGCATTTATGGGGGAAATAAGAGAGGTGAGGTGGGGTGGAGTCAGACAAGCAATGCATTTAGGGGAGAATAAGAGAGGCGAGGTGGGGTGCAGTCAGGCCAGCAATGCATTTAGAGGGGAATAAGAGAGGCGAGGTGGGGGTGCAGTCAGGCCAGCAATGCATTTAGGGGGGAAATAAGAGAGGTGAGGTGGGGTGGAGTCAGACAAGCAATGCATTTAGGGGGAATAAGCAAGGTGAGGTGGGGTGCAGTCAGGCCAGCAATGCATTTAGGGGGGAAATAAGAGAGGCGAGGTGGGGTGGAGTCAGCCCAGCAATGCATTTAGGGGGGAATAAGAGAGGCGAGGTGGGGTGGAGTCAGACAAGCAATGCATTTAGGGGGGAAATAAGAGAGGCGAGGTGGGGTGGAGTCAGACAAGCAATGCATTTAGGGGGGAATAAGCGAGGTGAGGTGGGGTGGAGTCAGGCCAGCAATGCATTTAGGGGGGAATAAGTGAGGTGAGGTGGGGTGGAGTCAGGCCAGCAATGCATTTAGGAGGATAGAAGAGAGGCGAGGTGGGGTGGAGTCAGGCCATCAATGCATTTAGGGGGGTATAAGAGAGGCGAGGTGGGGTGGAGTCAGGCCAGCAATGCATTTAGGGGGGAAATAAGAGAGGTGAGGTGGGGTGGAGTCAGGCCAGCAATGCATTTAGGGGGGTATAAAGAGAGGTGAGGTGGGGTGGAGTCAGACCATCAATGCATTTAGGGGGGAACAGGAGAGGCGAGGTGGGGTGGAGTCAGGTCAGCAATGCATTTAGGGGGGAACAGGAGAGGCGAGGTGGGGTGGAGTCAGGTCAGCAATGCATTTATGGGGGAAATAAGAGAGGTGAGGTGGGGTGGAGTCAGACAAGCAATGCATTTAGGGGAGAATAAGAGAGGCGAGGTGGGGTGCAGTCAGGCCAGCAATGCATTTAGAGGGGAATAAGAGAGGCGAGGTGGGGGTGCAGTCAGGCCAGCAATGCATTTAGGGGGGAAATAAGAGAGGTGAGGTGGGGTGGAGTCAGACAAGCAATGCATTTAGGGGGGAATAAGCAAGGTGAGGTGGGGTGCAGTCAGGCCAGCAATGCATTTAGGGGGGAAATAAGAGAGGCGAGGTGGGGTGGAGTCAGCCCAGCAATGCATTTAGGGGAGAATAAGAGAGGCGAGGTGGGGTGGAGTCAGACAAGCAATGCATTTAGGGGGGAAATAAGAGCGGCGAGGTGGGATGGAGTCAGACAAGCAATGCATTTAGGGGGGAATAAGCGAGGTGAGGTGGGGTGGAGTCAGGCCAGCAATGCATTTAGGGGGGAATAAGTGAGGTGAGGTGGGGTGGAGTCAGGCCAGCAATGCATTTAGGAGGGTAGAAGAGAGGCGAGGTGGGGTGGAGTCAGGCCATCAATGCATTTAGGGGGGTATAAGAGAGGCGAGGTGGGGTGGAGTCAGGCCAGCAATGCATTTAGGGGGGTATAAGAGAGGCGAGGTAGGGGTGCAGTCAGGCCAGCAATGCATTTATGGGGGAATAAGAGAGACGAGGTGGGGTGGAGTCAGACAAGCAATGCATTTAGGGGGGAATAAGCGAGGTGAGGTGGGGTGGAGTCAGGCCATCAATGCATTTAGGGGGGAATAGGAGAGGCGAGGTGGGGTGGAGTCAGCCATCAATGCATTTATGGGGGAATAGGAGAGGTGAGGTGGGGTGGAGTCAGGTCAGCAATGCATTTAAGGGGGAATAGGAGAGGCGAGGTGGGGTGGAGTCAGGCCATCAATGCATTTAGGGGGGAATAGGAGAGGCGAGGTGGGGTGGAGTCAGGTCAGCAATGCATTTAGGGGGGAATAAGAGAGGCGAGGTGGGGTGGAGTCAGGTCAGCAATGCATTTAGGGGGGGAAATAAGAGAGGTGAGTTGGGGTGGAGTCAGACAAGCAATGCATTTAGGGGAGTATACAGAGAGGCGAGGTGGGGTGGAGTCAGGCCAGCAATGCATTTAGGGGGGTATAAAGGGAGGTGAGGTGGGGTGGAGTCAGGCCATCAATGCATTTAGGGGGGAATAGGAGAGGCGAGGTGGGGTGGAGTCAGGTCAGCAATGCATTTATGGGGGAAATAAGAGAGGTGAGGTGGGGGTGCAGTCAGGCCAGCAATGCATTCAGGGGGGAATAAGAGAGGCGAGGTGGGGTGGAGTCAGACAAGCAATGCATTTAGGGGGGAATAAGCGAGGTGAGGTGGAGTCAGACAAGCAATGCATTTAGGGGGGAATAAGCGAGGTGAGGTGGGGTGGAGTCAGGCCAGCAATGCATTTAGGTGGGAATAAGTGAGGTGAGGTGGGGTGAAGTCAGGCCATCAATGCATTTAGGAGGGTAGAAGAGAGGCGAGGTGGGGTGGAGTCAGGCCAGCAATGCATTTAGGAGGGTAGAAGAGAGGCGAGGTGGGGTGGAGTCAGGCCATCAATGCATTTAGGGGGATATAAGAGAGGCGAGGTGGGGTGGAGTCAGGCCAGCAATGCATTTATGGGGGAATAAGAGAGACGAGGTGGGGTGGAGTCAGACCAGCAATGCATTTATGGGGGAATAGGAGAGGCGAGGTGGGGTGGAGTCAGGTCAGCAATGCATTACGGGGGAATAAGAGAGGTGAGGTGGGGTGGAGTCAGGCCATCAATGCATTTAGGGGGGAATAGGAGAGGCGAGGTGGGGTGGAGTCAGGCCATCAATGCATTTAGGGGGGAATAGGAGAGGCGAGGTGGGGTGGAGTCAGGTCAGCAATGCATTTATGGGGGAAATGAGAGAGGTGAGGTGGGGGTGCAGTCAGGCCAGCAATGCATTCAGGGGGGAATAAGAGAGGCGAGGTGGGGTGGAGTCAGACAAGCAATGCATTTAGGGGGGAATAAGCGAGGTGAGGTGGGGTGGAGTCAGGCCAGCAATGCATTTAGGTGGGAATAAGTGAGGTGAGGTGGGGTGAAGTCAGGCCATGAATGCATTTAGGAGGGTAGAAGAGAGGCGAGGTGGGGTGGAGTCAGGCCAGCAATGCATTTAGGAGGGTAGAAGAGAGGCGAGGTGGGGTGGAGTCAGGCCATCAATGCATTTAGGGGGATATAAGAGAGGCGAGGTGGGGTGGAGTCAGGCCAGCAATGCATTTATGGGGGAATAAGAGAGACGAGGTGGGGTGGAGTCAGACCAGCAATGCATTTATGGGGGAATAGGAGAGGCGAGGTGGGGTGGAGTCAGGTCAGCAATGCATTACGGGGGAATAAGAGAGGTGAGGTGGGGTGGAGTCAGGCCATCAATGCATTTCGGGGGAATAGGAGAGGCGGGTGGGGTGGAGTCAGGCCATCAATGTATTTAGGGGGAATAGGAGAGGCGAGGTGGGGTGGAGTCAGGTCAGCAATGCATTTATGGGGGAATAGGAGAGGCGAGGTGGGGTGGAGTCAGGTCAGCAATGCATTTAGGTGGGAATAAGAGAGGCGAGGTGGGGTGGAGTCAGGCCAGCAATGCATTTAGGGGGGAATAGGAGAGGCGAGGTGGGGTGGAGTCGGGCCATCAATGCATTTAGGGGGGAATAAGAGAGGCGAGGTGGGGGTGCAGTCAGGCCATCAATGCACTTAGGGGGGAAATAAGAGAGGTGAGGTGGGGTGGAGTCAGACAAGCAATGAATTTACGGGGGAATAAACGAGGTGAGGTGGGGTGGAGTCAGGCCAGCAATTCATTTAGGGGGGAATAAGTGAGGTGAGGTGGGGTGGAGTCAGGCCATCAATGCATTTAGGGGGGAATAGGAGAGGCGAGGTGGGGTGGAGTCAGGCCATCAATGCATTTATGGGGGAATAGGAGAGGTGAGGTGGGGTGGAGTCAGGTCAGCAATGCATTTAAGGGGGAATAGGAGAGTCGAGGTGGGGTGGAGTCAGGCCATCAATGCATTTAGGGGGGAATAGGAGAGGCGAGGTGGGGTGGAGTCAGGTAAGCAATGCATTTAGGGGGGAATAAGAGAGGCGAGGTGGGGTGGAGTCAGACAAGCAATGCATTTAGGGGGGAATAAGCAAGGTGAGGTGGGGTGCAATCAGGCCAGCAATGCATTTAGGGGGGAAATAAGAGAGGCGAGGTGGGGTGGAGTCAGCCCAGCAATGCATTTAGGGGGGAATAAGAGAGGCGAGGTGGGGTGGAGTCAGACAAGCAATGCATTTAGGGGGGAAATAAGAGAGGCGAGGTGGGGTGGAGTCAGACAAGCAATGCATTTAGGGGGGAATAAGCGATGTGAGGTGGGGTGGAGTCAGGCCAGCAATGCATTTAGGGGGGAATAAGTGAGGTGAGGTGGGGTGGAGTCAGGCCAGCAATGCATTTAGGAGGGTAGAAGAGAGGCGAGGTGGGGTGGAGTCAGGCCATCAATGCATTTAGGGGGGTATAAGAGAGGCGAGGTGGGGTGGAGTCAGGCCAGCAATGCATTTAGGGGGGTATAAGAGAGGCGAGGTAGGGGTGCAGTCAGGCCAGCAATGCATTTATGGGGGAATAAGAGAGACGAGGTGGGGTGGAGTCAGACAAGCAATGCATTTAGGGGGGAATAAGCGAGGTGAGGTGGGGTGGAGTCAGGCCATCAATGCATTTAGGGGGGAATAGGAGAGGCGAGGTGGGGTGGAGTCAGGCCATCAATGCATTTATGGGGGAATAGGAGAGGTGAGGTGGGGTGGAGTCAGGTCAGCAATGCATTTAAGGGGGAATAGGAGAGGCGAGGTGGGGTGGAGTCAGGCCATCAATGCATTTAGGGGGGAATAGGAGAGGCGAGGTGGGGTGGAGTCAGGCCATCAATGCATTTAGGAGGGTATAAGAGAGGCGAGGTGGGTGGAGTCAGGTCAGCAATGCATTTAGGGGGGTATAAGAGAGGCGAGGTGGGGTGGAGTCAGGCCATCAATGCATTTAGGGGGGTATAAGAGAGGCGAGGTGGGGTGGAGTCAGGTCAGCAATGCATTTAGGGGGGTATACAGAGAGGCGAGGTGGGGTGGAGTCAGGCCAGCAATGCATTTAGGGGGGTATAAAGAGAGGTGAGGTGGGGTGGAGTCAGGCCATCAATGCATTTAGGGGGGAATAGGAGAGGCGAGGTGGGGTGGAGTCAGGTCAGCAATGCATTTATGGGGGAAATAAGAGAGGTGAGGTGGGGGTGCAGTCAGGCCAGCAATGCATTCAGGGGGGAATAAGAGAGGCGAGGTGGGGTGGAGTCAGACAAGCAATGCATTTAGGGGGGAATAAGCGAGGTGAGGTGGGGTGGAGTCAGGCCAGCAATGCATTTAGGTGGGAATAAGTGAGGTGAGGTGGGGTGAAGTCAGGCCATGAATGCATTTAGGAGGGTAGAAGAGAGGCGAGGTGGGGTGGAGTCAGGCCAGCAATGCATTTAGGAGGGTAGAAGAGAGGCGAGGTGGGGTGGAGTCAGGCCATCAATGCATTTAGGGGGATATAAGAGAGGCGAGGTGGGGTGGAGTCAGGCCAGCAATGCATTTATGGGGGAATAAGAGAGACGAGGTGGGGTGGAGTCAGACCAGCAATGCATTTATGGGGGAATAGGAGAGGCGAGGTGGGGTGGAGTCAGGTCAGCAATGCATTACGGGGGAATAAGAGAGGTGAGGTGGGGTGGAGTCAGGCCATCAATGCATTTAGGGGGGAATAGGAGAGGCGAGGTGGGGTGGAGTCAGGCCATCAATGCATTTAGGGGGGAATAGGAGAGGCGAGGTGGGGTGGAGTCAGGCCAGCAATGCATTTATGGGGGAATAGGAGAGGCGAGGTGGGGTGGAGTCAGGTCAGCAATGCATTTAGGTGGGAATAAGAGAGGCGAGGTGGGGTGGAGTCAGGCCAGCAATGCATTTAGGGGGGAATAGGAGAGGCGAGGTGGGGTGGAGTCGGGCCATCAATGCATTTAGGGGGGAATAAGAGAGGGGAGGTGGGGGTGCAGTCAGGCCATCAATGCACTTAGGGGGGAAATAAGAGAGGTGAGGTGGGGTGGAGTCAGACAAGCAATGAATTTACGGGGGAATAAACGAGGTGAGGTGGGGTGGAGTCAGGCCAGCAATTCATTTAGGGGGGAATAAGTGAGGTGAGGTGGGGTGGAGTCAGGCCATCAATGCATTTAGGGGGGAATAGGAGAGGCGAGGTGGGGTGGAGTCAGGCTATCAATGCATTTATGGGGGAATAGGAGAGGTGAGGTGGGGTGGAGTCAGGTCAGCAATGCATTTAAGGGGGAATAGGAGAGGCGAGGTGGGGTGGAGTCAAGCCATCAATGCATTTAGGGGGGAATAGGAGAGGCGAGGTGGGGTGGAGTCAGGTAAGCAATGCATTTAGGGGGGAATAAGAGAGGCGAGGTGGGGTGGAGTCAGGCCATCAATGCATTTAGGAGGGTATAAGAGAGGCAAGGTGGGTGGAGTCAGGTCAGCAATGCATTTAGGGGGGTATAGGAGAGGCGAGGTGGGGTGGAGTCAGGCCATCAATGCATTTAGGGGGGTATAAGAGAGGCGAGGTGGGGTGGAGTCAGGTCAGCAATGCATTTAGGGGGGGAAATAAGAGAGGTGAGTTGGGGTGGAGTCAGACAAGCAATCCATTTAGGGGAGTATACAGAGAGGCGAGGTGGGGTGGAGTCAGGCCAGCAATGCATTTAGGGGGGTATAAAGAGAGGTGAGGTGGGGTGGAGTCAGGCCATCAATGCATTTAGGGGGGAATAGGAGAGGCGAGGTGGGGTGGAGTCAGGTCAGCAATGCATTTATGGGGGAAATAAGAGAGGTGAGGTGGGGGTGCAGTCAGGCCAGCAATGCATTCAGGGGGGAATAAGAGAGGCGAGGTGGGGTGGAGTCAGACAAGCAATGCATTTAGGGGGGAATAAGCGAGGTGAGGTGGGGTGGAGTCAGGCCAGCAATGCATTTAGGGGGGAATAAGTGAGGTGAGCTGGGGTGGAGTCAGGCCATCAATGCATTTAGGGGGGAATAGGAGAGGCGAGGTGGGGTGGAGTGGAGTCAGGCCAGCAATGCATTTAGGAGGGTAGAAGAGAGGCGAGGTGGGGTGGAGTCAGGCCATCAATGCATTTAGGGGGATATAAGAGAGGCGAGGTGGGGTGGAGTCAGGCCAGCAATGCATTTATGGGGGAATAAGAGAGACGAGGTGGGGTGGAGTCAGACCAGCAATGCATTTATGGGGGAATAGGAGAGGCGAGGTGGGGTGGAGTCAGGTCAGCAATGCATTTAGGTGGGAATAAGAGAGGCGAGGTGGGGTGGAGTCAGGCCATCAATGCACTTAGGGGGGAAATAAGAGAGGTGAGGTGGGATGGAGTCAGACAAGCAATGAATTTACGGGGGAATAAATGAGGTGAGGTGGGGTGGAGTCAGGCCAGCAATTCATTTAGGGGGGAATAAGTGAGGTGAGGTGGGGTGGAGTCAGGCCAGCAATGCATTTAGGAGGGTAGAAGAGAGGCGAGGTGGGGTGGAGTCAGGCCATCAATGCATTTAGGGGGCTATAAGAGAGGTGAGGTGGGGTGGAGTCAGGCCATCAATGCATTTAGGGGGGAATAGGAGAGGCGAGGTGGGGTGGAGTCAGGCCATCAATGCATTTAGGGGGGAATAGGAGAGGCGAGGTGGGGTGGAGTCAGGCCAGCAATGCATTTATGGGGGAATAGGAGAGGCGAGGTGGGGTGGAGTCAGGCCATCAATGCATTTAGGGGGGAATAGGAGAGGCGAGGTGGGGTGGAGTCAGGCCAGCAATGCATTTATGGGGGAATAGGAGAGGCGAGGTGGGGTGGAGTCAGGTCAGCAATGCATTTAGGTGGGAATAAGAGAGGCGAGGTGGGGTGGAGTCAGGCCATCAATGCACTTAGGGGGGAAATAAGAGAGGTGAGGTGGGATGGAGTCAGACAAGAAATGAATTTACGGGGGAATAAATGAGGTGAGGTGGGGTGGAGTCAGGCCAGCAATTCATTTAGGGGGGAATAAGTGAGGTGAGGTGGGGTGGAGTCAGGCCAGCAATGCATTTAGGAGGGTAGAAGAGAGGCGAGGTGGGGTGGAGTCAGGCCATCAATGCATTTAGGGGGCTATAAGAGAGGTGAGGTGGGGTGGAGTCAGGCCAGCAATGCATTTAGGAGGGTAGAAGAGAGGCGAGGTGGGGTGGAGTCAGGCCATCAATGCATTTATGGGGGAAATAAGAGAGGTGAGGTGGGGGTGCAGTCAGGCCAGCAATGCATTTAAGGGGGAAATAAGAGAGGTGAGGTGGGGTGGAGTCAGACAAGCAATGCATTTAGGGGGGAATAGGAGAGGTGAGGTGGGGTGGAGTCAGACAAGCAATGCATTTAGGGGGGAATAAGAGAGGCGAGGTGGGGTGCAGACAGGCCAGCAATGCATTTAGGGGGGAACAAGAGAGGCGAGGTGGGGGTGCAGTCAGGCCAGCAATGCATTTAGGGGGGAATAGGAGAGGTGAGGTGGGGTGGAGTCAGACAAGCAATGCATTTAGGGGGGAATAAGAGAGGCGAGGTGGGGTGCAGACAGGCCAGCAATGCATTTAGGGGGGAATAAGAGAGGCGAGGTGGGGGTGCAGTCAGACAAGCAATGCATTTAGGGGGGAATAAGCGAGGTGAGGTGGGGTGCAGTCAGGCCAGCAATGCATTTAGGGGGGAAATAAGAGAGGCGAGGTGGGGTGGAGTCAGGCCAGCAATGCATTCAGGGGGGAATAAGAGAGGTGAGGTGGGGTGGAGTCAGGCCAGCAATGCATTTAGGGGGGAATAAGTGAGGTGAGGTGGGGTGGAGTCAGGCCAGCAATGCATTTAGGGGGGTATAAGAGAGGCGAGGTGGGGTGGAGTCAGGTCAGCAATGCATTTAGGGGGGTATACAGAGAGGCGAGGTGGGGTGGAGTCAGGCCAGCAATGCATTTAGGGGGGTATAAAGAGAGGTGAGGTGGGGTGGAGTCAGGCCATCAATGCATTTAGGGGGGAATAGGAGAGGCGAGGTGGGGTGGAGTCAGGTCAGCAATGCATTTATGGGGGAAATAAGAGAGGTGAGGTGGGGGTGCAGTCAGGCCAGCAATGCATTCAGGGGGGAATAAGAGAGGCGAGGTGGGGTGGAGTCAGACAAGCAATGCATTTAGGGGGGAATAAGCGAGGTGAGGTGGGGTGGAGTCAGGCCAGCAATGCATTTAGGTGGGAATAAGTGAGGTGAGGTGGGGTGAAGTCAGGCCATCAATGCATTTAGGAGGGTAGAAGAGAGGCGAGGTGGGGTGGAGTCAGGCCAGCAATGCATTTAGGAGGGTAGAAGAGAGGCGAGGTGGGGTGGAGTCAGGCCATCAATGCATTTAGGGGGATATAAGAGAGGCGAGGTGGGGTGGAGTCAGGCCAGCAATGCATTTATGGGGGAATAAGAGAGACGAGGTGGGGTGGAGTCAGACCAGCAATGCATTTATGGGGGAATAGGAGAGGCGAGGTGGGGTGGAGTCAGGTCAGCAATGCATTACGGGGGAATAAGAGAGGTGAGGTGGGGTGGAGTCAGGCCATCAATGCATTTAGGGGGGAATAGGAGAGGCGAGGTGGGGTGGAGTCAGGCCATCAATGCATTTAGGGGGGAATAGGAGAGGCGAGGTGGGGTGGAGTCAGGCCAGCAATGCATTTATGGGGGAATAGGAGAGGCGAGGTGGGGTGGAGTCAGGTCAGCAATGCATTTAGGTGGGAATAAGAGAGGCGAGGTGGGGTGGAGTCAGGCCAGCAATGCATTTAGGGGGGAATAGGAGAGGCGAGGTGGGGTGGAGTCGGGCCATCAATGCATTTAGGGGGGAATAAGAGAGGGGAGGTGGGGGTGCAGTCAGGCCATCAATGCACTTAGGGGGGAAATAAGAGAGGTGAGGTGGGGTGGAGTCAGACAAGCAATGAATTTACGGGGGAATAAACGAGGTGAGGTGGGGTGGAGTCAGGCCAGCAATTCATTTAGGGGGGAATAAGTGAGGTGAGGTGGGGTGGAGTCAGGCCATCAATGCATTTAGGGGGGAATAGGAGAGGCGAGGTGGGGTGGAGTCAGGCCATCAATGCATTTATGGGGGAATAGGAGAGGTGAGGTGGGGTGGAGTCAGGTCAGCAATGCATTTAAGGGGGAATAGGAGAGGCGAGGTGGGGTGGAGTCAGGCCATCAATGCATTTAGGGGGGAATAGGAGAGGCGAGGTGGGGTGGAGTCAGGTAAGCAATGCATTTAGGGGGGAATAAGAGAGGCGAGGTGGGGTGGAGTCAGGCCATCAATGCATTTAGGAGGGTATAAGAGAGGCGAGGTGGGTGAAGTCAGGTCAGCAATGCATTTAGGGGGGGTATAGGAGAGGCGAGGTGGGGTGGAGTCAGGCCATCAATGCATTTAGGGGGGTATAAGAGAGGCGAGGTGGGGTGGAGTCAGGTCAGCAATGCATTTAGGGGGGGAAATAAGAGAGGTGAGTTGGGGTGGAGTCAGACAAGCAATGCATTTAGGGGAGTATACAGAGAGGCGAGGTGGGGTGGAGTCAGGCCAGCAATGCATTTAGGGGGGTATAAAGAGAGGTGAGGTGGGGTGGAGTCAGGCCATCAATGCATTTAGGGGGGAATAGGAGAGGCGAGGTGGAGTGGAGTCAGGCCAGCAATGCATTTAGGAGGGTAGAAGAGAGGCGAGGTGGGGTGGAGTCAGGCCATCAATGCATTTAGGGGGAATAGGAGAGGCGAGGTGGGGTGGAGTCAGGTCAGCAATGCATTTAGGTGGGAATAAGAGAGGCGAGGTGGGGTGGAGTCAGGCCATCAATGCACTTAGGGGGGAAATAAGAGAGGTGAGGTGGGATGGAGTCAGACAAGCAATGAATTTACGGGGGAATAAATGAGGTGAGGTGGGGTGGAGTCAGGCCAGCAATTCATTTAGGGGGGAATAGGTGAGGTGGGGTGGAGTCAGGCCAGCAATGCATTTAGGAGGGTAGAAGAGAGGCGAGGTGGGGTGGAGTCAGGCCATCAATGCATTTAGGGGGCTATAAGAGAGGTGAGGTGGGGTGGAGTCAGGCCATCAATGCATTTAGGGGGGAATAGGAGAGGCGAGGTGGGGTGGAGTCAGGCCATCAATGCATTTAGGGGGGAATAGGAGAGGCGAGGTGGGGTGGAGTCAGGCCAGCAATGCATTTATGGGGGAATAGGAGAGGCGAGGTGGGGTGGAGTCAGGCCATCAATGCATTTAGGGGGGAATAGGAGAGGCGAGGTGGGGTGGAGTCAGGCCAGCAATGCATTTATGGGGGAATAGGAGAGGCGAGGTGGGGTGGAGTCAGGTCAGCAATGCATTTAGGTGGGAATAAGAGAGGCGAGGTGGGGTGGAGTCAGGCCATCAATGCACTTAGGGGGGAAATAAGAGAGGTGAGGTGGGATGGAGTCAGACAAGCAATGAATTTACGGGGGAATAAATGAGGTGAGGTGGGGTGGAGTCAGGCCAGCAATTCATTTAGGGGGGAATAAGTGAGGTGAGGTGGGGTGGAGTCAGGCCAGCAATGCATTTAGGAGGGTAGAAGAGAGGCGAGGTGGGGTGGAGTCAGGCCATCAATGTATTTAGGGGGCTATAAGAGAGGTGAGGTGGGGTGGAGTCAGGCCAGCAATGCATTTAGGAGGGTAGAAGAGAGGCGAGGTGGGGTGGAGTCAGGCCATCAATGCATTTATGGGGGAAATAAGAGAGGTGAGGTGGGGGTGCAGTCAGGCCAGCAATGCATTTAAGGGGAAATAAGAGAGGTGAGGTGGGGTGGAGTCAGACAAGCAATGCATTTAGGGGGGAATAGGAGAGGTGAGGTGGGGTGGAGTCAGACAAGCAATGCATTTAGGGGGGAATAAGAGAGGCGAGGTGGGGTGCAGACAGGCCAGCAATGCATTTAGGGGGGAATAAGAGAGGCGAGGTGGGGGTGCAGTCAGGCCAGCAATGCATTTAGGGGGGAATAGGAGAGGTGAGGTGGGGTGGAGTCAGACAAGCAATGCATTTAGGGGGGAATAAGAGAGGCGAGGTGGGGTGCAGACAGGCCAGCAATGCATTTAGGGGGGAATAAGAGAGGCGAGGTGGGGGTGCAGTCAGACAAGCAATGCATTTAGGGGGGAATAAGCGAGGTGAGGTGGGGTGCAGTCAGGCCAGCAATGCATTTAGGGGGGAAATAAGAGAGGCGAGGTGGGGTGGAGTCAGGCCAGCAATGCATTCAGGGGGGAATAAGAGAGGTGAGGTGGGGTGGAGTCAGGCCAGCAATGCATTTAGGGGGGAATAAGTGAGGTGAGGTGGGGTGGAGTCAGGCCAGCAATGCATTTAGGAGGGTAGAAGAGAGGCGAGGTGGGGTGGAGTCAGGCCATCAATGCATTTAGGGGGGTATAAGAGAGGCGAGGTGGGGTGGAGTCAGGCCAGCAATGCATTTATGGGGGAATAAGCGAGGTGAGGTGGGGTGGAGTCAGGCCATCAATGCATTTAGGGGGGAATAGGAGAGGCGAGGTGGGGTGGAGTCAGGCCAGCAATGCATTTAGGGGGGAATAGGAGAGGCGAGGTGGGGTGGAGTCAGGCCAGCAATGCATTTATGGGGGAATAGGAGAGGCGAGGTGGGGTGGAGTCAGGTCAGCAATGCATTACGGGGGAATAAGAGAGGCGAGGTGGGGTGGAGTCAGGCCATCAATGCATTTAGGGGGGAATAGGAGAGGCGAGGTGGGGTGGAGTCAGGCCATCAATGCATTTAGGGGGGAATAGGAGAGGCGAGGTGGGGTGGAGTCAGGCCAGCAATGCATTTATGGGGGAATAGGAGAGGCGAGGTGGGGTGGAGTCAGGTCAGCAATGCATTTAGGGGGGAATAAGAGAGGCGAGGTGGGGTGGAGTCAGGCCAGCAATGCACTTAGGGGGGAAATAAGAGAGGTGAGGTGGGGTGGAGTCAGACAAGCAATGAATTTACGGGGGAATAAACGAGGTGAGGTGGGGTGGAGTCAGGCCAGCAATGCATTTAGGGGGGAATAAGTGAGGCGAGGTGGGGTGGAGTCAGGCCAGCAATGCATTTAGGAGGGTAGAAGAGAGGCGATGTGGGGTGGAGTCAGGCCATCAATGCATTTAGGGGAGAATAGGAGAGGCGAGGTTGGGTGGAGTCAGGCCATCAATACATTTAGGGGGGTATAAGAGAGGCGGGGCGGGGTGGAGTCAGGCCAGCAATGCATTTAGGGGGGTAGAAGAGAGGCGAGGTGGGGTGCAGTCAGGCCATCAATGCATTTAGGGGGCTATAAGAGAGGCGAGGTGGGGTGCAGTCAGGCCATCAATGCATTTAGGGGGCTATAAGAGAGGCGAGGTGGGGTAGAGTCAGGCCATCAATACATTTAGGGGGGTATAAGAGAGGCGAGGTGGGGTGGAGTCAGGCCATCAATGCATTTAGGGGGGAATAGGAGAGGCGAGGTTGGGTGGAGTCAGGCCAGCAATGCATTTATGGGGGAATAAGAGAGGCAGGTGGGGTGGAGTCAGGTCAGCAATGCATTTATGGGGGAATAAGAGAGGCAGGTGGGGTGGAGTCAGGTCAGCAATGCATTTATGGGGGAATAAGAGAGGCGAGGTGGGGTGGAGTCAGACAAGCAATGCATTTAGGGGGGAATAAGCGAGGTGAGGTGGGGTGGAGTCAGGTCAGCAATGCATTTATGGGGGAATAAGAGAGGCGAGGTGGGGTGGAGTCAGGCCAGCAATGCATTTATGGGGGAATAAGAGAGGCGAGGTGGGGTGGAGTCAGGCCATCAATACATTTAGGGGGGTATAAGAGAGGCGAGGTGGGGTGGAGTCAGGCCAGCAATGCATTTAGTGGGGAATAAGAGAGGCAGGTGGGGTGGAGTCAGGTCAGCAATGCATTTATGGGGGAATGAGAGAGGCAGGTGGGGTGGAGTCAGGTCAGCAATGCATTTATGGGGGAATAAGAGAGGCGAGGTGGGGTGGAGTCAGACAAGCAATGCATTTAGGGGGGAATAAGAGAGGCGAGGTGGGGTGGAGTCAGGCCAGCAATGCATTTATGGGGGAATAAGAGAGGCGAGGTGGGGTGGAGTCAGGTCAGCAGTGCATTTAGGGGGGTATAAGAGAGGCGAGGTGGGGTGGAGTCAGGTCAGCAGTGCATTTCTAAACAGCGCAGGGACGTGAAAGAGTTGATTGTTGTCAAAGGAAAGGAGAGCAGAGAAGCAGAAGCTAGGTAAGGAGTAATAGAGGCTGCAGGGGGTACAGAGAGCATAAGACACATTGAAGAATTGAAGAAAGAGCAAACGCGGGCAAAATAGGAGGTGTGGTGACCAACCAGTAAGGCAGAACAATGGGCAAGTTGGGAAAAAAAGATGCGTTTGGTTGAAAAGAGAGAAAAGGACCTTGAAAGTAAAGATTGATGTGGTGCCGGCACTAAGTGCGAACAGCAGTGGGAATGTGAGGCGCAGGCGCGACCAAGAGGGTTGATTTGAAAATGAGCCCAAGGTTCTTAGCTCAGGAGATGAACAGTAAATTACACTCTGTAGCGGATCCCATTAAACTGGTATGTGAGATTTAACAGCAGGCCAGGTCACCTGCAGGTCTGCTGCAATGTTGGCTACATTGGGAAGGATCATAACTGTGTATTAAAGAATTTAGAGTAGCTCAGTGAAAGCAGCGCACTCACGCGGCATCCCCTACTGCGGGCACCGGTTACCTCATACATGCAAACAAACATCCTGACCAGAATGCCGGGGAGATGGGAAAGAGACACATTACAACAAAGCATTCAAATGTGTGGAGTTTTTCTTTCTTCTAACTTGCTTACATTTGAGTTGTGCATTCTGAAAGATTAAATAAAGTCCTTACAGAAATATATACTATATTTTTACAAAAGGTTCACTAATACAAAGCAAATTAGCATAGATATTTACGTTTGTGATGCACATGAAATACTGATTGTTAGGCAAGATAGTATGCAGCACCCTTTGGGAGACTACAACAACCCTGACCTCCTGGCAACACACAAATACACTCCAAAATACACACTCTTAGTGTCTCTAAATCAGCAAATACCCATTTGGGATGGCACACAGACAATGCCTACACCCTCAGGTGACTTAAATAGCTAGGACACTGTGGAGATTAATATACCACTGTTTGCATTTTGAACCAGACTTAACAGAATGTCAAAGAAAAACGTTATTAGAACAAAACAAGAGATCACACAAATATTCTGAAGCAGGTAAGTACTTTGAAACCCCCGATGCAAAGTTAGTTAACCCCTTCCTGGAAGGAAGACCAAACACAATGTCAGAGGGAAGAAGAGTCATTTAGGGGGCCAGGCTAGGCCAAAGTCAATTGGGCAAAAGTCTAGGTGAGCTGAAGCACTTCTAACAGGTAGCTAAAAGTCTTGCACAATGTTTTAGAAGTGTTTGTAGAAAAGAAGAAATCAAAGCAGGGCCACAATCTGATTAGGCTTTTGAGGTAAAGAAGCTGATAGCAACGATACAAAAGCAACCACGACATGTCTCCACTGAGAACAAGTGAGGTTACACAACAAGAGGTAAGTTGTCGTAGACTTTAAAGTACCTTTGGATAGAAGAAAAGAGCTTTGGCTGGCTTCTGTTCCTGAAACACAAGGGTGTTCCTGAACAAACTGAAGTTATAGTATTATTTACATAGCTATCAGTGCTTATTCAACTGGTAGCTTAAGCTGAACAAAACATGTAATTATTCAGATATATTTTTGTTATCTCACCAAACAAATGAAACTACAACAAAAGAGTAGGTACAAAAGGTATGAAAACAAAAGGTATGAAAACAATTATTTTTTTGTTTTATTATCTATAATAAAAATAACCAATTTGATGAATAGATGGTTGCAAATATAGACAGGAACTAAACTACAAAATGGAACATGATTCTATCAATCGTAGAATAGGAGGGGACAGAATCATACATGAATGAAAAAACAGGAGTAAAGGTACAACACCACATCAGATGGTATACAAACAACACATTAGTTCTATTGATGGTCTTTGTCGATATGAAAATACAACAGTAAAAGATACAGGTGATTACTCATGAAATAACAAAAAAATAGAAAATGTTTGTTTTTTTCAAAAAGTACAAAGAAAAAATATTTGGCAAATATGGGTTAGACTATCACTGACCAGCCCTTACTATCTAGAGGATAAAATATATCCACACATTCACAGGAAGTCTCTTTATTGAAGGAGACAGTTTAAATGAAAAGATAATGCAAACAGAAAGTAAAGGCTGTGCATTGGGCCTAATTTAGGCAAAGGGGAAAAGAACAACAACATAAACAACAACACACAAATATAAATTTGTAGAACTGATATATACAGTTGCTTTTGGTTTGACAGCAAAATCGAAGGTAATGTCACGGGCTGAAATAGTGTACAGGAAGCCTCGAAGGTTCTATCACAGGCTGAAAATGGTGTACTACGCCTTCCGCTAATAAGCGTGTGTAGCCACGATGACTTGAAGCAGGAGCAAAAGCGCCTGTAGTCGTAACGTGGGACTGGGTGGCATTTCGGTGGGATGATAATAGATGGAGACCACTTTCCTCAGGTACTGAGATCTTCAAGTTCAGCCCCTATAAAAGCAATGAAATGCAATGTCCACCAAAAATGGTAATCACAAAGGACATGTAGAAATACTGCAAGTCTTTCTAAAGTGGGAGATAGGGAAAGGTAAGTGCCAGTGTATGATATCAAGCATCAGGCCTATGCCCCCCTGCAGCTGGCATGCGGTGGCCCCATTGATAGGTATTAGAGTATGAAGTAGCCCTAATACTACAAGACACCCCCGTGAGGAAGTGAAAAATATGTGCCATTTCGTAAGAAGTTATAGTGAAAAAAAGGTCACAAAACCTTGTCTTGAGCACCGTGCACAAAGAAAAGCCAAAATAAGGAAGAACCGATATAGGTGAACACATGTTGTAAAAGAACTGCATGGCATCCCAATAGAAAAGGAGTGACTCCCAACAACTCCATGGGTGTAGAACAAGATCATACCTAAAGCGGCATGAGAAGTGCCTGCAAGGAAATCGCGTCGCAGTCAGTATGTTGCAACAAGGTGACAGAATGACTGCTGTCCACTCTCAAATGTAAAGGCACATCTGCAAAGAATCAAACAATTCGAACATTTATTCAAGAAACTACAACAAGTTACAAATACGAGCAAAGCTCGTATAGGGTACACTGAAACAAACCTGTGCTTGTCTGCAAAAAGCGCGTTATGCAAATTCAGCATCGGGAAAGCAGGGGACCAAGTAGTTTATCGGGTTCCATTAAACCGTGGGATCAAATAATGCAGAGGGTCGCGTCGTAGCTGAAACAACAGACAAGGATGTTTTTAGAGGATCTGACAGATACAAACTAATCGTGCATAGAGAGATATGCAACAGGATACTTACTTCTAAGGATCACTCCGAGTATTGTCGAGTAACCGACAGACTGGAAGTTCAGCGCCGGTATGAAGACGCCGAATAGATGCACTGTTTACTCTTCCGGATAGAAAGAGGACTGCAGCCGCCAATGCTGTGCATCTAGCGCTTCCTTCTTAGTGGCATGGTTTGAATCATGCAGGCACTATTGGGTCCAGTCTGTGTGTATACCCCACTGGATTATTAGAAGAGAACTCAAGTTTAAAAAGAGGAAGTACATGCTGAAGAGTGTAAATATATAAGGCGGCTGCATGCGGCCGCGGCAAACGGTTCTGCTGCGTTCATACGAACATGTGCGTATATATAATAGCACGCCAGGTCATGATGTACTATACTCTATAGAGGGGGAACAAAAAGGGAAAAAACCTGGGGACAACTGTTTTGAAAATATATATATATATACAAAAACAACCCGTACTGCATAAAGTCAAGTGCTCAATGCTAAGTGATGTATAAAGTAAGCATCGTTTTGGAGATACCACTTACTATTGATGCATCAGCGAGCAATGAGGCTCAGGATGTATTGTAATCTATATTAAGACTCATCCAAATGGGGCTAGATAATATCGCACCCTAAAGAAGAGGATCAAATTTACCGCCAAGTCGGAGATGCCTCATTGAGACCATTGGCAATCGTATCTAGTTCAAAAATCCAACGTGCCTCCTTATTAGCTAGTGCCCGGGAACGGTTGGGGGCATTTCTGACAATATCAACCACCCACCATCGTAAGTCTTCCGTGGTGTGACCATATTCCATATAGTGGCAAACTATGGGTGATTCGATCGTTTTGCAACAAATCCTAGAGCAATGTTCCGTGATTCTAGAGTGGACAGGCCGTGTGGTTTTACCTATGTATTTGAGTCCGTAAGGGCACTCAATACAATAGATGGCCCACACAGTCTTGCAGTTTGAATAGTGGCGTAACTCCCAAGGTTTGCCATGCACAGGGAATGTTTTAGTCCTAACTGAAAATTTGCAGATAGAGCAGGTGCCACAGGGAAAATGTCCCGTCAATGGGCGGAGATCCGAACTTGTTGTAGAGGATCTCGAGCTTTTTTGTGAAGAAGTTCTTTTGTCTCTTCATTGCAAATATTGGCAGTGGTTCTGCTGGTAGAGACAGTTGAGCCACCGACCAATGTTTTTTAATAGCTTTTTTGATAAGGAAGGTATGGGGGCTTTAAGTGAGAGCACATACTAGTTTATCGTTTGGCACAGTATCCTTTGGTACTAGTAAGGTGTCGCAGGGAGTAAATCTTGCCCGTTTGTACGAGTTGGTAATCAGTTTTTTAGGGTAACCACGTTACCGAAATTTTGTGGTCAGATTGGCTGCATGTTGATCATAATCCGCTATAGATGTGCAGTTTCTTCTTATTCGCAAAAACTGAGAATAGGGTAAGTTTTCTTTTAGAGTGCGTGGATGAAAGCTGTCAAAGTGCAATAAAGTATTGCGGTCTGTAGGCTTGGTAAAGAGAGAGCAGACTAATTGATTAGCGTGGTGCTGGTTGAGGAAGTCAAGGAAAGGGATTTGGATGTTACTTTTGGCATGGGTGAATTTAATGGTACAATGGCATGTATTCAGCCACTGCAGAAAGTAGTCAAGTTATTCAGAAGTGCTATGCCAAATGAAAATGATATCATCTATATAGCGCCTCCAATTCTCAATATGTTGGCGGTATGGATTCAGATCGGAGAAAATTAATTTGGCCTCAAAATCGGACATGAAAATAATTGCCAAGCTAGGGGCAAAGGCAGCCACCATGGCCATTCCTTGGGTTTGTTCATAAAACTGGTTTTGGTATTTAAAATAGTTCTTGGTAAGTGCCAAGGAGACCAGTTCCATGATGATTTCAATGGGGGCTTTATATCTCGATGTGGAGTGAGTGAGATGGTTTCTCACACATTCCATAGCCTCATCGTGTGGGATGTTAGTATAAAGCACTGTGATATCAAGCGTGACCAGAAGACTGGTGGATGGAGCAAGTCAAAGGCCTTGCCTTCGAACAGAGAGATAACCGAGGTGCTATCCCTGAGATATGTCTCCGTTTGCTGACTGATGGGCTGTAGGTACTTATCAATAAATTGGCAGACTGGTTCCAAGACGGTCCCACAGCCTGCCAATATAGGTCTACCTGGTGGTTTTGCCGGATCTTTATGAATTTTTGGTATTTCCGTAAAATTTGGGAATAGCACAATCTGGTTTATTGAGAAATTCCGCTTCTTTTGGGGTGATCCAGGCGTGCTGCAAGGCGTAGTCCGTAATTTCCAGGATAGACTTCTGGATATCCTTTGTAGAGTTTTTACGCAGGGGGGCGGTCGCTGTCTGGTACGTTAAGGAGGTCTGAGAACATAGTATGATATTGTGTCTGGTTCAGTATTACTATCCCTCCACCCTTATCCGCAGGTTTAATAACAATATGAGGATTGTTACTGAGGTATATTAAGGCGTGTCTCTCTGACTGTTACAAATTGTAGCGGGTGGACCTTTGTTGTTTTAGTAAATTTTTAAGGTCTCTTAGGACACATTTCTCAAATGTGAGAAGCTCATTAGGCATAGGGCCTCATCACGGGTTGGGCGGTAATATCGCTGGCGCTATCTGCCATACCGCCAAACCCACCAGCGCTGTTAGTGCCGGATCATGGGTTTGGCAGATCTGGAAATCCCCATTCCCCATTGAGCCCATTCGGGAATGCCCCATTCCCCATTGGGCTCAATGGGGAAATTTCATGCTCTTACCGCCGGCGGATTTCCCGCCGGCGGTATGAGCGCGAAATTTCGGTGGGGAAATCAGCCAAAGCAATGATCTGGTGGACCCTTAAATGCGGCGGTAATAGCGCGACTGCCGCATTCAAGGGTTACCGCGAGACTCGTGATGAGGCCCATAGTGTTGTCTTCCAGAGTGAATGTGGAGGGGGGATGTAGGCCTGTTTCACTTTCATCTGATACGTTGTGTTTGTCCGAAAAGAAGATCTTAAGCCTCACTGACCTGAATAATCTTTTAATCTCAGTGTGAACACGGAACCAGTCCATGGGGTGTGTAGGAATAAATGTAAGCCCTTTAGTCAGGACTTGCAGTTCCGTCACAGAAAGCGGAATTTGGATTAAATTGAATATAGGTAGGGTTACTGGCTCTGTGTTGGTCTGTTGTTCCTCCTGCGATAACGAGGCCGTCTCTGGGTTCGCCCCCATGGTTGAAATTGGGGAGGGAACCAGCCTGGGCCTGGGCCTCGGGAAGCGCCTACCCCTAAAAAAGGTTGTGGGGGGCCTTGAAATGGGTTGTAAAAGAGACGGTAGTAGAAATCACTGTCTGACCCTGATGAGTCACTGCTACTACCTGAGAATGTCACTCGACATCGTTGTTGTGCAGCACCCGTTTGGCTCCTTTGACTTGTAGTATTGGCCGTGAAGTTTGGGTCAAGGTATGGATAAATGACCTCGATTTTAAATTCTGAAACATCCTTAGCTAATTTCTTTGTCTTTTTGGCCAAAGTGGTATCTTTTGTTCCTGTGCAGCTCTGCAGATCCCGTGTTCCTGGGCCTCAGTCATGGGGACAAGAGGGGGGACGTCTTGATGACTCCTGCACTGCAAGGGGATGGTCGGCAACAGAAAAGGACCAACTGGGGTCCAGCACTCTGTTAAGGTGGCTCAGGCTCGGTCAGTCCTGCTTCCTGTTAGTCCGGAGGATCTTCCTAGAGCTCTTGGCCAATTTAAAAGCAAAGTACACTATCTAGTGTTCCTCTCCCTGACTCTACAGTTTCCAGCAGCAATGGCAGTGGAAATTCAACCAGCTGCAAGAGCATTTACTGGTGGCTTACTTTGGAGTTGATTGGGCCCACCAAATCGAGGGGAGAAGTCGTCCTTGCGGACCTTCTCTGTTGATATAAATTTGGGGCTTCAGCACAGCAGCAGGGATTCACCGGGCAAACCAACGGTCCAGGAGCTGCAGCAGGTGTCCTCTTCAAGTTCTTCTTCAGATTCCTCCGTCCAGTGGTGGACTCTGCCTTCCAAGCCAAAAAGCCTTGACTTTTATGCAGGTTTCTCCTATTCATTCCAGCCTAGCTGTCAATCACACAGCATGGTGGCTGTCCTTGCTGGACAGCCAGACCGGGCTAATCACCCAGGAGTGCATTCCTGTCTCCTAGGAGACTAAGCAGAGGGCGTTTCGGGCACCTCCCTTGGTTCCTGCCCCCGCCAGGCAACCTGGAGCCAGAAGTGGGCTTCACTCGTGAATCCTGCCAAAGACAAAATGAACCAGGTTTGGTACACAGAGTAAATCTCAAGATGGACCTTTCCACAAAGAAATGGCGAAAAAAGAAAACTGGGGCCATTTTGACAAAAATGGCACCCTTGGGTGTTTTACTGCAGCTGCGAACGCAGCACGTGGTATAAGCACACCACAGTAGTTAAAAAGAAACCACTGCCACCAGCCATTCATCGAGGAAAGGGTAACATAAAAATGTTACATGAGAAACTAGATGAAGGGGATACTATTTTTGTTTTATTCTTTTTTCATTGTTATAGTTGATTAATCAACTTTTCAATAATTGTTACAATAATTGTTACAAAAATAAAATATCAATTCAATAAATCATTAATTTAAATTACACTCTTCTCAACAAAAATAAAAAACCGATATCACATTTAAACAGACCTTCCAGGATTTTGCGGCATGAAATGGCAAATTTTGCGGCATGAAATGGCTTATTTTGCGGAACAAACCTTTATTTATTGCGGCATTTTTGCGGGACATTTTGTATTAACTGGACGTTAATACATTGCAGGAAATAGGCAGAGTGCAAGGCTAGAAGAGAGCCAGGGTATCATTATTATGTATCTTTTGTATTAATTTAATAGGAAGAGTCCCAGATGTCTCTGGCTTGGCAGAACAGTGTTTGATTTGGCTACATTTCTGGTTTAATGTTCATGCCTATTTAATAGTATTAACTATATTGATCATTATCAATTGTAATGCTGAAAATATTCCCCTTCTATGTTCTCCAATCCCCCAAACACCCACACACCTCTCTCACCAACACACATCTCACCAACTCTCCATCACAACTTACATTCCTTAACCTGTCATACAAATACTCACGTGCTATGTCACACTGTCAAGTCACAATTTGCACTGCCCATCCCCTGCCACACTCCAAATCATACTCCCAACTCACACCTTACACTCTCAATTCCTCCCGCAATATACAGTCCCTCATTCTTTTGTGCTGCTTCTGCGTCTTGCATCCTTTCTCCCATTCTATCGCACTCTTCCCTAATCCTTTTTCCAATCTGCAGCTCGCTGCCTCTTTCTGGCCAACCGCTTCCTCTCTGCTTTCTGTGCTCACTGACCACACGCTCCCTCTACTTTCTGTACCTCTGCTCGCTCTCAGATTTCTGGCCCACCGCATCACTGCTTCCTCTGCTCTCTTGTGCAGCACTTCTTCCTCTGACACACTGCTCTCCCTCTGCTTTCTTGCCAATCACTTCACATCTCACCCATCACTCTCCCTTTCTCTCATAGTGTAACCATTTTTTTATTTCTTTTTAAATGTAGATTTTGACCCAGTTCCTCAAATGATGGGGCATTTAAAAAAAGAACGGATGATATGCTATTTTTAGACAACCCATTTTTGGAAATGAGCAGGTCACCTTATTCTCAAAGGTGACCGGTGCATTTCCACAGGCTTGAGCTGTAGCACAAATTGTGCGCTGGCAGCTGCCTTGAATGGTGTTCTGGGTTGTTTGACCGAAGTGTAATTATTTGCGGCGGAATTGACGTAGTCAA